>NW_005841852.1:5434071-5442194 GCF_000455745.1 Alligator sinensis
TGACACTGCATATAGAGATTGTTTAATTTTTGGCAAGTCTGCTATAAAAACAGAGAGAGGTGCCATGGGCTATGACCATCAAAAAAGTCTCCACATTTGCATGAGTATTATGATTTTTGATTCCACATGCAAAGTTGTTATTGCAGTAGTTGGGGTGGGGTATCCATTCAAACTCTCAAAACTCTCCTGTCCTGTTGTAATCACAGTTGCACACATCCCATAGTCTGACCCCTTTGGAAACTGGCTGTTCTTCAGATTGGGATTTGTGCACACAAAGCAGGGGGGAAAGTCATTGGCAAGGGTCCTAAACATGTCTCCAAGTAATATGTTTTTGATGATAATTTCAAAGGAAAAGGTCACCTCTAAAATCAGATCTATGGGACCCAAAGAGGAGGTAGAGGGGATTACATCTTTTTTGTATCAGGTTTTCTATTTCCTCATATTTGTGTGTCTAAGTCCTAGCCAGGAGTTTCAAAATATCTGCTTTCATAGGTTTTCTAATACATTTTATTAAAACATTAAAAAGTTTCAGTTACAATGGGATGTTCTCATAGTAGCCCTTTGACTTTATTAGCAAATTATGTTATTAAAAACAAAGCCTTTTATATAGGCAAGAATCACACCTATGAGAGCACCAAAATAATAATTTTAAGGAACAGTGAGACCATATGTTCCTTATATGAAATTAATAAATTGTGACACAAAAGTAACTGAAACAACATGCCAGTTATGTTAGGATAGGGAAAAAGATATATGAAATATTGATTTTTGACATCATAACAAGTTACTGTCACTACTTGATGACCTACAATTGCATAAGAAATGAAAGGCAGAAAAACTATGCCCTTTGTGAGGAGGTACATTTTAAAGCTACTGATCATGGAACTGTTCCTTTTAAATTTAGACCTTGCTGGGAGAAAGATATCCTTACATTCTGCAACGAAATATTAATATGAAAACATCAAATTCATCTCTACTTGTATCCTTATTATAGTCTTCATCACATAGCACAAAGATTGAAAAGAGACGGATTTTCTGGTGCAACAACTAATGAAGTAAATGTAGAAAACATTTGGTATAAGATAAAAGAAAAGGCATTTTTGGAAAGCTTTTTTGCTGTAAGCTTCAAATCTACCTAGAGAATATGGATGGAAGGCTCTCACTGATTTTAGTGGGATACCCTTAAATCCTTTACGTGTTAAAATCTCAGTATCTGTTCACAAAACCTTTATTTTTCTTGGGAGTCAGTGAACACAGCCTGAAAAGACTGATTATTCACTGAATTGAGCTGTACTAAGACACGATGGAAAGGGCAGTTGCAAGGAGCTGATTCACAAATATTCAGCTTCCATATACAGTGGGTGGGGAGGTTGTGTTTAATCTGTATTGCTAGCATAATGTTTGCATAGGATCCCTTACTTAGTAGAGGATCAGGCTTAAGGGAGCTTAGCTCCAGAATGCTCTTCCTCCCCTTTTTGCTTCAACTGGGTGTTGGATGAATGCCCAGCATAAGAAGTAACTATAACACCTCCATGTTCTATACAGCACAACACTAGAGTCTGGCGAAAGATTCTGAAACTGTATGAAAAGTTTTTTCAGCATATGGTATAGGTATGGTAATAGGACTGTGTATTTTTTATAGTAAAAGCATTATAGTTTGTTGAACGGGAGTTGGGTTTCTTTAAGCTATAACGTATATTTTTGCTTTACATATACATATATATTCATTACCATAGTATGAAAACATCTTTGTTGCTATTCAAGCAAAGAGATTAATGCACAAGACTCAAGTGACTTGGGGAAAAATGCCAGAATCAATTTTTCAGCCATTCAGCAATCAATCAAAAGGAGAAAAGCATCCTGAGGCAACAATTTATCTCTGCTTGTCAAGTCAAACTACAGCTGTTTTAGAAGAGCATTAAAGCAAGAGGTTATGTATGATATTCAGGTCTTAAATGAAGTCTCTCACTATAGACTCAAAAAGTCATATCAGTTGGAGACAGAAATAATTATTGGGTCACCTACTCAATTTGCTAGACATTTTGGGATTCCTACCTAAAATACACTGGAAGCATTTTTTTCTAGTCAAGATTTTAAAATATCAAGCATTGGTTTTCCAACTATTACTACTCTGGGAACACAATTCCATAATTTAATATATGTTGCTCCTGACCTCACATCCATTTCATTCTTTCCCTTTACACCCTTCTCTCCCATTCTCTTGCTGTCCCTGGACTGCCACCTCCCCTCCATCATTAGATAATAGCAAGAAAAAAGCACCTTCAGATCTCTCTCCTGTTTCTAGTTCTCAGAATGACCTTCATCTGATACAGCTTCTGAAGCTGCCTTTTTTCACATGGTCCTCTTCTTTCAGCAAGCAAATTGGGGGGCTTCTCCCCGCTTTTGCTGCTTCCAAACCCTTACTCTAGAGAAATAATGCGTATCAAAAGTAATCCAGGCCACATAGGCAGGAAATGTGCTTCAGCACCAGGGTGAGGGCCAGCCATAGAGATGCTCTGGCTGGCTACCAGAGCATCTCTGTGGAGGACCAACCCTCCGGTTGCCCTGCTTTTTTCCCCCGGGGTATTGTTTGACCCATGGATAGTCAGGGGTCTAATTTTGTGCCCATGCTGCAAATTTGCAGTGTAGAGAATGTTTTTTTGTTCCTACACGTTCCTCTCGCAGCATCTCAAAGGGGGTTGAGACGCTACAAGAAGCACATGCGCGCTTGTCTGAATGCACCCACTGGGTGCGTCTACATGTGGGCTTTAATATGCAATAGCCTATTCTATTGTGCTGTACAGTGTTGCATAAAAAAACATGCTAAAACACTAATGAGCAGTAGCATAGGCTACTGTGCATTAAACATCACCTAAAAAATATGTGCTTGTGCTACTGTGTATTAGCACAGCCTAATAAGCATTTATTTAGTACCTCATATTGGAGGTATAAAATTTAATGCGCATTAGGTGTTGGCTTGAAAACAGGATTTGAAGGTCTGTTTCTTGGGAATTGGCTTATAGATATAGATATATGCAGCAGGGCAGCAGGGGTTAATTGATTTGTAAGAGCCTGGGTTTCACACACTGAGTTCCATATAACCCTGGAAGCAGACAGGCTGTCTAGCACGATAAGCCCAATGGATGGACACAGCCTGAGAATTGAGGGGGGCCTCCTATAACACAAGATCACAGCCTTCAAGGCAGACAGGTTGTCTAACATAACAAGGATACAAAGCCTGGGAACCAAGGGAATATGTACCATACCATTCCATAACACAAGATAAGTGACACTAGCTACAAGGGCCCAGAGCAGTAGGGGGGCCTGAGTCATAGTTTTGGGGGAACAGACTGAATTAGGAGAAGGCCCAGAAGGCTATGTGGTCATGTGAGCACACAGAGACAACCAACCAGAAATAGCCACAAAGGAGGAGTCATCAGGAGGGAAGGAGAATGCAAAAGCAGAGACTTGAGAGTAACAAGGGTCCCTCCTCTTCCTTTCTGTCCCTTCCTGTTCCTCCTCCTTCTTCTCCTTGAGAAGGGTCCCCATCCCTGACCCCTGGGAAGGGTCCCTGAGTCCACCATGGACTGAGGGCATACCAGCAGCCCATCTCATGCATCCCACTGGAGGGGAGCTGTGTTCCTTGGCATCCCACCTCCAGACTGCTGACATATGACACCTAAGAGACAGCCTCAGAGTGAAGACTACATCCTGGCCAGATGTACTTTAACTCTGATGACAGCCCTAGAATTTGATAGATATATAGAACTGTTTAATTGTTTGTATTTTTTTTTTTGTTATCACTGTGTATCAAATTTGCCTATTATCAAATGGAAAGGTCATGGTCGGTCTGAGGGTGGGTCTCCCTGCCCCAAACAATGTATCTGGATCCTAAAACCAGAGCCAACATTAGAGAAAGCACATTAATACATGTGTAGATGCACGACTGCAACATTTCAGAATAAACTAAGCTTCATCCTCTGCTTGCAATAGCTGATGTTCATACTATGTAGATCAACTCCTACCATCAATCAGTCAAGCATGCAAATATCCTATTATATTTATGTGAGCATGTTTATGCTTTCTCCCATGCTGCACTTTACATTGCCTGTATCCATCTGTTGTATCTTATCGCATGCTAAAATTGTAGACTCTCCGAACCAAGAACTGTCTTTCTGTTTTGTGTGTGAATAGTGAATAGCACCTATTCACAAAAAGCTCCTATAGTGAGTCCCATAAAGATTACAACTGAAGAGAACTCAGAAAATGTAACCCCTTCTGATTTTTTAAGAAGCAGAGAAAAAGATAGCACAGGAAAAAAATGACCAAATAAACTCCACACCCTTGGCATTATCTCAGTCAAAGTTTTCCTAAGCTGCTGACAAAAGGCAAAACAAGTAAAATCTATGAAAGATAAATAATATCAGAATGCTTCCACAATGCGCCCCAAACTTTGTGGGGAAATTTTTAGCTACAGCTTCCCCATTAAGAGTTTTGCAATCCAGCAAGACTAGTTTAATATCAAGCTGACTTTTTTGTAAGCTAGTACAAACAACTGAGGGCCATTATCACAACTGCTCAGTCTATGAAGCAGACTTATGCAGTGTTATGGAGCAGACTTCCTGACACATTACATTTCAGATGTGATGAATGGGTTAATTGTACCTTAAACAGTAACTCAACCACATGTTAAAGCCAATATTAGACATGATAACACAGTTAATGAGCCACAAGGTTATTCCACATATATTGCATGACAACTTTGTGGCTTGTTTGTATCACGTCTTAAACTGAACATGTGGTTGGTTGGTGCTGGCCCATGACAGATCCTGACACTCAGATGAATGTCAGGGTCCATCATGGGACAGCATCAGGGCCTGTTACACAGCTGTACCAGCAGCCTGATCCTGGGATCCCCATGTGTCACGGTGTGCCATCCAGCTGAGTGGCACATTGAGTTTTGAAGGTCCCACCTCACAGAGACCCCTGAATCAGGCTGTGGCAGCCCTCATGAGCCAGGGCTGAGTAAAACCCCATGTGTCATCTAGCTGGATGGCACATGGTGTTTGAAAGGTCCCTGTGCCCAGAGCTAGTTAAAACCCTAGTTAGGTTTGGACAATCGACTGATTGTAGGCTGGGGCCAGGGACCTGACCGGGCCTGATTTCAGATCCCAGTTCAGACTCCATTCCCAACTGACAATCAGCTGATTGTCAGCACCTGGGTTTTAACTTGCTGGTGCAAGAAGAGCCCAGGATCATAATCCTGGGCTCCCCCTATGCTGATAAGTAAGGTGCAATAGGGATCTAATCCCTGATCCCTAGATTGCACATTTCACCATGCATGTGTGACATGGCAGGAAGCACAATTTTTGAGATGGCACTTGGGTCCCATGGCTCCTTAAACTGAACATTTGTCAGAGGCCTTATTGTTGTATTATTCCTTAAAGGCAGGTGAAGCAGAGCCCTGATAAAGCCTTTTAGAGAGGGAACGATAGTTAAGTTTTGTGATTGCAAAGGCCTATGTTACTTATGCAAAGTCCTCACAACACAATAAGAACATATGCTGTGCAAACTGTACTTCCTGCAGCAACTTTTCTGTCATGTCCAACATGGCTTTATTGAAAGGATATGGTCAAAATAATGCCAAACTTCTTAATTTGTTTAACTTCCTAAAGGCATTGTCTATAAGGGAAGGATCCAAAGAATCATTTAGGCCATTAAAAGACTTTCTATTGATTCTAAAGTGCTTTGGATCAGATTATAAGTGGAACATAAAGAAGAAAGACACCTACGTCTTCTGGCATAATAATTCAAGTTAGGATAAATGAATTAATTTTTATTTTCACTGGCCATAGGTAACATTAAAAATAAAAGTAAATTCTATTCTGATAGTTAGAACTTTCTCATTTGTCAAGCCATTTTTCCTGGATTTTAACTATAGTTTATGTGCATTTACACTTTTATCCTCAAAGCTTACTACTAAATTAGGATTCAGAAATCCTCTTTTGCTTTTTACTTGTATTGAATCCTTCAAAAGGGACTAATGGAACAGAAGGATTACACAGACATTCTAAGAATTCCAGAGAAGTAAAAATTAAAAACAATAATTTTTTCTTGATGAGCTGCCAGGTAACCAGTTACTTTTATTCTGGAGAAATAAACAGTTGCAATGTATAATTTGCATGGTGGAGACAGTCCAGATAACATGATCCCTGACAAGTAGGCTGCAAACAATCAAGTAAAATTTCTTCCATAAACACTGTTTTGCCATTCCTGAATCATGTGGGACTCTAACAGGGATTTCCATTGTGTTACCTTCCACCACACACAGAGAAGTCATTTTGAATTTTTGCAACCCTTTTTATTCAGGGATTGTAAGTGATGCTGGTTGGCAGCTCTGGAGCCCACAAGATCTTTTTAATAGACAAAGCAGATACATTATAGGCAATAAATAGTATGAAAATGGCTTCCCTACAGCATCATGCCACTATACCCCATCTGTGATAAATCATATTAGTAAAAGGACAACATTTTTAAACTAAAATGATTCAGGACATTTTTGCGGTAACAGTTTTAGGTTTCTAAAATAATTAAAAAATGCTCTGCATTCTGTCTTGTTTTCTTACATCTCCTTTGCCTGCATTGGAAAAGCTCTACATGGGACAGATAAATGAAAAGGTTGAGTTCTGACATTTCCACCAGTGATTCCCTATTCCACCTCTATTTTCCTGGTTGCTATTTTGAGAATTAAATGGAGGGACAGCAGAAACAAAGTCAAGTGTCTTTCTCTTCTGAAGGGTCACAGAAGGGATTCTGTGCTGACCAGGCTAGGTTATTGACTTGGCATAATGCACTGTTGCTAATTTTTTACAAATTGGATTCTAGAACAATGGCTAACATCACACAGTGGTGAGAGTAATATGGGTGTATTAAATATTTTGTGGGTCTCAAACAAAGATCAGAATGTTGATTGATTAAATGAAAAACTGCAGGAATCTAGATAGAAGTTCTTGAAATACTAGCATTAGATGTGAAAACCTGAGATGGGTCTAGTCTAATAAAACTGCACAGTATTGTCTTTATATGCAGAACAAACAACTTTAGGTGTGGGATCATGAACCTCATGTTCACTTGATCCATGGCTATCTTGTATGATTTAAAGAAAGTTTCAGTTAGTTCCAAGGACCTTTTGCTATGTAAACTCTGCTAACATAGTATCAAACAGCAAGTGATGAAGTAGGTTGTTGCCTATGAAAGCTCATGCCTCTCTGAACCAAGTAATTGCTCAGATGCCACCCTGCTCTACTTTCTTATTTTACATCTTTAGCTAGCAGGCACATTTCCGCAATTTTTCTCTTAATCCGTATCAATAACTCACCTATTTTTAGAGTATGCTAGAAGGAAAAGATTCTTTCTGAATTCAGTGTAATTCTGACTACATTAATTTACTAAAGTCATCTGGAGTCTTGCTTACTCTCTAGTTCAGAATTGGATCTGTGTGAAAATCTGCATCTGTTCAATTAATTATTGGTTCACTTTTATTATTTTCTTTAAAAATATTTAAAATAACAAGCTAAATAAGAACTTGGCTGCCCCAGCCTCATGTATGGATATATGTAGTGTTCTTCCCGTTAATTTGTGCAAAATAGAGGCCATCATTTTTATTAGCTTTAACTTCATCCCAGAGGCTAACACCACAGAAGTAGAGTTGAAATCAGTCCAAGATACCAATAATTATGGTCATTTGCCTGTACCCTGTAAACAGTCAATATCTCACTATATGAAAAGGAACTGTAGAAATTATTTACCTGGATAATAAACTCTTAAGTCCAACTTCACTGCAAATGTTAGTATACTCCCAGTGATGGAAATATCTTTGATTTTTAAACAGAGAAAAATAAACTACCTTTCTGCCCTCCTGTTTTAAAGACAGTGTCCTGTTATTACAAACACCGTTCTGGTCTATTCCATTTTAGCTTCACTGACAGCAGATTTTGGATACTTATATCTCCTATCTCTGTACAATATGGGCTAATAAAGTTGAGCCAAAGAGAATAGATTTCATTTTGGAGCAAAGGTTTCAGCAGTAAACCTTTGCTTGTTTGCCGAACAAACACATTCCA
>NW_005841852.1:5442225-5449520 GCF_000455745.1 Alligator sinensis
GGAATCATAAATCTTTCTTTATTAAGTATAGGGGACACCAAGAAGCCAAATGTGGTAGTTTACTTCTGATATCAAACATGTAGACCTAGGTTTTATCTCCTGTTCATAGTTATCTATGTGGACTGTTGCCAGCTGAAGTAGTTAAACATTTAGATAATGCCTTGTGTGTCATTTTTGACAAAAATTGCCAGAAATTCATCAGAAAATGTCAAAGAAGCTTACGTGCATCAGGAAAACATTTTTATGGAGACTGGTGATGTTGCTTCAGTCTCAGGTGCCATTTAATGTTAAAATGCCACTAAACATTAGGCAGGAGAAAGTTTAAAAGAATCCAAACAAAGGTCCAAATTTAAGAGCAGGTCACAATGGTGTTAAGTCTAATAGAAGCAAGTATTTCAAAGCAGAACAATTTTTGTTAACTTTTCATATATTTTGCTTTCTTTCTTACTTCTCTCACTTCCTTACATCTGACGAAGTAGACCGTCATCTACTAAAGCTTATTCCTTTTTTAATGAGTTAGTATGTAGGGCTTCATCCACATGAGCAAGGATGTGCATTTGCAGCAGCACAAATTTGTGCCGCTACTTGGTACTGCAGTGCATGCCCCTGCTCATGTGGTTTGCTGTTCCATGTGCTGCAGTGGGGAGCTGGCTGGGGCACAAGGTATCTCAGTGTGGAGCAAGCTGGCAGGCAGCCCCCATGCTGAAGCACCCTGTGCCCCACCCAGCCGGGAAGCAGCACATGGAGATGGGGAAGCGGGCAGCCCAGGGCTCCCTGGCTGGCTGAGGCACAGTGTGCCTTGACACAGGGGAACAGGGAGCCCAGGGCTGGCTGCTCCCATGTCTCTGTTGCCTCAGCACAAGGACTCCACTGTGGAGTTCCCCCGCTGAGACATGTGAAGCCCCCATCTCAAGGCACAGTGTGCCTCGAGACTAGCAAGGAGGCAGCTCCCTCGGCTGGCTGCTCCCGTCTCTGCGTGTCTCAGCACTGCTAATAAGCAATACTACACATAGTTTAACATGCAACACATGCAGTTTGTGGCACAGCAAAGAGGTTTGTTGAGCCACAAACTGCACATGCCTGCACGTCTGGATCCAGCCTGAGGTGCCACACTGCCCTGCCTGCTTTCTTTCATATGCTTATTCATTTAACTTGTTATATTATTTTTATATCATGGCCTGATTTCACCAGCAGAAATGGACAGCTTTTGTCCCATGTCTTTCTTTCTATTTTTATTTGAAAAAGAAACCAAATTTCAAAAACCCATATGTAAGGTACTTTCTGAGGGAGGTCAGGAAGTTTCTCTTGTACAACCATAATACTGCACAGTTAGGCATATTTGGGGGACTCTAGCTTTTGCTGAATAAATTGATTATCAGAGGCAATAGGCAATTACTACATCCATGGAGGCAGACTCAGCAATGATTAAGTAAATATTGTACTCTGGGGTTTCCATCTAGCCCACTTACTATATATATAAAGCAATCTTTTTTTATATCACCTCTTGTACATTTTGGGGAGGTGAGTGAAAGGGTGTCATCAAACACTAGAGTTCAGCAAAACAGGCTCAGTAGTTCCCATCCAGCTTTCCTTTCTCCTTTAGAAAAAGGAGTCCATACAGAGATTGATTAAGAATGATCAGATTTCTATGGGATTTTAAAATCAACCTGTATAATTTTATAGCAGGGACAGAATTTGCTATTGAATTCCATGAGTCAAGCTGTGTTTCCTTCCTTCACCTGGCTCACACAAGAGCAGATTACAAGAGCAGGCTTTGCAAGTAGGACCTACAGCCATCTGCAGGGAGAAAATAACCCAGGACTGGGCTCGGAAAAAAAATAGAAGAGGTGGGATATCATGGCACCAATCCCCATGTTGCACCAGCCTGCAAAAAAACCTCATGCTTTTCACATTCCTAAAAGATAATGCTGAGGGTGTATCCTCAAAAGAGACCTCCTCTTCTGTGCCATAATGTTCCCTGGTCTTTGTTCAGGAGAGGTGGAGAAAGCTTTGCACTGTTCTATAGCCAGACCATAATTAACCCCTGTACATTTTAGGGTTATATATAATTAGATTCCCAAAAGTTTTACCCAGTGAACTATATCTTTTGGTGCTCTCAAAAATGAAGAAAATATTTGATTTAGTTCACCTGTGCTAAGGAAGGCCTTCAATACTGTCTCTCACCCCATTCTCATTAAAAAATTAAGCAACTGTGGTGTCAATGCCTACACAGTCAGATGGGTCACTAATTGGCTTGAGGGCCGCACCCAGAGAGTGGTGGTGGGCGGGTCATTTTCGACTTGGAGGGATGTAGGCAGTGGGGTCCCTGTAGCAGGGCACTAAGGTGCCTGCTACTGGAAGAGCAGGGATAACCCCTCAGGTGCCGGGTGCTGAGGCAACTTGTGGGAAATAATGACCCACACCTGCCTAGCCAGCTGACGAGAAGCGGCAGGGCCTGGCTCCTATATAAAGCACAGGCAAGAGACCAAGGTGGAGTACCTTGAATTTCTCCATGTTGAATGTCATCAGGTTTTGATCTGCTCACCTTGTGAGCATGTTCAGGTCGACCTGAATTGCCAGCCTATCCTCTAGCATGACCACACTTCCCCATAATTTGGTATTGTCTGCAAACTTAGCCAGTCTGCTTCTGACACCCAAATCCAGATAATTTATCAATATATTAAAGAGTACTGGTTCCAGGACAGAGCCCTGGGGGATACCACTCGTCACCATGTACCATGTTGACTTGGTTCCATCGACTATTACTCTCTGGGTTCGACCACAGAGACAGTTGCCCAGCCATTGGACTGTAAAATTGTTACAGATGCCATTCCCCAATTTTACCATGGGACATCATGGAAGACCAAGCCAAAGGCTTTTTTGAAATCTAAATATATCTCAACTTCTTCTCCTTTGTCATAAAAGGAAATGAGGTTGTTCAGGCAAGACTACCCACAACAAAGCCATGTGAGCTATCTCTCAGAATGTTGCCTTCCATGAGCCTGTTGTTGATGGTTTCTTTGATTTTTTTTTTCTCCAAGATCTTTCCAGAGATTGAGGTTAAACTGATTGGCCTGTAATTCCCTGGAAATTCCTTCCTTCCTTTTTTGAAGATAGGCACCACATTGGCCCTTTTCCAATCTTCATGAACCTCTCCCGAGTGCCTGGAGTTCTCAAATATCCTCATGTCAGCCAACTCTTTCAACACTCTTGGGTGCATTCCATCTGGGCCAGCTGACTTGTGGATGTCCAGCTTCCCAAGTTGTTCCCTTACAAGATATTTGCCAAATATAGGCATATGGTAGTCCTGTGTTTTGTCAGGCAGGGTGATCCCTTTGGGCTGGTGGAAAACCAACAAAAAGTAATTGTTGAGGAGATTAGCCTTTTCCTGGGTGTCAGTTGTCAGCTGTCCTATTTGGTTCAGCAAGGGTCTGATGTTGCCCTTTGGGTTTTTCTGACTTCCCACATATTTGAAGAAGTACTTTTTACTGTCCTTGATTCCTGTAGCTAATTTCAGTTAGGTTTCAGCCTTGGCTTTTCTGGTCCACTCCCTACAGGTGTGGGTCAGTGCTGCATAATCCTCCTCAGCGGTAGTTCCTGACATCCATCCCTTATAAACTTCTCTTTTTAGATTCATGAGGTCCCTACTAAGCCAAGAAGGTCTCCCATCCCTTTTTCTACATTTCCTATGGCCTGGAATGGACTTCCCTTGTGCTTTTAGGATCACATCCTTATTCAGCTTATGTATCACTCAGCTTAGTACTTCATAAAGATGCTCTTAGTATCTTTAAGCTATGTTAGAAGTATAAAACTTTTAGCAATTTAGAGATTACGCAGACAATAACCAATACCTGAAAGTAGATATCTCAGCTGAAGAGGATGTCTTTTGCTGCATTTAAACTCCAAGTGGTTGCTCTGTCCATGGACTAACAGTGGTATTCACAGTAAACACAATTGGTAAAAAATGCTCAAATTGAGCTTTCACTCTGACTTTAAACTTGTAGTCCCTCTTTTAATCAGGTATATGGCACAGTCCTAAACCATGACAACAGACCTTTCCTTATGATCTATAGCATACAAGTTCCTCAATAACCAACTGAAATCCAAACCCCTTGTGTTGGGCTCTGTTAGTATAAAGAGTGAGAGTCAACTTCTGCTGCAAAAATATACAACCTATGCAGAAAGATAAACAAAGACTTCTAAAAAGAGGTAAAGAAATTAATTAACATGCATGCATCCATGCAGGTTGGTTGCACAAATGGGAATTGAACCCAAATCTCCTGAATTCCAGTCTGGCATTTTAGTCACCAGACCATCTTTTACACAACAACTCTTGGAGAGTTGTAAAGCAACTCAACTTTCCATTCAAATTATCTATTGATTCAATAGCCCATCTGGAGGATAGCTGAAAAGGGACATAATATACCACAAGAGAAAATGTTTAATTTTCATCCAAATCATTTTTTAAATAAATAGCAATGTAACTACCTCCTCCTCTATCTAAATGTAGATAGTGTTGATATTATCAAACATATTTACATAATCTTGTCATTTACCAGTGATAAATTGTGACACAGGGATGAAAAATAATGTAGATCTCATAAGTACAACCATTAATATTGTCAAAAAGAAAACTCTCAATGCACTCAGCCCTATACTGCAACAGTGCAATTATCACTTGCTCCCCAGATCCAACTGATCTGTCTTGTTCATAGTACTTATTTCTCACTATAATGACATAAATAGTTTCATGGAAGAGATCAAGTATACCTGAACCTGATTATGTTACATAATAGCTTCCATAATATCAGGGAATTTCAAGGAAAGGGATGAGGAGTTATTTGACCTGGGGATTTGTACTGTATTTTGCATTTAACTAAAAAATGTATATTCTCAAAAATATTAAGGGTGCTTCTATCCTCAAATTGCTTTGCAGACATGGGCCAGCACAATGAAATCAGCTGTAGTATCTGTGGCATACATGGCTCAGTCTACCTTACACTAGGGACAAAGTGCAACACAATAACATTGCTGAAAAGCAATACAGTTGTTTTGAAAAGGAAAAAAATTTTTTTTTTTAATCTGTTGTCATATGTTTGCCCTGTAAGAGAAGTTGAAAGACACCTTCATTTACTAGGAATAATTACAAAACATTTTAATTATATTAAGTGTTTTAAATTAATGTGAACCAATAAGGGTCACAGATGTTGAACTACATGAATCTCCTAAGGCTTGAAGAGTACCCTAAATTGAAACTTGTATATGTGGAAAAGATAACGTTGAATGCCTTGTGAAAACAACATATATATTTTTACTCTGCATTTTTTTAATGTATGTAACAACTGGTAATCAAGAGATGATTCACATTCCCAGAATCAGGCCTTTCCCTGCTATAAAAAGATGGGCTGTTAATGTCTGGAAGATATCTTCTTCATGTATATGACCATCTCAAGCTCCAATCAGCTTGCTCTTTTAGCGTAAGTCATTTCTTTTTTCAAGTACATCAAGTAATCAAAGCACTCCCTGCCCCCATCCCCTGTTAGTAAATACAAACAGCTGAGGTGACATGTTTTGTACATTCCATAAAATCTACCATAATTCCCTTCATTCTACCAAAGCTATTGTGTGTAGCCATATGGTTGTATTATACCTAAAGCATGGATATCAACTTCAGATAGATAACTTATTTGCTGAAAATAGTTGACACATTTTGTGCTAAAACTTATATTCACTATAAGAATCCTATAAGTGAACTGTTTAGTACTATGTATAGTACAATACCCATCACCTTTTAACCCAACTGTGTTTGTCTCTCTAAATCAGAGGTAACAGATACCATTAGCAATGTAATTCAACAGTATCAGCCAAATGTTCCTACCAGTGTTAGAGGCTGGAATCTATTTCCAAAAGCAGATGTAAAAAGAGAAACTGAGCATGTAATATCAAACATTAAATATGTAAGTCATGATTAGCCACAATATCAGACAGGATGAGGTATATAGGCTTTTGTCACGCTATATGGAAACAATCTATATATACATATATGGAGTCTTCCACTATTTTAAACAGGAGATAGCTTACTGAAATTCTAAGACACCCACTTCTTCCTTCATTTATTGGCTTTAATGAAACTAAAAGGAGAAGAGGCCCATAGATATTTTTCATCTTTAAACCCATTTTGCAAAGCAGGGCTTTAGCAGGAGTTAAAATGTGCTTGTAAAAGGGCAAGTTTGGGTTTACATCATGGATCATCAGAACTAGACAAAACAACAAGGAAGCGCATATGGCCCTTGATCCTCAGGAAGCGTGTATGGCCCTTGTTCCTGTCCTACATACATAGTTACCACTTCCACAATTTCCAAATTCTCATTGAACAGAAAGATTTCTGAACTGATTTTGCTTTTACAGACTGTACACACAATAGCTATGAAAACACATTAGGTTAATTCTGTTCCTCAAAATAAAAAAGCTAAACCTGGATCAGGAATATTAGGAACAGGTTAATCATCATTAATTTTATTTAAAATACCTCCTTCCTAGTGATTCTCACAGCATAGGAGATGCTGCTTCTCAAGGTGGTTTTGCTATTTTTTAGGGAATTTCTAAGTTTTCTCTCCTGCAATTTCTAGCTGTAGATATACAGCTATATATATATAGCTGTATATCTACGCGCGTGTGTGTGTGTGTGTGTGTGCGCACGCACACACACACACACACACACACACACACACACACACTGGCATATAAATCATTTTAAGAAAGAACAACTGATCTTACACCCATAAAGTAAAGCCACTTCCTTAAGAGGAATCAAATCTAGATATTCTGTTTTATAAGGCAGATGGCCTGGAACACCCCATAATGCAACAGAGCATTATTGAATCATGCCATAAAGATTACAAGAGTCCATTAATTCATTCCAAAAATTGTCAAGAAAATTCTAGCAGAACAATTCCAGTAACATTTCCTTATCTCCATTCAGCTGGGGGCTGGGCATGGACATACTAATGAAACTGCATTGGCTTTGGTGGTTCTAGTGGTAAAAATATAACCAGAAAGTTACCTGGTGCAGGCAAAATTGTGAGAAGGTTATGCTGGCTTACCTTATCTATTCTGGACCATGTCCAGGATACAGTACATGTATGGAAAAAGTGGCTGCTGCCAAAGTGCTACGGTGAAAAACAGCTGCTGAACAGCTCTTAGGAAGCTCTTGCTCTAACATAACTCAGAAGAGTCCTGAGGCTGCCCAGAATTCTTCTTTGGATCAAGAATAGTAACCAGAAACTAAGGCTAGG
>NW_005841852.1:5449551-5488451 GCF_000455745.1 Alligator sinensis
CATTCAAAGAGGCTGAGTCTGAATTGATTCAATCTTTGCAGGTTAGACTAACCTGCACAGATTGAACTGATTTGCAAGTAGATAGACATTCACTTTTGATTCAGTAAATACAGGCACATGCCTGCAGTGGCTCAGGCTAGAAGGCAGGGGGCACTAGAGTGAGCCCTCCCTTACCTTCCACAGTACTGAGCTGAGGGGTGGAGGGTGCGCGTGGCCAGGCCCAGCAAGTCGCTTTGATTACAGAGAGGTTTAACCACTCACCCTGGACTGCACAGTCCACAGCCAGGGTTTGCCTGGAGAGGGAGGGGGAAGCAGTCCTCACCAGGCTTCCCCACTCCCAGCAGCTCACTGCTGAAGGGGTAGGAGAGTTGCCAGACCCTGAGCCATGGCTAGCACTCTGAGGCAAAGTGGGGCAGGAAGGGGAGGACTGCTTGTGGGAAGTGCATGCATCTGGAGATGCAGACACATAGACACCTTTCAGCATTAGCTAGCATGGGGGTGGTGTCACTGTGATGAGATGCCAGCTGGGGTCTGTGCAACTGGGGTCTGTGCTGTGGGAGAAGGGAGGGAGTGAGTGGGGGATCCTTGCTTGAACAGTGAGCAGCAAGTGGGGATGGGGCAGGGGGAAGCCAGGCAGATGGTGCTGTGCCTGTAGTCTCTACCTCCTTCTCGGTCAGCCAGAGCTCCAGCTAGGGAAGAGAGGGGCAGAGCCAGCCCTGCTCTCTGGAGCAGACAGCATAGCCTAGCCCAGCCCAGCCCAGGGCTGAAAAGCATACTGGGATGCTGGAGGACTATGATTGAACTTAGCTTAAACTAGGAAGGGGCCTGGAACACAAGTTCCATAAACTGGTTTGACCCAAATCAGTTAAGTCTGAACTACATTCAACCAGGCTTATCTTAAACCAGTTTGGGGCATTTTTGAAACTGGTTTATGTGCACTGAGCTTCTGTTCTGTTACAGGTTTAAAACAGTTTCTAATCACTTAAACCAGTGTATATGTAACTTCTGTCCCAAGACTAACAGTTCAAAGTGGCAAAAATGGGTATAAGACTGCAGATTCCTATTGAAATCAGTGGTTCCAATTCTAGCTTTTGTTAAAGAAAACCATGCATCCAAGCTGACATCATGGGATTGCATAAGAATAGAGGGGCAAAATTTGCCCATCCTTAATTCTATGCTTTACTACTGAATTATTTTTTGTATGTTTTGTAATAGTGGACTTTGGCACATATTTGCTATTCCAGACCACAAACCATAATTGCTTTACAGAACAACATTTCAATTTATCCCTTAAATTATGTAAGTAACAAACAGGTTTATCATTTCATTTACTTAATATAATAGTGACAATATTCCATATCATAAAAAGGATGGGCTGTTAAAATATACTTTGTAGGTATAGCTTTTTCTTATTTTATTGAATCTTTTTTACTATGCAATTTGTCCTCATCCCTTTTAAGTGTTTACTGAACCCTTCTTGATACAATTAGATGTTATTGTAACAAGGTACTTCTGCTCCTGTTACAAGGAAGGTGTGGGAGTGCAGGAAACCTGAGGACAAAAGTGGCATAGGTAAACCTATATCTGCACAAGTAAACCAAGCCAGGGACTAGAAAAAGCCAGGTTCTTAATAGTGGAATTAGCAGTACCTGGCCCATAAGTGGAGAAGCCAAGATCACATAAGTAGAAGGAAGCTGGGCTTAAGCCTATAAACCCAGTCCCTGACCATGTAGGGGGCAGTGTGGGCCTGGCTGCTGGATAACATGAAACTCTCAAGAGAGAGCTGGCAGCAGTGAGAAGTCAAGCCAGCCCAAGAGAGGTACCTGGTGGGCTGGAGCAAGGCAGGCTGAGAAGCAGGGCTTGAGCACTAGAGTTCAAGAGGGGCTTATGTTTGAGTTAGGACTGGTCGGGTTCTTGTTTTGTTTGAGTTTTCCAACCAGAGGACTGAGTTGTGGCTACAGCAAAGGAGGTTGCCATGGGTAGGGTGCCCTAGAGGCACTCCTCATTATCAGAGACTGAGATAAACCCTATCCTGGGATGGCTGAGGCTGGCATAGTGAAACAGAAGTCCAGGAGGGGGTGCAGCCAAATCAAGGCTGAGGCTTGGGAACTGAGGTCTATAGGGTTGAGGGCTCAACAAGAGAAAAAGGTAGGTTAAGGCTCCCGAACAAGGGAAGCCAGGGGATAGCTGAATCCCAGACAAGTGCTTGGAGGCCTGAAGAGGTGCTCCCTTAAAAAGTCAACACCCTGAGGAAAACAAAAACCAAGTGTGAGTGTGGCAAGGACAGAGCTAGCAGCTGAAGGAGCCAGACGTGCTACTCCTGGCCCCAGGGACTGCCTCCTCAGTAAACAAACAGTAACATCAAAGGTATGGCAGGTAAGAGACTGGAGGTAAGGCAGGGCCAGAAAGAGCTGACAGGTGAGTCAGAATGCAGGGGGCACCAGGTACTGGGGTGAGGTCTGTTATGGTTATGCAAAACCTTTTAAATGAACTTTCCCTTTGTTCAGTATGGTGCCAAAGGAACGTAAAGAATTCTGTATGAGATTACATCGATATGACCAAAAGGAAAAGATTAGACTCAAGTATAACATTTTGAGGTTTTTTAGTTTGTTTTACCTTTAATGCTGGGCAGGCAGTTTACACAAATCATTTTTGCAGCAAAGAAAGGTGTAATGAATTAAATGTGTGTAGTGTCACCATCAATCATGTCCATTTGTTTTTGACAGACCAAACATTTATGACACATTAAATGACTTTCTAATCATGTTAGGAAAAGGGGTAACACATGCTTCAAACTTAAAAAAACAAAACAAAACAGAAGTTCCAGTAAGGTTTTCTCAGGTATCCAGGTTGTAGCCATACTGGTCTAGAGGAAAAGGCAATCAGGACTTATAGTAGAGATATGATATCTTTTATTAGACCAACAAGATTTTTGCAAAATAATTTCTTTAATTGCAAGCTTTCGGGCACAAACACTCTTCATCAGGCATTGGAGAAAAGATTGTAAAAGTTCTCATGGGGAAAAATGAAAGTTCGTATGACAGTAAGATTTTCCTCGCACTTTTCTAAGATATGTCTGCTTATAGTGTTTTCCTGTGGAATTTATGAATGTCTGACAATTCTTAAATTCAATGTTACAATAAGTGCTGCTCTAGAGCAAAAAGAGAAGAACCTCTGCTAGAAGTTTATGTGTTTCTCCATTCCTGCACAACTGTCCCTTATAATCCCTATCAACATAGTGCAATTTGAGTTGAAAACATCCTTAGAATTGTACTGGTTCCAGCTTTCAGCAACTGGTCAGGTGCATCTACATGTGCTTTAATGTGCAGTAGCCTATTTTAATGCACGTTCAAACATCACAAAAAACCTGTGTGCTTTCACTGATGTGCATTAAAATAAGCTAATGTGCCTTTTTCTAGTACCACACAATAGAGGTACTATATTTAATGTACATTAGCAAAAGCCCATTAATGAATGTGTATATGTACCCAGAGATCAAACAAAATTGTGGATGCTGGGGAAAATTCCATTTCCATTAATATGCAGTAAATGTTTTCTTTGCACTGATCCAGTAGAATAATTAGTTTTATCATCAAATCTTATGTGTTTGTTTTATTTCAGATATTAACAAATAGAGCATTCTGAGTGATTCTTGATAACATGCATTTTACCACAAGACTGATACCACTGTTCTCGAAAACAGGTAGCAGAAATTAATTCTAACCAATATTTGGATATTTTTCTCAGCAAGGTATTTTATTTTAACCTCAAACCCTTGCTTTGCAGTATCTGAATAGTCTACTGAAAAACGTGCAAAGATTTTATCTTTGCCCCTTTGTCCTCCTAAACCTAGGATAATAGGATCATAATAAAGTAAAGCTAGAAGGGACCTTATAAGATCTCAAGCCCAGCCTCATGTACAAAACAAGGCTACAACACACAAATAACAGAAAATATAATCTGGCTATTCTTCATTTCTTGACTTCCTGCCCTTTGGGCGGGGGGCTGGACTCAATGATCTTCCGAGGTCCCTTCCAGCCCTAATGTCTATGAAATCTATGAAATTTACAATGTCCCCAGGAGAATATGATTTTTATATCGGCTATGATGGCAACAGCAGAAGCATCATGGATATCCTCAGATCCAATTCACTGGTTCTCCTTTGCTTATCCTGTACACCCAGATGCACCTGCTCAGCTTCCTGAACTTATTGGCTACTTGCAGATGTTAAAAAGAAAAAAAAACCCAAAAAATCTTCAACCCAGCTCTGCTGTGTCAGTATTGATTGGGTGTTTCAGTTTTTTGGTGCTTTTATATAAGAGCTGACTGAATCCCTGTGCATCAGCTATTACATGAAAACACCAAGAAAGCCCCACAAAAGTGCCCAATCTATACAAGCATCGGGTGAGCTGGGCCCAATTAATGCACTCTCTTCTGCACACAAGCAATGCTCAGCACAGGAGTGCGTGGAGTTTAAAGCAGGGGTTTGGGTTGTAGCTGTGTTGGTCTAAGGACATAGGCAGACAAGGTTCCTTGGGTGAATTTGATATCTTTTATTAGACCAACCCAAATGGCTTGCTTAATAACTATTCTCCAACCATTTGGGTTGGTCTAATAAAAGATATCAAATTCACCCAAGGAACCTTGTCTGGAGTTTAAAGTGCCATTCTGGTTGGGTTTTTTTATGTCTGTAAGCAGCCACTTTGACACTGGATGTTCAGGAAGGATGCTCTAAACTGCTGGTTTTCAAATTGTGTTCTGTGGAACCCAGGGCTCCGCAATAGGTCACCAGGGGTTCCGCAAAGAGAGTGGAGGTAACGGTGGAGCAGACTGGGAGGTAGGATACAGCTACTGGTGGGCCATGTCACCTGGCTCCACATTAGTCTTCAGGAAAGGGGTAGGGGTTCTGCAGCAGCAGAAGTGATATGAAAGGGTTCTGTAATTTTAGGAATTTTGAAAATCACCAAAGAAGTGGGTCAGCTCATGGGTCACAACCCAAAAGTGGGTCACAAGAATATATGAAAGGGTCATGAACAAACTTTAAAAATGGATTCTCCTTTAAATGAGAAAAATGTGGGAACCTGTGGGTTTCCCTTTGCAGGCTGGAAGAGTTCCTGCAAGGGGCTGCCTGGGGTTGGTAGGAGCAGGAGGAAGGTGATCAGGCAGAGAGCACCTCATGCATATATGAATGGAAAGAGGCACATGGCAGCCAGGCAGTGTGGTGAGCAGCTCCTGCAGCTCCCCAGAGCTCCCTGCAGGTAAGTTTATGGGGTGGGAGCAGGGGAGACAAAGAAAACAAATCAGGAGGGTGGGGGGGCACAGGCGATGTGTTGGGGACATGGAGGGGCATGTGCCCCCCTAGATTTGTGCACATCAGCATGCATGGGGCTGCAGACTGGCATGGGCAGGAGCTGCTTCCACAGCCCAGTGGAACCTCCTCTGAATGCCAATCACTCATATGCCAGGCTGAGACTCTACCCCACCACCATGGCCCAGCCACCGATGCTGCTCCCCTTGGTGTAGCATCATAGCAGCTGGGCTATGATGGCAGTGTAGAGCCACAGCTTGGTGCCGAAGCAGCTAACAGTGGGAGGAGGTGAGGGCTGTGCAATTCCACCCCCATCCATTACTTCTCATGCTGCTAGTGGCGTGGCTGGCACAGGAGTTCCAGCAGAGGCAGTGGCAGCAATGAGTCTTGCTGCACAGTGCAGGGGAGCAGTGGGTTGGGGGTGAGTGGAACCAGCAGGTCTGGGGGCTGTGGGGGACTGAGAGTTGGGGCACCAGCAGGGCCATGGGGCTGTTTCCTACTTAAACTATTTACTGGGTTGGGACTAGCCACCAATGTTTACAAATGGGTTCTGGTACAAGGAAAGGTTGAGAAATGTTGCTCTAAACCACAGAAAATATCCTCAGAGCCTTGCTTGCCAGGCTGGACTTATAGCTGTTGGTCAGTCAGTCAGTCTGGAGAAAAGGGCTGGAAAAGGAACAAGAAGTTGGCAGAAGGAACTGTTGATGTTACCTTAAACAGCAAATGATACACAGCTGCTTATAAATGGGAAAAGTTAACTTTAAAACAAGCAATTTTTAATCATGGCCTATCAATAGTTTGTAAAATTCACCCCAAATCTCCTTTGTTGCAGTACTCTTCAAGTCATCATTCACCTTTGTTTTCACCTATTAAATTTCTCCTTATTTTGCTTAGTGAGATCTGTTTAAATGTAACATTACCTACACTAAAAAAAAATAGTTACTGATATACATGAATACTGGTCCTTCCAGAGAAAGCAAAACTCATTATTGACATTAAGGAGAGAGGCTTAGTCTTGTTCATGAGGTCAAAAGCAGGGACAGAAGATAACCCATTTGTAACGAGGTGCTATAATAAATCTTGGATTTGTCAATTAGCCTGGGAAAAGTGGGTTTTGAGAGCGCTCAGTCTGATGTCAAATACTGACATGAGAATGGGAAAACTGCATGAGACTCAAGTAAAACAACAACAGAACTAAAAGGAAAGATTGTTCGTTTCTTGTTTTCTTCATTTTCCTTTCATTCTTCTGGCTCTATGTACTTATTTAATATGGTTCCTTACAATACAGAGAATCAGTGAACGCTCCCAAGACTCAAAAAATTTCTTGCAACAGTAGCAAAACCCCCAGCCGCTTCTTCACAACAAGAGAATAAATATCAAATTGCTATACGCCAAAAGCTCCCCAATGTATGTACACCTATGCTGTCACAATTCTTTTGAATGTTCCACCTGCTATAATAAGCTTCCTCCACTTATTTGCTTGACATACTTGAAACATACAGTATGAGTATACAAGACAACTGCTTGGTGCAGGCAAGATCTTAGATTAGCAAACTGATACAGCTGCCCCCAAAGGTTTGAAACAACTGCACTGCAACTTTGACATGTAAGGCCAGAGGGGCTCTTTGACTGAGGAGAAAGAAAGAAATGAATGATTTTGTAGGAGGTTTGGCCTTGAGTACACACACATGGTCCATATTTATTCTCACAGTGAGAGGTCCACTAGCCACTTGATGTAAAAGAAAGAGCTGATCATTCTTTTTCTCTAGGTACTTTGTTACTGTCACAACCCAAAGGGTGTGATTTTTGTTTGTGTGCGCTTCGGCACTGCTAAATTGTCCCCGCTAAATTACAGCTTCTTTGCACGGTGGAGTTTTCTGCTGCAAAAGAGAACCCCGGTGCAAGGGAGAATTTCCCGCCAATTTGAAGCTTTCTTTGCAGGGTGCATTTCTTTGTTGCAGCACAGAAATGCTCGTTGCAAAGAGTTCCCGCCATTTGTATGCTAATTTGGGTCCCATTATTGGCCAGTTCTAGATTATTCACATGTGGCGGCTAGGGATTGGCTTGCTAGCCGTATAAAAGGCTTGAGTGGTTTCCGCCCAAGTTGGAGGACTCCACGAACAAGAGAGGAGGAGACTTCATGCTGTGTGAAGATCTCTAAGCGCTGTGGATCCTTACGGACCCAGTGCATTTAAAGCAGGCAACAGAGGTCTGATCAACCTCTAGCCTCTCCCCATCGCCGAGCGCAGTCCAGACGTATCCCTTCCCGCGCGCAAGAGAACCGAACCCACGCAGCCTAGCAAACTTCATGTGGATGAGTGAACAGGAGAACCCACGGAGCCTAGCAAACTTCATGTGAGTCCTTGCCGGACGACTCCAGAGCTCTTCTACCCGGGTTCGAGTCCTGCAGGTTTATCTTCCCGTCGCCGGAAACCCATTGCGACGTACCCTCGTGTTTTTCATCTTCCCGTCACCGAAAACCCTTTGCGACGTACCCTCGTGCCCTGCAGGTTCGAGTTTTGTTTTCTTTCCTGTCTGTAACCGCAACTTAAGCAAGTTTTCTAGCCTACACCACTGCCATCTCGGTGTAAGTAAACAATCTTTAAAATTACCGATACGCGTCTGTGCCTAATTCCAGCTCGACAGCCTTCCCTCTCCGACCCGGCGTGCCCAGGCTGCTGGCCACAGCCCGCGTGCAGCGCGGAAAAGGGCTCGGGTTGCTCCCGGCCCGCACAGTTACCATATGGGATATAGATATATGTATAAAGATAGATAGATAGATAGATAGATAGATAACATAAATAAATAAATAAATAAATCATATTTTGGTTTTAACAGCAGGGGCTTTCCTGATAGATAAACATGTGGTTTACCTAAAAAAATGAATAAAATATAATAAAAAGGAGAGTAGTAGTAGTGGTGGTAGTAGAGAAAGATTAAATGCATTGTGCTTTGAACAATAGCAACAGATGTGCCAAATAAAAATAAAAATATAATTATGAAAGACCCTGGCCCTTTGCCCAATTTGTAAGTGTGTGTGTGTGCGTGCATGTTGCCAAAGCAGTTAGTATATGCCTATATGATTTATATTTAAACTGTGCTCTCTACTCAACCCCAAGACAAATTGAATCCTAGGCTAATACGTTTTAGTGAGATGAGGCATTACCTTTATGCATGACCTCATGGAGAAGAGGTTGGCTAACATTGTTGAGAGACCTGGTGCTAGGCAGCTCTGGGCTATGAAACCCAGCTTGAGTTCAGCAAGACATATTGCATCATCCCCTTCTTTCCAATTCCAGCTTGGGATATTTAGCAGATGAGCCTGAAGAAAGAAACAGAGGTAAAGAACCACAAATATGTACCCTACTCTCTGCTAACATATGGGGTATCTAAGAAGATGGTCTGCCCCTTTAGTGCTGGCTTGCTTTTTCTTGCAGTAAGTCAATTCATCAACAGAGGTTTTATCATCATTAGTGCTGCACCCCAAAATATGCTTTCAAGAGAATTTCTATATGGGGACATGCTCTAATGTTACCTCTTTCAATTTAAACTCCCCACATCTTTAAAGACTTTATATTATAGTGACCTTACTCTGATCATGGATAATTAGATTGGACACTCTGTAGGGGCCACTACATTTGCAATAGCATGTTCTGAAGTTTCCTTTGCACTCCAGGTTTACTGTAAAGTTTGGCTGTAGTATTAGCCCAACAAAAAGTCTTTCATTCTTGATACTGCTCGACAAGTCATTTATATAGCTTTTAATATTGTTCAGTATTATTGTCTGGAAACTATCTGATGGGTACATCTATAAATTGTTGCTCTCGTGTACATTTTTAGTTGGAAAACAGTATTGAAAAGATACATTTTTTTCAAAGCTCAAAAGAATTTGATAGAAAGTTTGCTGAATTTAGGAAGTTTTCTGAAATGCAAAATCCCAAATGGATTTTCATTGCTTTAGCATACACAAATGTGTACACACATTAACACAATGAATCAATCATACTTTTCTCCTTCTTATAACCTCATGATCACTTTTCATCATGATTTCTTAATTTTCATAGAAATATTTTTTCTTTAGAAATATTAAACGAAAGGAGGTGGTTTATTACAGCACATTGTCCCTCTGAGGGCATTTAAAGCATAGAAACATCATTATTTTACTTCACAAAAGAAAGTGGACCAATGTTCCTTAATGAAAGTGTCCCTCATTGTTATATGGGCAGAGTACCACACAGCCAGTAGCAATCACACACTGTAAAGCCAGGCTGCTCCTGAGCTGGCTTACACCTTCTTACTTATTGTTATAATGAGGTGTAAGTGGTTCTGACCTCTCAATGTTCAGCTCTGGCTCTCTCAGTTCAGTCTCTCCTGATGACATGGGAGAGCTCTGTAGAGGCACCAACAGGATCATATATGGCTTTAGGGATTCAAGTTGTTGTTTGATTTGTGGAAGCTATATGTTCAAATGAAATCAATGAAAGCACCCCTTAGCACCTATGAGAACAGGACCCTAATTGTTAAACAAACACCCTAGGAAATCGATAAGGTCCCTTGCATAGGTAAATACAGTTGAATTAATTAGTAAGTGGATTGCATGACCACTCTTACTAAGATGCTCCTGTTCAGAGAGAAAAATGCCTTGCATTAGGGTATGAAATAACTGGGTGGAATAATTGGGTGAGTGATTGTGTAGTTACAGAAAACTCTGAGAAGAGAGCCCTATTGGTCTTCTCATTACCTTGTTATGATACTGCAGCATCTGAGTGATAATTCTTATCTTCGGATGGTAATTCTTTATGGAAATTACTCTAAAAAAAGAAAGAAAGCAAAATTTAACATTTTAGGAAGTGAGAATTCTGGATATTCCACCACAATAGCTTAGCTCTTCTTCACTGACTCAGTAAAATTCTACAATTAAAACTGTAGTCTTGTTTTTCACCTGCTGGTGAAAATGTGCTGATGAAAGATACACTAGCTTAAATTTTACAGCTAACTCAGCTTAAGCTAATTAAAATAAACTAATTAAGAGGGCCCCCAAACTATGAAAATATCTGGCTAAATGGCTTCCTTTTGAGAAATGAAAAACTCTCTGTAGCAGTTAAACTCAGAAACACCTTTACGTGTTTTATTGAGTAGAAAATATACTAACAGATAATCTAGTTTTCATCTTTCATATATGTTAATATAATTGTCCAGGGAACATCCTAAATTATGGGTATGTGTAGACATTATACTTAGATCAACCTAACTAGGATTTGGTTGATCTAAATGCCAAACTGTACATACATTGAGGGAGTTCAGATTGGACAAAAAATGGCCACCCCAATCTAATTTAGTTTGCCTATGGAAATGCACTGCACAGATCAGACTAACCCATGTCCAATCTAATTGAACACATGTATGGATTCAGCCCTGCAGCTAGGAAAGCCCAACTGTTCACCCCAGCCATAGGACTGCAGTTTCCCTGCCAAGGTTGACCTAGCTATGTTTAGCTCCCCAATTCCTCTACCCCTTAATGGACCAGCAGCCTCCCACCTTAGACCACAATCCCGGAGCAGCTCCTGGAACTGGCAAACATCTGTACGAACAGAATATGACCTATGATCACACAGCTTAAAGTAAGCAACATGATCATAGACAAGGTCCCAGATATGTCCTGTATGTGCCCTATTTCTTTAAACTCTCTATTTGTTCAAGTTTCACCAGCTGGCATATGCTTGAATGATCTTCCTCCTTCTTTCCTACTCTCTGATCCATTATCTATGGTTATTGGAGATAAGTTGATCCAAACTCTGAAATCAGAAACCCAGAATAATGGGGGTTTGAAAAATCTGAACCCCAAACCATATCTGATCTTTGCAACTATCCATGCTAGTTCTTATGCATCCATCCAAAACCCTGCACTGAAACAACTTTGAACACTGAAGCATGCAAATCTGGACCTACTTCAGTATTTTGCAGTTTGTCTGCATCCTTAATTATTTCTGAGTTAGTAAATAGTGGTATATGGGCATTGCTTGGGAAGTTATAGACTAAAAAAGACAAGAAAAACAAAAGCTAGCGAATGACGTGAATTATAGGTTGTGAAGAGAAAAAAAAAAAAATACTAAAAGGCACAGGTAAAAAGCTCAGTTCTGTCCTTAGTGTCACAACCCAAAAGGCATGATTTTTGTTTTTGTGTGTGCTTTGGCACCACTGAATTATTTTCCCGCCAATTTGTAGCTTTCTTTGCCGTGTGCATTTCTTCTTTGCAGCACAGAGATGCACGGTGCAAAGAGTTCCCGCCATTTATATTATAATTCGAGCCCCATTATTGGCTTGCGTGAAATTATTCACACGTGGCGGCTAGTGATTGGCTTGCTAGCCGTATAAAAAGCTTGAGTGGTTTCCGCCCAAGTTGGAGGACTCCACGAACACCAGGAGGAGGAGACTTCACGCTGTGTGAAGATCTCTAAGCGCTGCGGAGCCTATCGGACCCAGTGCTTTTCAAGCAGGCAACAGGGATCTGATCAGCCTCTAGCCTCTCCCCGTCGCCGTTCGCAATCCTTCGACGTATCCCTCTCCCTGAGCGCAAAAGGATCCACGGAGCCTCGACAACTCCGTGGGAGTGATCGAATATTGTCTGAGTCCTCAAACGAGGATTTAAGCAGAGCTGTGCCTGGGAAACTGTCCAGCCTACACCGCGACCATCTTCGGTGTAAGTAAACAATCTTGAATCAACCATTACGCGTCCGTGACTAATTCTAGCGTGTCGACTGCTTTCTCCGACCCAGCGTGCCCGGGCTGCTGGCCACAGCCTGCGGTGCACAAAAGGGCCCGGATCACTCCCGGCCCGCACACTTAGGAGCAGATGGGAACAAGAAGACCAAAAGCAACTAAAATAGCAGAAAGACCAAGCTTTGAGTTTTTGCAGAATCACTCTCAGACTCTGAGAGCAACACTTTATTACAATATCACACTGTTGGCAGTTACTTTGCATACTTGCACTCCTGAATGATGTCAAAAAATAGAGCAATAGTGTGTAGACAAAACGAGGGCCCTAAATTCAAGAGGTGAGTTTTAAAAAACACCATTTCAATTTAGGGCTGATTAAACCCCCCATGTCATGCATATACCCCACTAACTTATCTGCCTCTCCAGTGGAGAGGGGAGGGCTGGTACTTCCCTCTGGGGCAGCGGCATGCCCCCCCCTAACCACCGCCCCCCAGGTGGCACCTACCCGCAGACACCTGGCTCAGGTGGTCCCGGGGGGCACCACAGCCACACAGGGAAGCACTGGGCCCCCATGCAGTTCAGGCAAGCAGGCAGGCTCTGGTGGGGGGTGAGGGAGGAGATCAGGCTTGCCGCTTTTTTTGGGCAGAGCCTGCTTTCCCAGGCTGATGCTAGGCTGCTTGCAGGGCTTCCTGCAGAGCCGTGGAGCTGTACGGAGCCCGGTGCTTCACTCCACGGCTGTACGGGCAGCAAACTGAAACTCTTCGAAGGAGTTTTAGTTTGCTGCGCCCCAAGTCATTTAAGGTGCATTAGGCTGTCAAATTTCCTACAGTGGCTGGAATTAATGTGCAATACGCTGCTGAGGCGTGCAAACACCAACACCATTAAAGCAGTGCAAAAGCATTTAGTCCACTTTAAAGTGTTCTGCACACATGCCTCTCATTTCATCTATACATGGCCTTAAGCTAACAAATAAATTTCCAGGAATCATTCTTGTTTTGCCAAAGCAGCAGCATAAAGCTACTACTAATAATCAGCAGCCTAAAGCTACTACCTAAGCTACTGCCTGATAATTTTCCATTTTTTTACTGAAGTATTTAATTAAGCATTCAATTTTATTGAATCAAACTCATTTACTGTAAGAACACACAAGAGAATTCTATTTCTTGAATAATACTCTTGAATTGTATCACAGTAACCATACAGACTCTATTTAAAAACATGCTAAACTGCAACTGGAATACTCTTTTATTTATTTGTTGCAATGAAAATCAAACTAGGATTTCTCCCGTCAAATCCTAAAAGTATACCTAAAAAGATGCCTACCTTGCTGGGATCATTTGACCCCAGCTGACTTCCTGCCCATCAGGCAGGGGGCTGGACCTGATGATCTTGTGAGGTCCCTTCCAGCTCTAATGTCTATGAAATCTATGTTTGGAGAATGAAATGAGTATATTAATTTAAACTCTGTCCCTTCCACAGATGCTAGGCCTAGTACACATGAGAAATGTCTACATGAGACAATGTGTAGAAGATTAATTCTACTGCACATTAGTGTTGTGGGCCAAGTATATGCCAATGCACTAATACACAGTAGATTTAGTCCAATGCTCATTAATGCCACTAAAAAAAATTCATCTGTGCTAATGCGCAGTAGTGTCTATCACAGTGCATTAAGTTAGTACCTGTCATTATAGGTACTAAACTTGATGCGCCGTAATTACGACACAGTAATGAATATTTAGATGCACACACTGGCCCTTTTCCAGTAAGATACTTTTATGCTAAATTGTTATTCCTGCCTTTACCTCCAATTCATAGAATGCAAGCATCTGACAGACCAATACACTTTGGTTCTTAATACTGAGTAATTCACTGTACACATTTTTAATGGATCTTTGACAATTTAGTCTTAAATGATCAACTTGCTCTCATCAAAACTAAGGCTGTAGGACCAAAATGCAAATACTAGAGTCCTTTGGCTTATTTTAACTCTGCATTTGCTTTTTCCTTAGTTCCCCTGTACTTCATAGGAGTAAAAATATATATTTTTTCCCCCTTTAGCTACATCTGCATCTTTTTTCACTTGAATTAACAGCATATGATGCACTGGTAGTACCAAAATAGTCATTTTGATCCTTAACTTTGGCTTCCCCAGCTGGGATAGAAAGTTCCTTACCTAAGAACACTTATAAAGAGGAATGCAGGACACAGAGCCAGTGTTCCCTGGCTGCCCAGCTAATTTATGTGTGGTCCCCACCACAGAAATTAGTGCAACAAGTTTAGACAGTACTCCAAGAGCAGATCCACAGGGTGATTCTTGATTCCTGCTCCACTGAAAGTTTAAAACAAAGTGCCTCAGAGGGGCAACTACATTTCTATTCAAGGGGAGCTGAGGGAGTCAATTGACTGCATGGCTCATTACCAACCTGATTTCTGCTAATCTCTTCACTCCATAGGTGTTAATAACCCTTGATCTTTCTTTAATTAAGTTAGCCTATCTTCTACAATATCCTATTTGTTATCTGCTCCTAGTAATGTTTATCTGGTCATCCACTAAATTACAAAAGTGCAGTGACCTTTTCCTGCATTATTCACTGCAGCAGCCGATACAGGCTGTGGGAGGCTGAACCAATGGCACAACCACAGTGGTATAAAGTTAGGTATGGGTAGATGAGAGGCATGAATGATGCGTGGCCCTGGAGGATGGGGGGGCACGGTGACCGCCCACAGGCAAAAGTGGCAGTGGTGGCGGGGGCTCAGTGGTGGCAAGTGGGGAGCTTTTGCAGGCAGCCACAGAGGTGGCGGGGGTGGGGTAGGGCCACCCAGAGATGCCGCTGTCAGCAGCGGCCAGCTGCAACCACCCACAGATGCCACCAGCAGTGTCAAGAGGCAGCGGGGTAGTGAACAGCGACCACCCGCAGGTGCTGCAGGCAGTGTCAGTAGTACTTTTTTTAGGGGGTGCACTGCCAATCTCAGGGGGTGCACATGCACCCCCTACATGTCACCAATGATGACAGGCTTTGGTTTCCCTGAGTAGGAGTGCTGCCCCAGGTGGAATCAAACTGCCCTCAACCCTTTGTTTCTGTATGTTGATGGTAAAGGGCAGTAGTGGCCAGCTATGGACATTCTGTGAGGAGCAAGGAGCAGTGGAGAAGGCCAGTTACATGGTTAGGGACTGCAAGAGGTCTAGGAAGCTGCTTTGGAGAGGTTGTCAAGGGGCTCATGAGCACCAAAGGCTTTTGGGGGAAGAGGCTCTCTAGGGTAGAGGGTGTAGGGTTGAGGACAGGCTGGGGTATTATTGGGCTAGGGAGGTGTGAGGGACAGATGGGGTGTCAGGCTCAGTGGGCGGTGGCTTCTGAGATAAAATGGGGTGTGAGGTGGGTTGGGAGGAATAGGGTCACGGGTGAGGAGGGAAGAGGAGGGTTTGAGGGACTGCAGTGATGTCTGAATGCCCAGAGAGGAAAGAGTTTGCTCAGTAGTATGTGAGGGGGATGAGGAGGAGTTACAGGGTTCGGGCATGATGAGGATGAGTCTGTGATGGACGTAGTGCATTCATGGGGGCAATGAGGAAACAGAGTAGGACTCAGTGGGTGTGTCCAGATGAGCACACACGTACCTCTTGCAGCATCTCAAAGCCCTTTGAAAAGCTTTAAGAGGCACATGCAAGAATGGAAAAACCTGCCCTGGACTGCAAATTCGCAGCGCAGGAGCAAAATTAGACCCTAGATATCCAGGGGTCAAAAAATGCCCCAGGTGGAAAAAGAGGGGCAGGCAACAGGATGCTTGGGTCCCCCACAGAGACACTCTGGTAGCCAGCCAGAGAGTCTCTATGGCTGAAACTTGCCCTGGTGCGAAAGCACACTGATAGCCCATGCAGGGCAGGAAGTGTGCCAGGTGCAGGAAGCTGGACCCGGCCTCCATGTTGGTAAGTAAGAGGTGGGAGAGGGGGCTGAAGGAGTGCAGAGGAGACCATGGGGGGACCCCTGCTGGCCCCATTCCCTGACTACTACCTGAGCCCGCCAGATTGCTGACCTGCCTGGCCCCATCCTTCCCCCCACCCCGCCCCTCAAGCCCCACCCTGCAATGCTGCTCTGCCTGGCCCCAGCATCCTGGAAATTTGAAAGAAAAAAAAAAAGCCCCACGCTCACCGGCAGTAGCAGTAGCCATCGGGGTCACTGGGGCCTCCTAACAGAGCCCCCCCCACACAGCACGGGCCAGTGGGGACTGGCCTTGGTCAGGACCGGGTCAGCAGGGTGCCTCACGGCTCTGTACCTCTGCACACAGTCAGGCTGTTGGGGCCACTCAGACTGCGTGGTGCTGGGTTCCAGGTGACAGCTGCAGTGGTCCCCACTGTCCCCAACTGCCCTTGCTATGTGGGAAGGGGGGTTCTGCCAGGAGGCCCCAGGGATCCCGAAGGCCGCTGCTATTCCTTTTTTTTTTCTTTTTTAAGTGCCGGGTGGCTGGGGCCAGGTGGGGCAGCCATTGGAGGTCTGGGAGTTCAAGTAGTTGGGGGAGCAAGTGGGGGTGGGGCATGTCAGCCCTGCAGGGGCTGGTAGCCCCTGTGGGGGCCATGTGGCCCCTGTTGGGGTGTGCTGGCTCCAGGGTCTAGCTCCCTCTGGCTGCAGATCAAGGAGGAACCAGGCAAGGTTATTTTGCCCCAAGTGGCACAACTTGCACCACACAAAAATTCATGTCCAGGCATGTGTGTTAAGACAAAAAAACCCAGCTCCAATTTGCACTACTTCTTTTTGAGCTGCTGCAAGCGCACATGTCTCCATGTGTGGACCCACCCAGTGAGGCATGAGGGATATGGTAGGGTCTGATTGGTTTGGGAAACAATAGGGTGGGGTGGGGCTGAGCATGGGGCTGAGCGTGATAACAGGGGACAGAGTGGAACCAGGGGACATTTGAAGTGGCAGGGGCAATGCAAAAAGGGCTGTGAGTGGCACTTCGGGGTACGGTGGGGTGTCTGGAGACTTGTGTTGGGGTGCAGGAAACATTTCTGTCCATAGCCAGGCTGAGGGGTAACAACTGTACTCTCCTCCCTGCACACAGCAAAAGGTCCCTGCTCCACTCTGGATCTGGCAGGCATCTGCCCCCAAACTCAGTTATAACTTTGTAGTTTAGATTACAATCTGAATAATATATCCCTAGGCCCCTAGCATATTAGTTAAGTTTCTAGCTTCTTTTTAACTGGAGAAAAATATGCATTATATTATGGGACCACCATCTGCACCCCATTTCCCCAAATCCTACATCTCTCCTGGGTAATGCCTATTGTACTTTGCATTAATAAATAAAAACACTACCACCTTATGGCTGGCAGAAAGTCTCAGAACACCAACAGTTGGGGACCATATTGCCACTTTCCCCATAAAAGTATGCCTTTGCATTCACAGGTTGGAAATTTGCCCATAAACCTGTGGCTCAAATAAAATGTATTTAAATAGAATAGCAAAGTCTGGGTTCAGGCTTCAGAAAAACAGATGATATTTATTAGTGGAAATGATCCTACCAGGCAAACAATGATTACATGAAAGAGGTCTAACAGATACTGCCTCAGATGCCCTGCAAGACTTAACACTGTTAACAGGGTCTCTCAAATATTATTAAAAGGTGGGACAAAAAGAAAAACCATGGCATAATGACAAGGGTGTTACATGTAGACACAACTCAAGGTGCCATAAAATGGGAAATCAACCATAAAAATTTACCACATTTTTATGGCTGGCTTCTATAGTACCTTAACTTGACCATGTAGCAGGCCTGGGGCCAGGGCCAACATTCAGCGGATTGTCAGCTTCACCCAGGGACCTGACTGGGGTCTTGAACTGTCCCTGGTACAGTCCATTAGCAGGGTGGTAATCAGGCTACTGTTTTCTAAGGAAGCATAGAACTGCTAAAAACAGTTTAATTTGGTCACACTGTTCATCCTCATCCTAAATGGACATGCAAAAACTACTGGCTATAACAGGGCCAAAGGAGGCAAGAGTAAAGGGCAGGAAGAGAACCTTACCAGTCCCTCGGGGTCTGCTATTGAAATCCCAATGAAAATAGAGTGAATCAAGACTCTGGAAATCCTGTTCTTGAGTCACAATTCCCTTGTACTTTTCAACAGTTGACCTATGTTGGTTATTTGGGCCAACATTTTCTGTTTTCATCATTTTATACTTTTGTCACACTATCCACAAACCAGTCTTTCAAAGTTCGTAGATTTCATAGGTTTTATAGACATTAGGGCTGGAAGGGACCTTGTGAGATCATCGGGTCCAGCCCCCTACCCAAGGGACAGGAAGTCAGCTGGGGTCAGATCATGGGCAACTGGTGCCTCCTGAGCCAAGGGGGGAACAGCACATGGGGTGAGGCACAGCACACCACTACTCCCCCCTATGCCCCTCCTTTGGCCACTCCTCCCTGGGCTCCCTACCCCCCACAAGAGCCCCAGGCTTACCTTTCTCCCAGCATCAGGAACAGCATCTTTGCTGGGGGATTGGAGCACACTCCCTATAGGTAGGGAGGAGGAGGGAGGGGCAGCACAGGGGAGGGAGGGGCCACACAGGGGAGGGAGGCAGGGCAGCGCTCTGGTTGGCCAGAGTGCTCCCTGATGCTCCAGGCTCCAGAGCACTGTCAGGGAGGGCAGGACTGGGTAGAGAAGCAGAGAGTGGTCCCGGCCATACAATCAGGCAGGCAGGGATTCACTTTGTGCCTGGCCTAGTTCTGAACAGTGTCAGGGCATCAACAAACTGGGGACATCAATGGGCCCCCCAGCACTTTCAAGGTCCAATCTCGGGGGGGGGGGGGGGGGGGGCCGTGCCCCCCCCCATGCCCCTCCTACCAGTTGCCTGTGAATCAGATCACCCCAGCAAAATAAGCATCCAAGTGTTTCTTAAAGGTATCCAGAGTAGGTGCTTCCACCACTTCTGGGGGGAGTCTATTCCAGACTCTGGAGACTCAGATGGTAAAGAAGTGTTTCCTTATGTCCAGTCTAAAATGGTCTTCCAGCAGTTTGTGACTGTGACCATCTTCCCTTGGGGTGTCCTGGTGAACAGATGTTCTCCCAGTTCCTGATATACACCCCTTATATACTTATAGGCTGCCACCAAGTCACCCCTGAGCCTTTGGTTTTCCAGGATGAAGAATCCCATGCATCTTAGCATCTCCTCATAAGGCCTGTTTTCTTGGCCTCTAATCATACGTGTGGCTTGCCCCTGGACTCTCTCAAGCTTCAAGTTATACTACTGGTGTCTCCAAGTTCTAAAGGCAATTTTGTACCCTTTCCCGGGTCACTTCCAGGAAAGATATTCAAGTGTCACTATAGTATGTATAGGAGTGGTTAATCTAGACACTCACAACTTAGTCAGAAAAGAGAACGAAAATCATCAGTTTACCTCATAATATTGGAGGCATCTTCAGCATCTGGGTCAGCGCAGTATTTATTGGCAAGGATTAGGCACGCATCTGCTGACTCTATCTGAGACACCAAAAAAAAGAAGAAAAAAAAAGGAAATGTAAATAGCGAACTTTGTTTTCAGTTTCTTTTCTCAGATCCCAGCTTTTAGGGAACCAGCTGCTTCTCCCCAGTAAAGCAACATTTTTTTATTCATTGCTTAACTACAAGGTTTTGGTACATTGAAGATTATGGCTTCTTTTGACACAAGTAATGGTACTGTCATGACATCTATCAGTTTAACTTCTCAGAGCTCCTCCAAATATGAATTAGCCTTATGATACCCTTGGGACACTGGTAACTTAGTTATATGCATTATTACCAATTAGCATTGTTAGTGCAAAAATGCATAACCTGAGGCACCAAGGTTAAGTGATTAAAGGGAAAAATTTTTACCTTGGGGCTTAGACTCCTAATTCTTAGGACCATGTTTTTATTATGCTTGTACACTGCCTTGTACCGCAGCACCTTTATTGTTATTTAGATTCTTATGTGCTGATATAGTATGCACTAGCCTCTAGTTTAGAGGCTGCACACCTACAACTCCCACGGATGTCCAGGGGAAGTGTTACCTAGATGCAAGATGTCAAAATTGCCAACTCATTAGCCCAAAGCACATGCAGTGTAAAACAAAATCATTGTTTTTCAGCACATTTGGGCAAATCCTAACATAAGGAAAGAAGGACTGGAGAAGGCAAGAACGCAAACCCCTATAAATTTTATGATGCATAAGGGAAAAAAAAATTTCTGCTGACTTGAAGCTCAGCTCAGCACATGTTATACCACAACAGAATGAATAGATTCTGTAGCCAGCATGGGCAGAAATCCTGATTTCTACTCAGTAGAACAATTTAGTATTAGACAAAGATCCTTACAACTTAAGGAGTTCACATAGCATTAGAAGGTCATGAAATGGGGTAATGCTGCATATGGTAGTTCAGTACTGTTTTTTTTTTCCCTAAGCTTCAGAATTTGGTTTACAAACATAAAATTACTGTATATAAAATTGTGTAGCTGAGAATTGCACATTATTATATTTATCAAGGACTTCATATTATATCTGTCTTTTCAAGACACCAAACAATAGAAGGGAAAATTGACAGGTACAAAATACTTTTTTAATTGGCCCTATCCAAATAGACCCAGTAGCATTTGTAAACAAAAATATATTATTTAATGCCAAACATTAATAAAGCCACCAAAGGGAATCTACTTTTAAAGACCACTAAGTTCAGTGGAAATTGGACTGGTGCTACAGACTGCTTATTTAAAGAGAATAACTGGTAGAGCAGGGGAAGCAGTAGATCGTTACCTTTACTCTTGCCAGGTCATGTGGATTGAGAACCGAACCCTGATAAAATTCCACCTGAGTGAAGTGTCGTTTAAAAAGAGCTTCCAGCTCAAGGTTAGGGGAGATACTGCATTAGGAAGAAGAAAACAAACAAAAATTCAGTTTCTGCAGCAACCTCCCTGAATCTCTCTTATTTAAACAATTTTTTTACTGTTGCTTTTCCTGTAGGATGGAAGCACTGGCCCATACCTATTGTTAAGACAGCTCCTGTCCTTTTTTTGGATTTCATCCCACTTATGTTAGCAGTAAGTCTGGACCAATGAACAAAGCTACTACCATCTCCCCTGAATACACTTGTGTCATAGTATATGTTATATACCAAGTATTATCTACTCAACTGGCTGAATCAAATAAAAGTCCATAATGCCAAATGGCTCAATTGGAGGCTGGTTCAAATGTTCCATCCCAAAAGAGGATCTGTGACATCTTAAAGTGACCTAATAAGTATCACTGCCATAATCTTTTCTGAAGGATGAATATGTAAAAGACATGGAAATGAACTGCATTAATTTATAATCTTAAATTATAGCAAGGCTATATATTTTTTGGTTTTTACATAAGGCCTAACAGTAAATTAGCAAAAAGGCAACACAAAGGATCTAGATAGGCAACCTTGTGGTAAATAAAAAATGCAGTACAGAGGATATATAGACTAGGCCCCATATTGAGAATGATGGAATCAGGGGATTCCACGAGGACAAAAAAAGGCATCAGACCTAAAATCTGAGGGGGGATGGGGTACTTATAGAGACAAAGAGAGAGAAAAGAGGTGCAAATAACCCTGAAAATAAGACAGTAGCTCCCAACAATTCATTCAGATTACTTGCTGTGTGTGTGTGTGTGTGTGTGTGTGTGTGTGTGTGTGTGTGTGTGTGTACGCGCGCGCGCCAGGCCCTCCAGTTTTCTCTTAGAAATTAAATTTCACATGGCTATTTAGAAAGGAATTCCCACCCTTCCCCAAGCCGATAAGAACAATATTCAGAGGATACTGTCTGCATGTCACTTCTGTTTAAAAGTCAATAGTATAAAACCACTCTAAATGGTTATTCACCTTCTAATCATTTTGTCTGAAAAGAATGAAAGTGCATAATTTGCTGTTAAACACATTAATATCACTAATTCCTAAACAGATCACAGCACTTAGAAATGCATGTTGCCCTGATCAGGAAAGACAGATAATACTGAATTTCTTTCTAGTTCATAGACTATTTTTAAATGCCTCTCCCTAAGACATGCAATTTTGATGTTAAATTGCATGTAATGGGATGCCCAGGACATACAGCAACCACCTTAAAGTAATACTAGCCAATGGAAAGGGTACATTCAGACAGTTAAATGACTGGTTGAAGAAACATAAGTCTACCCAGTCATTCACTGCCAAGAAAAGGCTGACTCACTAATGTTACTGAGAAACATACACTGTTTAAAAACCTAAAGAATGTGCTGTGTCTTTCTGTTGTTTGCAGTTCCAGCTCTGTGCTACATCATTTTATTTTTGTTTTTGCTCTTTTGCTGGCAATAAAAGATGAAGACACTGAACCTGGGAGTTCCTGCACTTTGGAGTAACTATACCAATTAAGCAGAATAATACTTGGACTGTATTGGACTATCTCCTATTTAGTTTTGCAATACAGAGTGGATTTGGGGCTGCTTCAGACTCAGCATCCCTGCACAGCTAAATGGGAAGGAGGATGCAGCAATGCATCATGGTCTAACAAAGATACTTCTCTTTATTGGAAGATTTCAAACACTTTTCAAAATTCCAAAATCCAGGAAATCTCTTACGAATATCACAAGCATGGTCTTTCTTTTAAATTATAACTAGGAAAATTTGCTCACCACCTGGAGATTGGGGAGATGATTAAGTGAAGTAATGTTTTGTACTGTGTAGGTTGGAAAAGCACCTGAATTTGCAAATGGACAGGTAAGTTCAGTATATATATGAAGCAGGTTACTAGATGCAAAACAATGGAGCTTAACTGAAATGTAGGTTTTAAACAGAATATAAAGGGTTGGAATGCATATAATACAGCTTAAGCAAAAACTGGTATCCTTAAAATGTTTGTTTCCCATCGTCTGCATACATTTTCACACGCTCTAGAGAGAGGAACAGCCTCATCGGTGAAATCCACTGTTTGTTTGATTTTAATGGAAAATTCCCACAGAGGAATACAAACACGTTTTTTTTTTTAAAAGTCAAAGTTTAACAAATGCGACAGAGTCTATCTGTTCCATTTATTTCCTTGCTGTCTTGGTTTCACTTGTAAGATGCAGCATAATCAGAAAAAATCTACTGAACATTTTAGCTATGTTTTATCAGTCTTTGATCAGCAAGGATCTGGGTTTTCTGTTTGCCGTGGAAAAACATGGAAAAACACAGATTTTCTCCTTTGAAGGAGAAAAACAGATTTTCTCCTTTGAAGGAGAAAAACATGGGTAATGGAGGTGGGCTTTTGGTTGTAGCCATGTTGGTCTAAGGGCATAGGCAGGCAAGGTGCTTTGAGTAGATGTAGTATCTTTTATTAGACCAACTGAGTAGTCGGAAAAAAGTTCTTAGCAAGCTTTCGGGCTCAGTCACCCTCCTTCAGGTATAGGTAGGCTCTGCTGGTCTGAGACTCCAAGAAGTGAGAGAAACTAAAAGTGTGGCAGGATGTCAGTGAGAATGTAAATAGGTCTCGCATAGGCTTAGAAAGTATATGTCACTATTGAGGTGCTTAAACAATCACCGAACCTTGCTAACCTGATCATGAGGAAGCAAACTCCCTATGACACAAACCACACCAAATGGATCCAGACCATGCCAGGACAAGAAATGCAAAACCTGCCAACACATCTCCACTACCCCCGCAATAGCTACACCCCACAACAGAACCATCACAATTCCTGGATCTTGCAGCTGCACCTTCAGAAATGTTATGTATTTCATCCAGTGCACCAAATGCCCTGATGGAAAATATGAAGGAGAAGCCAAACAACAACTGCGCACCAGAATGAACTCACACTGAAAATCTATCCAAGACAAGAATACCCAACTACCTGTGGGGGAACATTTCTCACAAGACAATCACTCCCTCTCTGATCTCTCAGCTCTAATCCTCAAAGGGAACTTACAAAACACCTTCTGTAGACGAGTCTATGAACTTCACTTCATAAATATAGTGGATACAAAAAATCCTGGACTCTATATAGACGTTGGCTTTATGACACATTATAACATGCTTGACATCTGATTCACCAGATACCTGCCTGACCTGACCTTTTACATTCTTCTTTTTCCCTACCTTTTCTCCCCTCCCCTCCTTTTCTGCCCTTTCTTCTGATTTCCTACTATTTCCTTCTTCATTCAGAGCCTCTTTCTGACTTTGTACTATTACCAATGTAGTGTTTCCCTTTGGCCTCTCCCCACCCCCCACTTTCCCTTTTGTTTTTACTTATTTATATTTTCACTACATCCTCTCACACTTTGAGCTTCTCTCATTCCTGTTTTCCTGATCTCCAATTATTTCCTTTTTCACTGACTGCCTTTTCTACCTTGTATTCTATCACTGTAATGTCTCCCTTTGGCCATTTCCCACCTTGCTTTCTTCTCTCTCCCCTCTCTGCTTTACCTTTTGTCTTTTTAATTTCTACCTATTTACATTCTCACTGACATCCTGCCACACTTTTAGCTTCTCATTTCTTGGAGTCTCAGACCAGCAGAGATTCCTTATGCCTGAAGAAGGGTGACTGAGCCTGAAAGCTTTTCAAGAACTTTTTTCCAACTATTCAGTTTGTCTAATAAAAAATATCACATCTACTCAAAGAACCTTTCCCGCCCATAGGAAATGTAGGGTTTCCTCTTTCAGGCTGGCTGAATTCCAGCCTGCAAGGGGCTGCTTGGGGTTGGGTGGAGCAGGACACAGCGGGCTCCACGTGCATCTGCACACATGCATGTAGCAGCCAGGCAGGGTGGTGGAGAGCAGCTCGTGCAGCTCCCTCCAGGTAAATCTAAGGGGGCAGGGGAACACAGTAGACACATGAAGAGGATGAGTGGACACAGGCAACATGGCAGGGGAAAAAGGGGAACATGCTCCCCTCTGGCAGCTAGGCTGTGGAGGCTGCACCCTATGCCCTGCTGAAGGTGCAGAAATATAAGAGGGCATGTGCTGCCCCCAGCCCTGGTGCATTGTCTGTGTCCCCACCTCTTCCCCACAGACCCACCCCATTCCTCACATCCCCTTCCTCACACACTGTGGGGCTGGAGGCAGGGAGCAGTGAGTTGGCAGTGAGGGGCACCAACAGGGATGGAGGGGATGAGGGTCAGGAATGAGGGGCACTGGCAGGGCCAGGGGGCTGTGGGTTGGGAGAGAGGGGCATCAGCAGTGCTAGGGGGCTGTGGATTGGGTGTAAGGGACACCAGCATGTCTGGGGGGATGTGAGACTGTGGGTCAGGGACCAGGGGCAATGGCATGGGCAGTGGCAGGACACCAGCATATCAGGGCTGCTCAGCACCACAAGCAGCAAGGGGAGGGGGAGGGGACAGCTGCAGTTAGACCCACATCCTGGTGAGTGAAGGGGGCAGGGGGAACCCTGATTTTTCATGGTAAAAAAACCAAAATCAAATGCCAATATACATAGACATTTAGAATTTATTTTGTTATAATGATTGAGGCACTGGTAGGCTTCTAAATTGCTTTAAAATTGTAAATATATCAATAAAACACTGTGTTCAACTGATACCTATATGTATAGTAGCACTTCATTTTAATTTTGGAAAAACACAGATTTGGGGTTTTTAAAGCAGAGGATTTGGGAGTTTTAAGCAGAGAAAAACAGGATCCCTGTTGATCAGTTTCAAGTAAATCACTTAGCTGACATTTCTTGCAGATAGATTTGGTTCCTGGTGGATTCAACATGAATTTCTTATGCATATCAACTGGCATAATGTCGGTTTGATAACATAAAAAAATCCATCTTCACTGAAACTGCCTGGAGAGTCTCAGGTCTTTCTAAAAAAAGATCTGGAGCCTCTTAAAGAAAGATGTGATTCAAGTTAATAATGAATATAACTGTTTAGATACGTTTTACTTTTTAGAACTCTGTAAATTTTTAAAGAAAAGGTTCCTGCAATTAACTGTATGCAACCATTGAAGCATAACCACCACCATCAAAAAGTCCAATGGTCCAGTCAAGCCATTGTTCATTAAGTCATGCTAGTTTATGTAACCAATGGCAATCAGCTGAGTAGCTGGAATTGCCACGTTCATCTCCCCAGGTATCTGTTTATTGCTCATTGGATCGGGATGGCTTTTAGCGCAATTAAGGAAGGATTCCTGATCTCACATCTCTAGAGCTACAGTGAAATACTATAATCACTCTGCTGCCATGCTCAGCTGACTGACATGTTGGGAAGCACTAGTAAATTTGATGTTAGAGAGTTTAATGAGCTTCATCTAAAAATGAAATAAGTCCTTATAACTTTAATATATTTGCAAATTTATTTCATCTTGTCAAGTTGGGAGTGATAATGGTTCACTCAATAATCTCAACACTTGGTGGAGTACATTCTATTAATATTATATTATATCACAGACTGGAAAAAAACAAGGCCATGAGAGATTTTCAAAAGAGCCTTTGATACTTAGGGATTCAAGTCCCACTGGAATTCAATGGGAATTAGGCCCAAGTGCATTTCTAGGTTACCAACTTATCATACCCAGCAGCAGTACCCTCAAGTATGCTGTATGGTTCCATGTGCTACTTTGCTATGTGGAGTCAGTGAATTTGAACACATTGAGTGTTTATATATGTGCCTCAGGAGTGGTGGTAGGGGGACTCTTTAATGAGAGCAGATCCAAGAGCTGCTCTAATAAAAGTGCCTGGAGTGTCCCTACATTGAAAAATGGTGGTGGGGGTGCTTTAACTAAAGCTCATCGAACAAGCTTTAGTTAAAGCATCCCTACCACCATTTTTCAGCATGAGGAGGCTGATGCACATGACGCTGGTGTCTGCTGGAGCACGCTAATTACCACGCTCTGTCATTACAGTGCAGTGGAACAGTCTCACTGCATGTTAGCCCACAGTTCCTAAAATTGGTTAATTAGCATTACTAATGAGCCTGTCCTTGGTGCTGAAAGGTCAGTTAGCCTGCTTCCAATCCAGGTGGCAGCATGCACAGACCTATGTGATGTGTTTGAAGGTACCACTGCTGGGATGGTCCTAACATGACTTAACAGTCCTTAGCTGTCCTTTGAAATTCCAAACCTAGGACCTGAAAAAGGAAGAGCCAGGAACAGACATCATGGGCAATATCCTGGCCCCTAAAGTCAACAGAGAAATTCACATGGTAAGGGCCAGAATTTAACTGCTAGGGTCAAATTCATTTCTGCAATAAACTCACTGAAGTCAGTGGAAACCACTGGAGTTATAGGAGAAATAAGTCTCATGATCTAACCTCCGTCTTGCTTACTCCAAGGAATCTTTAGTAACGTTTAGAAATCTTTCAATCAGTGAGAAGAGTTTAAGGTTTCTGGCTTGCAGGACTACTCACTTATGCAGAAAGACGATTTCCACGTTCACATCATCCCTATCCTTGTGCAGGAAGTCCTTTAAGAAGTTCGACACACTTTCAAGTGTTATGTGACCACAGACAACAATGTGCCTGTTACAGAAAAATTCCAGTTAATTTTGCACTTTAAGCAAACATAAAACAAGCAAATAAGCAAGGTAAGTAGTTGGCTGAAGAAGAAAGCATTAGTGTTTTGGGTTTTTTTTAACACTTATCCCCTAAGGTTGCAAATGAAAACAACAATGCTAGAAGATACTTTGAGGTTGAAAAATATATGTAGGCACTCACCTGATACCACAAAAGACCATTTGACTAAGTAGTTTTATGCACTTAACAATAAGAGGCACTATTTATGTCTACACTTATATGCTGTATTATCCAGTCCCTTTCAGAACCATATTTCTCTCTTTTATATATCCTTCCTCCACTGTTCAACATCCTCTGCTGAGATTTACTATTAAAATTTTTGTTTTTGACATACAGCTTATCATGTAATGAGACAACAAATCTCCCTGAAATGGTTCTATGTTTTTTTTCCCTGATTGGAAGCAGACTGATATATCAGTATACCCAGAGAAAAGCTTGACAAGTTATAGACCATAAGCAGAGAAAGAAAAATTTACATATTCTACCATAACTCCTAGTGGGAACACTTTACTATAAGTGGATATTAAATAATGCTACCTTGCAATGGACCAACCACAGAATCAGAGCTTGCATAGATAGTGATAACACAAAGGTCCCTTGCACTCCAGATTTTTTTTCTATTAATACCAAAGGAAAAAACCCAACTATACCCAACATAGAAACAGAATCTATTTCTATTTGCTGATTCCTGAAAGACTTAGTGAAAGGTCTCAGTTCATACACTTCTTAGAAACTTAATTGTTAGTCACTCATTGCAAAATGTTGTCCAAGAACCTGGTCTAGAGTATTCAAAAAATTCAGTTTCCACCACAGTACAGACTAAAGAATGGCTTTTGTTATGCTTATCAGTACATGGGAGACACTGCTACTGAAGGTGTTTCCACAAGCTATATTCTTTGCAACTGCGCAGAAAGACAGAGTAGTGGATATGTGTGTGCAATGTAGGGTATAATTACATAGCACAATGCAGTGTCATGCCAAGATACCTGAGCTAGTCCATTCTCAGTAAGACTAATTAGTCTGGAAAGTACACCACAAACATAGCTAAACTGTTTCTGGTACCCAAGCTAGCTTGTTTAGAGCTAGCTCAGATATCTCTACAAGATACTGCACTGTGCTCATATTCCTAATTGTTAGGGTGGCAGAGTCATACAGTAATCTGACTTCATTACAGGCAGTTAGTCTACACACAGATTGCAACAAAGTCCAAATTTTCCAAAGCTACTGGCTGGCATCTGAGGTGTCAGCAGGTGGCAAATATGAAGGTAAGTAATTTCAAGGGTAAAATGTAGACAGCCCAAGTCTTTCTTACTTCATAATTGTTCTGAGCACATTCCAATAATGCAGAAGCCTCATTGGCTGGAAGCAACAAATAATAGGTGGCAGAAGTAATTGCTTATGTAATGTGCCATTAACGGCTATTATGGGAGCCTGTCCTTGCTTCATGATTTGGTGCTTGACTAAGTACATGAGAATAACTCAGGGAACTCACTAGTAAAAGGATAATGATGCAGAACAAAGAATAAATCAATAATGTGCATTATGTAGTTAATAATATCAGCATCATGTAGTGTTATTTTTGCAGTGCCACAGCCAGTGACTAGGAAAGTAAAGCAAAGTAAAGTCTGATATTAATCTAGTACAGTTTATGATACTATTTTACCATTACCATTTTGGTTGTATACATACTGTGGCATAGGGCATTACAACTGTATTTAACAGCACAATTATTTCAAACTCTTCTTCTGTATAGCTCTTTAGTGGCAACCTGCCAAACCTTGCATATATAACATCAGAAAGTAAGAAAAATCATAGACTTCTTGAAGCTTTAATCTTCACCATATACCAGCAGAGATTAAATTATGTTTAGGTTGTACTGGGTCTACCACAGGACCTGGTTTTACAAATACTTTACTTCATTCAGTGCTTGTTACTGTAATTGCTTGGTTTATCTCCAACAAGATTTGGCCACAAACTATGTTTTTCATAGTAAACACAATACTGGCTCTACAGACTGCAAACTTGTAAACTACTAAAAGCAGAAGATGAACCTTCCTTTTGTGTTCCAGAAGATGGAACACACATCAGCAGCAAATAATTGGTCACCAGCATAATGAGTAAAATACCTGGCTCCCTTTGTTGGACACGGTACTTAAAAGCTGCCTACTTGTACCCTTACATCTTAGCAAAGTTTAAAGCAGTCTTCATTTAGGGCAGGGTTATTGTAGAACCCACCACAGGTTTGGGAAGTTGCAAACAGCTCTTTGGCATCTCCTGCTCTCAGATTTTCCCAGAAACATCATTAACCCATTGGACTTGAGACACCCTGTCATAACTTTTGTAAATTAAGTGGCACCTAATTTAAAAAAACAATTTATATATTACATTCCTCACCTCCTGGAAGAAGGGCCAGGCAGTGGGGTGAGGGATCAGCCAGGCAGGGACAAGCTTAAACCTACACTTACTAATTATCTTCTCACACTTGGCTTATCTCCTCAGGCCTAAAGTCACCTTTCAAAATACCTGGTGCAACTGCAGTGGAACTCACTGGCTCAGAAGGTGCAGTAAACTCATTAGTCAGATTACCCTGTATTGTTCAAGGGAAAGTCTGATTTAGGGAGGCAATGACCCTTACATACGTGATCAAAAAGAATGACTGAACACCAAATTAGATGCTAGAAGGATTCTTGGGGTGATATCTTTTATTGGACTAAATGCAATAAACGATACTTCCTACAAGAATCCTTGCATCTCATATAAGGCCTGGCCTATCACAGCTACAGCATCACTTCAACACTAGCAAATTAAATGCTGGCATTCATAGTGGTCAACATTTACTCTTGTGGACATAAATCATGGTCAAGGAAACATGATGTCAGTAGGTTACTTGTGTGTGAAACTGACAGGTTCTCACCAGCTTTCTGAGAAATCTTCTATCTCTGGGTTTCATAGAACAGAAAACAGGCACTTATCAAAAGACTACCATGAAATCAACAAGGTTTGAGCCTTGGGTTTTGTTTGAAAATCAGAAACACTTGCTGCTTGTTGTTTGTACTACTGTACGCCCTGGAGAATTGCTATAAATATAGGGCAAAGCAGCCCATACTTGCCGTAGCCATGCCCTTTAATTAAAATATTTACATACCCCCAACAAGTCAGACTTTCTACCATATGCACAGGGATGCAACTACTTCACAAAGCTAAAAACTGTTCCAAATCAGCGATGAGCAAGCCATCAAAATGGCTTGGATACATCCTCAAAATCCAGAAGCTGATTTATCAAATGTAAATTCTGAACTTTTTAAGTATGCCAAATTGGACTAGCATCCTTAGAAGTCACAAATTTCTTGTGGTATTTGTGGATTCTTCCTATGTCTGCTCCCAACCTGTACCAAGCATTGCAAAGGCAAAGGAAAATGAAAAATAAGGGCAAAAATAAGCAAATAATGTGGATTCTTCTGTAGCTTATTTTTCTCAAGCCTCTTTATCATTCCTGGGTCAGGAATTGAATTTTTCTCTGTTCAATGGATGTAATATTTATGGCAATGGATAAAGTCCTGTGTTCAGACAGTTACGTTTTTGTTATTGCCTTGTAAAGTCTCCGAGCCTTCAGCCTCACTTGCTCTACATAGCCCCTAAGAGACAATTCCACTGAATAACAAAACGCATGTACTTCCTGGTTGGGAAAGGTGGTTATAATAGAAAATATTTTGTCTGTCTTCAGTTTCCACTTTGTATCAAATAGGGATGAATGTAGAGCAAACTAAAGGCCAGCTCATGGCTATTAAGCCACTGTCCAAATTTGCAACAGCTGGAACTCAGAGGCAGTTAGTTATATTCAATTGCTTTGCATCTTATACAGACATTTAATTATGTCTAACCTGCTACCATTCTGATATAGTAGTATTTTTTGACCAATTTTGGCCTGGTATAAATAACTGCATAAGGCTCAAGGCAGTGGGAAATCAGGGACACTGAGAGATTGCACTTGAGAGCATTAAGAACTGGGATTATTCAGAGTTACTAAAAGTGACTTGCACAATGTTTTTTTCCTTGTATACCCAAGTTGGCCTGGTCAATATCTGTCCCTCGTGTTGTACCATTTCTACAATGAGAAAGGGGAAAAATCATATGGTTTCAGAATAATATTCCTGGGATGCTAACAGTACAAAAAAATAATTCCTTTAACAAAAATGATATTTTTGTTCAGGAGTATGTGACAGTGAGAGAGAGATTGAAACCAGGTTGTTTTCTTGTGCAAGCACTATTGTTAGGTACATTATCTAAGAAAAGTTAGAAAGCCTATATTATTCAACCTGCCCTGTATCTGATTTGAAACTTCCTCTTGTGTGCCAATAATCATTCCCTTCCCCCATACCAACTATTTATAATAGAGTGAAAGTTTTAAAAAGACAGCAATTCAATTATGCATTCTGATATGACTGATAGTAAAATAAGTATTTAATTCGGTATTTGGTTTAAGAGACTTGCTTTGATGTTGGCAGTTTATAAAAGCATTACCAATAAATTTAGATGGAAACTGCATGCTCTAGTTAAAAAAAAGTTACAAAATCTAATATAGTATTTACTGCATTTTTTTCTTTTATATAAATGAACTTGACAGATATTTGAAAGTTTAATTTTAAAAAATAGAAACAGTTCTCCTGGCAGTGATGAAAACCAAAGCCTTGTAGCCCTGATTCTGCAATTTCATTTGCAGAGTTGGTCATCAGTGCTCTTGTATAGTTCCCTTGACTTCAAAGGGACTCCATGGAGGTCTACATGGATCAGATTGCTATATGAGTGGCATAAGAAAAGAACTAAAACTAGCTATATAAACAGAGCACTCAAATTTCATGGAGTGGCATGGAAATATGAAAAACCCTCATAAAAATCAAAGCAAATAAGACTGTGAATATTATTTTTAAATGACTGCAGCTGTTTAAGGTTGAATTAAACCTTGTATTCATTTTCCATCTCACTAATATAATTATTATTTAAATCCTTTGAATTTTTAAACAAATTCAAGGGCAGAAGAAGATGTTCAGCTGTCTTTATTATTTGTAAATATTGAGGACAAGATTAAATTAATTCTTTGGTTTTATTTCATTTTTTTAACTGAGATTACACCAGCGATAAAACTGGTTTAAAAAATCATTGGGATTTTACAATACACAAAGATTCCTGTTTTAGAAAGGATCCCTTTCCAAATACTCTCATACCCTCTAGCCCTGCTGCAGCGAGCACAAGTGGATCTAGAGGTCTCCACTGACTTTTCCCCAACTGCCCACATTGGGACAGCAGGAAAAGAAGCAATAGCAGGCAGGGGAGGTAGGGAGGTGGGAAGGGGAGAGGAGGTGCCTCTGAACGCCAAGGGAAAAGGGTTTAGGGGTGAGTCACGTGCTTTAGGGACTTTAAAAAGTCTCTGGAAGCTCCTGCAGTGCACTCCAATCCAAAAGGGGGGTGCAGCTGCACCACTGAACCCCCTCTAGATCCACCCCTGTAATGTGTGTGTGTGTGGAGATATCATAAGATACATATAAAAGAGATATCAGCCATTTCTAGAGACATCTGCTTTCGTACAGTAAGCAAAAATATTTACAAAATGTTCCTATTACATGTATAAATTGGTTAAGGGGGTGGGGGGTGGACCCCTGGATTCCTAAGGTGGAATATTTGAGAAAACACAATTATTCCATGCCAACTGCAGTGTAAATGAAATCAGCTATAAACTGAATATGTTTTTTCTGACAAGCTTTCCTCTTTTTCCATGGCACTTCGTCCAGACAAGAGGATTCAAAAGGCCAAACTCTTGGTTGTATAACAGGGACTTCTTCCCATTACTAAGGGGCCAGGAAGCCCAGGGGTAATTGGCTTTCCCTAGACCTTGGGAAAAGGTAACATGGGCAAAGAGCCCTGGAGTAAAATGGATGCCCATCCCAAGGGTAAGCAGTGACTGAGCAGACTGGGGGCAGAAGTGGAGGGTCAGGTGATCCAAGAAGAGATTAATTAGCAGGGATTCAGGCTTTCCATTTGCTGCAGAAAAATGCAGATTTCCTCCTTTAACAAAGAAAAAGGCAGATTTTCTCCTTTAAAGGAGAAAATCACAGGAAACGGTGGGATCCCCTTGCAGGCTGGCAGAGTTCCAGCTGGCAAGGGGTCACAGGGAACAGAAGGAGAGTGATCATGATAGAGGGCACCACATGCATGTGTGTGCACATAGATGCACATGGCAGCTAGGCAGTAGTGGAAAGCAGCTTGCACAAATTCCTCCAGGAAAGGGAGGGAAGGGAAGGAGGGTGCACAGGTCATGCATTGAGCAGGGGGAGGGGTGGCACAGGCACAGCTCTCACAGGTGGGAAGGGGCACAGGCAACAGGGCAGGGGCTGGGGGTGGATCTCTTTGAGATCTGATCTCCTTGAGATTTCTGTACCCACAGTGGGGCACAGTAATGCAAGCCAGGCTGGACCAGGTCTGGAGGAGCTGCCTCTGCAGCTCAGCGTGCAAGACCTGGTGCGGAAGAGAGCACCGTGCTGCCATGTCAAGATGAGGTGCAGCAGTGGCAGACTTCTGCTGCCAGGTGGGCAGGGGGCTGCTGCTGGATGGTCAGGGTATGCCTCAGCTTGGGAGTCTGGTGCTACCTCCCATGCCAGGTCCTGCGTGTTAGGCCATGGAGACAGCTCGTCAGGAGCTGGTCCAGCCCTGCTGCAGCCCCCATGCCCCACTGTGAGTGCAGAAAACTCAGGAAGCACATGCCACCCTCATCACCCCACACATTGCCTGTGCCTCTCCACCCCCAATGTCACCTATGCCCACACCCCTCCTTCCCACACACTGGGGGAAAGGGACAGTGAGTTGGAAGTGAGGGGCACTGGCATATCAGGGCTGCTTAGTACCACAAAACAGTGTGGGGGGAAAAGCCACAGCTGGTCATGCATTCTGGTGAGCAAAGTGGGAGGGGGAACTCTGATCTTCTATGATAAAAAACCCAAAATCAAATGCCAAAATTTATAGGTATTTACCATTCTATTATAATAATTGAGGCATTGGTAGGCTTCCAAATTGCTTAAAAATTGTAAATACATCAATAAAACATTGGGCACCTATACATGAACACTAAAGCTGCTCTGACACGCTGAAATTCCAGCGCGTCAGATTGAGTCTGCTCGAGCGTGGCAACTGCAGCACTCCAGCAACTTCCTGCATCTTGTGTATTAGCATCCCTACATTTAAAAATGGTGGTGGGGGCACTTGAAATAAAACTCACTGTACAAGCTTCAGCTAAGTGTGCAGACGCTGATACAGGAGATGCAGTGGTGTTTTAATTACAGCAGGTCTCAGAGTTGCTCTAATTAAAGTGCCACCACTCACCCCCAGTGCACATGTAAAAGTGCCCACTGTGTTCAACTGATACCTATATATATGTCATTTTATTTTAATCATAGAAAAACATGGATTTTGCATTTTTAACTCTCAGCATCTGTGATTTTTTTAACAGATAATTTGCAATTTTTAAACAGAGAACACCAGAATCCGTGCTAATAAGCACAAGGCCTGAGCCAGTGGGGGCAGTCTGGTTGTATGGCCCAGAGGAAGGACTCTGAGCTGCAGGGAAGTTGAAGGTAACCCTGCATACCAGACAGGAACAGATAAAAGCCTCAGCCCTTTGGGGTAGGGCTTCTGATGGGCAAGATTCACCCTAGGAGGGGAGCTCCTTGTTTTGGAGAAGACACTCAATGTTTTTGGTTTCAAAACATGAAACCTACCCATGGGGCACTCTACTTCATACCGGCTGCCAACTAGACACTGAGTCATTGATTACTACCTGTTGAGCCTGATGATGCAGCCCGCTATCCATCTTACAGTACATTCATCCAACTTATGCTTCCTTAGCTTGTTTGCAAGTACCCTGTGGGAGACCGTATCAAAGGCCTTACTACAATCAAGGTGTATCATGTTCACTGTTTCCCCACATCTACAGAGCCAGTTATCTCATCATAAGTTGACCCCAGGCTGAGGTGCTCAGCTAAAGTAAAGTGGGATAAGGCCAGGGGGCCTCAGCCCAGGCAGGGGCCTATCATGTAAAACCTTACTTGCCCTCTAAGGGCAGCCTCCCTGTCAATTTATAACATCAAGACTTGGCAGGTGAGAGGCAAAAAGGGAAACAAAGTGGGCCTAGGAGGTAGCCAGCAGTTGTGGCTTTGCTGCTTCAGCACTGAGAGCATTACAGTTGTTTATTTTCAAAGAAATTGTATCCATTTTTATTGGAACAAATATAAAGAGCAGGGGGAAAAAAATCACCCAGCTATTCTGTCATAATAAATCTGAGAGAGTAAATTGAAAATCTGTTCAGCATTCACTGAATATGTATTAATTTTCACAAGTAAGTAAATGAAACATGGCATGTATTGATCTAGAGGTCTCTGTAAAACTATAATATTTATATCAAATACATATACTTGAATCTCTTTTCTGTCTTCCTGCTTAACTTTCTAAACATACCTCTTTTACTGACCATCCTAGTTCTCCTCTATATATGAATAGCAGGTGGATAGTGGGAAATGTCATTTGGTACCTAGGATATGTCCCAGTTTTTCATAATTATAATGACAGAAAAGTTAAGTTACTACCCAGATTTTACATTTTTCCTAATCAAATGAATCTCTGGCACTTCACTTCCCTTAAAACTGTCTAGGATTCTCTAAAAAGACTGGTATTGTTGGCTTTCTTGTATTTACATTTTCAACATGTTTAGTTCAGCTCAGATTCCAAGGTAGTTAAAAGAAGACACCAACTCTAGTTTCTTTTCCTGTAATAACCAATCCCGTTTTCTCCTTTCATTTCCAAAGACCAATACCTTAGCTTTAGCTATGTTGATTTCTAAGCTATTTGTAGTATAATACTGACTTTCTTGTTTATGTTCCAGATTAGCTGAGCATATTCTCTCTCTATATATACAACATTGTCAGTCTTTGTATATATCAACTACTTATGATTTATGAGCTGTCCCTCAAGTTGGTGTTCATTCAGGTTCTGATGTAGCAAAGCCCTTTCACATGTGTGCAAGTCCATTCCTTTTTAAAAATCACTTCAGCTTAACTTTATTATTCTTCCTCTTTAAATTGGAAGTGGCGGGTGAGGAGTAGAAGAATGGAAGAATGGATGTTCTTCAGTCCTGTGATAAGTAGCTAAATCTGAATATTTAGACTATTACCATAAAAGGGAGACATACATACTAAAACAGAAAATGACATTTTACTTCAAAACCAAGTTCCCTAGCCTACTTTGAAACATGCAATGTTTGCCAAAAATATGTCATTAAATGCCTTATGCACAGATTATGCCCTAAAAATCTTCTAGCAGAAAAGGGACAATAGAAAAACACAAGGATATTTCACAGTATTTGTGTAACATCACTTTGAAGGTATCACGGCATTCCTGCTTATTTTTGCCTGTCTCAGGACTGTCAGATGAAGCGTATGCATTACTTGGCAAAGCGATCAGGACCAAGTAGAAAATACAGTTGTACCAAAAATTCGAACTTCTTAGCTACTGCTGAAGTACTCACTACTTAACGAATACTTCAGCAGTAGCTAAGAAGTTAGAATTTTTGGTGGAAATGGCTCTGCTATACTGCACCATATCTTGTGACAGCCAAAGCCTGACTGGTATTTCTTAAAATATTATGCACTGATGCTTTTATATTCCTCCTTAACTGATTTTTATTGCAAGCATGGAAAGCTCCAGCTACTATATTTTTATCTGTCTCTTTATTCTCCTTCAGCTCTTTCTCATATAGATTTTCATCACAATGCCTATCTACACAAAGACCCCATCTCCTGCCCCAAAAGTATACTGCTAGTAGGCACAATGTATCTCAACTCGTACAATTAAAAGAAATACTCTTAATTTCAAACTTAATCCTGTTTAGCTGGTCTTGAGTGACTATGCTTCCTAATTTCATTGTTTTACCCAAAAAGGTACAGAAACTTATTTCATGTGTGCTTAGCTGTTATCAACAAAGCCCATCTGTTTTTAAATTTAAGAGTCTGTTTTGAAAGGTAAGGGTCTGTTCTCTTACAGGTTGGCTGATCTCCTATGCACAGCTTTAAACTAGGTTCACTGGGGGACGGGGATGCAGACAACAGCAAGAACCTAGGATCAACAAACCATGAACCATGCACTTGAATATCCCACGTAAGTACTAAGGGGCTCAATGAATATCAGGATGGGGTGGCACCAAGGGCACTCATCGGGGGGCCCAAGTATCTCTATACTAATATTAGGAACATGGAGAACAAGAAGGAAAAACTCACACTCCTGCTTGCAAACAAGAACTTTGACTTAGTTGGGCTAATTGAAACTTGGTGGGACCCTACCCACAATGGAGCAGCAAGCATTGAGGGATATAGACTGTACAGACGTGATAGAGTAGGGAGAAAAAGTGGGGGAGGTGTTGCTCTCTATGTTAAGGAGCAATATACATCTTCCATAATCAAGATGGGACCAGAGGAGGGGCAAATTGAGGTACTGTGGGTCAGAATGCAAGAGGGTTGGGGGGAAAGGGACTTGGTGGTGAGGGTCTACCATAGGCTGCCACATCAGGAGGATGAGTTGGACCTGGAATTCTCCAGAAAGCTCTCAGAGGCTATACGGTCAAGGGACATGGTTGTCATGGGTGACCTAAACTACCCTGACATCTGCTGAGAGAAGCAGTCAGCTAGATCCAACCATTCACGTAGGTTCTTAACCTGCATACAGGACCTTCACCTAACACGGGAGGTATATGGTCCCACTAGGGGAAATGCCTTACTGGACTTGGTACTGGCTACAGGGGATGACTTGGTGGGGAATCTATAGACACAAGGTAACCTAGGGGATAGTGACCATCATTAGATTGAATTCACCATCTGGCATAGGGTGGGAAAGATAACCAGTAGGGCAGAAGTGCTAGACTTCAGAAAAGATAACTTCAGTGTGCTCAGGAGATTACTTAGTGAGGCACTAAAGAACATTAGCATTGGTGAGATGGGAGTCCAGGAAGGATGGTTGTTCCTAAAGGGAGCAATTCTACAGGTGCAGAAGGAGACAGTCCCATTGCACAGGAAAGGGGGCAAAGGGGCCAAGAAACACTCTTGGCTGAACAGGGAAATCCAGGAAAACCTAGGGGCAAAAAAGAGGCATATAAGCTGTGGAAACAGAGGGTACCTACATGGTCAGGTGGGTGGCAAATTGGTTTAGAGATCATACCCAGAGAGTAGTGGTTGATGGGTAGGTATTGACCTGGAAAGTTGTGGGCAGTGGAGTCCCACAACTCGGTCCTTGGACCTGTGCTGTTCAATGTCTTCATCAGTGACTTGGTTGAGGGTGTGGGAAGCACTCT
>NW_005841852.1:5488468-5496900 GCF_000455745.1 Alligator sinensis
CTCTTTCCAAATTTGCAGATGATATCAAATTATGGGGTAAAGTTAACATGCTAGAGGATAGGGAACAAATCCAGGCAGACCTGGACAGGTTGGAAAAGTGGGCAGAACAGAATAGGATGTAGCTCAACAAGGACAAGTGCAAGGTGCTGCACCTAGGGAGAAGGAAGCACCAGCATGCTTACAGGCTCGGGGAGGACCTTCTCAGCAATGCAGCAGTGGAAAGAGATCTCAGAGTCATTGTTAACACCAAGATGAACATGAATCATCAATGTGAAGAAGCAGTCAGTAAAGCTAACTGCACTTTATCATGCATTAGCAGGTGCATGGCAAACAGGTTCAGGCAGGTGATATTTCCCCTCCATGCAGCACTGGTCAGCCCACAGCTGGAATACTGTATTCAGTTTTGGGCACTGCACTTCAATAGGGATGTGGAAAACCTTGAAAGGGTTCAGAGGAGGGCTAACTCGTATGGTTAGGGGCCCGCAAGCAAAGCCCTACAAGGAGAGATTGAGGGCCCTGGATCTCTTTAGCCTCCACAAGACAAGGCTGAGAGGTGATCTTGTGGCTGCTAAATTCTTGTGAATACTATGATCAGATAGCAGCAAATTTAAAGCTTAAAGTAAAAAAAAAAAGGGGGGGGGAGGGCTGAGGGGGAGAAAGTATTACTTGTGGCTGCCTACAAGTTCAAGGGGTGGGGTAGGTCCCAACCCTCTGCCCCCATCTGCAAGTGGGGCAGCTGGCAGCTAGCTCACTCCCACCAGTGGATTGAGGCAGGGAGCTGGGAACTGCCCCTCCCCTGCAGCTCTTCTCAAGTCCCCTGCCCCTGACTGGGGAGCCAGGGCCAGGAGCTTCCTGCTGCTGGGGCAAAAGGACATTGTCCCCACCCCAGCAGGAGGCAGCCACCAGGGCAAGGAGACAGCTGTTTCTTGGTCTCGTGCTCCCTGCCAGCCCTTTGGCTAGCATCCACGGGGAGCCTAGAGCTCCCCAAAGTGGTGGCAGGGGCCCATTGCAGGGCTGCAGGAAACCTGGTGCAAAGAAAATCTTCTCCCTAATCCCCACATGTGTAGACACCTGCCTGAAAGCACTTACTCCAGAGTAGTTTACACCAGAGTAAATTTAGGCTGGATCAAATGCATGTGTAGACACACCCACAGAGATCCTAAGCCCTACAAACAATAGACCTTTGTAACAAAGGGATACTGGGTCCCCATACTGGCTGAGACATTTCTTCAGCTTGACTGATGGCAGGTATTCATGTTAATTCTTTTACTGATAGTTTTGAACAACTCATCCAGCTGAGCTTCAGAACCTTTTTGTTCAACAAGAACAATAGACATGAAGCTACAACTATTGCTCTTTGCTTTTCTTTTTTGAGATTATGTCAACATATGCACATCTTGTTATACAGCTTGAATATTCCTAGTTTTAGGAACTGAAACACTAGCATGTTGTCAGTAAAACCGTTTGTTAAGGTTTAAATTTTTTAATGAGGAAAGCCAGTATATATAACCATCATGCCTAAAAAGTGGAGACAGTCATTCCATGCACATTTGTTGCCTAACTCCTATCACATCTTCACCGACTTGTTCTTTTGGCAGTTAGGCTCCAAAGATATGCCCTCCCTCACTTGAACTGGAGATGTGATTGAAACATAAAAAGACATTGCCAAGATATGGTTACCCTAGCCATCTTAGGGAATGAGAGCAATGAAACTGTGGTAGCACAAGTTTCAGTCTCCAAATATCTACCTTAATATCTAAATTAAACCTGGTTTGGTCTATAGTCATTACAGTTACACTTCCCAACTGTACTGCAGACAGACCCTATGCCAACACTGTTAGTGAAATTTAAGCTCCTAAATGCCTCAATCAGTTTTGAAGGTGGCACCTTCTAAGTCATTTAGGCTCTAAATCCATAACCCAAAAATCTTGGATTAGGGTCCAAGAACTCACAAGTTCTAACACAGTCTTTTACACAACAATCACTGTTTAGTAGTGCTGAATTACTGTGTTAAATATCTTCAAAGTTTGGTGCTCAAAGTTTGACACTTAAATGTTTGGTAACCTAATAAAAATTACTTTATTTTTAGAGGTGTGTTTCACCAAGAAACTCCACTAAAAGTCACTGGGATCAGTAGGGGCTCTGTATCTTTGAATGTCTATTCACTTTTACTGACTTGCCTAAATGCAAAATTTAGGCTTCTTGGTTTAGAAATTTTGGTCTCAACCTTTCACATCACAGTTCTCCTAATCTGTCCCATATGTATGTTAATATAGAGGGAAAAAAACCCCCAAAAAATATTGATCAGGACAATAGGCAAACAAGATTCATTGGCTAAATGTGATATCTTTTATTAGACCAACTAAATAGTTAGAAAAATTGTTCTTTGCAAACTTTTGGGCACAAACACCCTTCTTCAGACATATTAAGAGTCTGTTAGTGAATTGTGAGCTCTCCTGGGTAGAATAGAAGCCAACATGCCAAGTGCAAAATGCAGGTCTGTGAAAATGCAAATGCCTGGCAGTGAGGATCAGAGGGGTGGAAGACAATAGGTGTGAGGGAGAGGGGAAAAGGGAGAATGTTGAAATGGTGATAGAAGAATGTAGCTGGTAAAATGCAGACAAGTTACCTGGGGTTATCAGATGCCAGGCAAGTTATAATGTGCCATAAATCCAATGTCTATATTCAGTCCATGATTTTTTGATCTGAACAAAGATTTCTTAGCGTGGTATCTTTTTGGACAAATTATGTAGTTTGGATAAAATCAGACAAGCATTTGCATGCAAAATATTCTTCCAGAAGACAGGTCTTCACAAAGACCTGAGAAAGAATGCCTTGTATCAGAAAGCTTGTTTAACTTTATAGTTAGTCCAGTAAAAGGTATCACCTTAAAAAAATCCTGGCTTCTTGCATAATTTCTGGACCATGTTGGCTAAAAGACTAATCTGGACAGACAGTCTCATTTCCAGTTAAGTTTCCTGCTCCTGTAATGATGAATTATGCTGGAAAAATCACAGAATCTTTAAAACTGATATATATTTCTAAGGCTTCCAACCATACTTACCAAAGTGATAGTGACAGTGTCGGAATTGGTTGGTATTTGGGGCACTCAGAGGTAGAGGTGCTACACTAAATGTATTTAGTATATTAGATTAAGACAATGGAAGTTCACTTGCCAGGTTTACTTATGTGCAATATCATAAATATCAACCACCAAAATGCAGGTATTGACTATAGTATTAAATTCCACTTATTGCCAATATCAGTACAGAATTAAAAGCCAAGAAACAATCAAGTCAAATTATTTTCTTCTCCCATTATAAAAATATTACATGACTTGTTAGGTGGGCTGTAGTTTGATAAACCATGATTTTTATTTATTTTGTCTACCCAGCATTTTCTATTTCTGAATATATTTAAATACTGGAAACTTCCATTTATACCCACATCTATCAATATGTTAGATAATTAATTAATCCTCCTGGTGTAAAATTGTATCAGACAGAAGAATTGCAGAATTCTGATAGATGTAAATATGCAGTACTGTTAAATGCAAGATGCTTGTTATCTCACATAGCATATTAATAGATCTAGCAGGAGCCCTATCGTGCTCAAACTGATGTCAATGGTGTTTTGTCATTTAACTTCAAACAAGAACAGAATTAAGTTGTAGGTACTGATGACTTAATCCTGGTGACTTTAACAGGAATTACTAGAGATTACTATACCATAGGTTCAGCTACATCATATAGTATATTTCAGGCAGACATATTGACATTGTGTTTTTATTTTGTACAAACATTTTTAAAAGACTTGTCAAAATGTTTTTAAAGACTTGTTTACCTTTTTTTTTAAATTCAATGAGGTCTACTCAGCATGACTGCCTAGTAATAATTTTATTAATAGTGTGAGAGTTTTATTCACTTAAGTGATTTTACCAATAGGGCTATGCCAGTAAAATCCCAAGCATAAGCATTGCTTTACCCCCATCGACAGTAACAGAACTGCATCAGTACTAGGGTGTTTTCCTATTCTAGACAGAAGGCTATACCAGAAAAACCTTTCTGAGTATAGGCAAGGCCTTCTTTACAACTCTTTTCACCTTGATCTAAAAAAAATGACAAAGGTGACTAAATAATATCATTCCCATTTTACACATGTACAGAAAAGTGAAATTATTGCTCATGGTCACACTGAGAGAAGTCAAATACAGATCTGGGAAGAGAACGCAGACTTCCAATCTCCCTTAAGAGTGCCTTCCATTTTAAATCTTGATAGTGTAGGGTTCATATAAGGGTATTATTAAATTTAATTCTGATCTCATACACTGGATTATGGGGGGCAGCCATCTGTACCCTAAGAGAAGTTAACAGTGAACTATCTGATTGCAGGGTTTTACTTGAATGTCAAAAATGTAAACAGGGAATCCTTTTTTTCCCCTCAGAGTCATGTCAATAAAGACTGGCAGAAGTGGACCTCATTTCTCCTTTTACAGTTTTCATTCTGGAAGCATAGCGATAATTTCTTTAATGCAGGATTCACTTAAACTCATCCCAACACATATTATCCCTACCCCAACAGCACTATTTCCAGAGAATGGGCAGAGCGGAAAATATTTTAATTACTTAATCTTACCTTCTTTAATAATTATTTAGGTATTTGTAAATTGCTTATATTTAAAGCAAGTCATGAAACAAAAAGTTAATAACTCCCAGTATGACATACACCTATGGATCTCTGATAAAGAGGAAATTTCCTAATTAACAGACTTCTTTTTCCACCAAATTCTATAATAGTTAAAGAAGACTCAGCTGTAACTCAAAACAGAGAATGAATATTGGACCTTTCACTCTCTACTGTACCATTATTGTCCCCACCTAAAATATTCTTGTATTCACGTCATACACTACAACATTTAGACACAACACACTTGTATCAACATAACAATGAGCTGTAAAATTTAGCACAAAGAGAGATAAAAACTACTGAGTGCTGTGACATGCAAAAGGAGAACATGCTAGAAGGTTTACAAGACAACACAGGAGTAAACCATATCTCTAGCATTAGCACTTCAGAATCAACACGACTTTAAAACTACTGCTCTAATCCTTCCAAACAATCCAAACAAGGATTTCTTGCAGTACTTTGTGCAACAGATATCAGTGTTTAGAAGATACCCTGCTATTACTTTTGCAAAAATGATTTGCTCTTTTATAGTCAGTTTGTATATTGTTTAGCCTGGAACATAAAATGCTTCCTAAACTCCTGTTCCCCTGCCCCACCATTTAACAAGCTGTTTCACCTTCATAAGTGCTTTAAATATTTTTTTACAAGGCTTCATCTGTGAAAAGCTAAGTTTTGCATTACTTGCATAACATTAAATTATTAAAGGCTTTAAGAGTTCAAGTATTTCATGCATGACTGAAAACAGTGCATGTCTCACCACTGAAATCACCCCCACATTTTTATGACTTTCTGCAACATAACGTGATTGGAAATAAAAGTTCATAATTTACTAAAGCTAAATTTATTCAGCACTTCTGCCATCTCATGTTGCTCTCTGTGGAATGTCTACTTAGTAAATCATGGCCTCTTTATTTTGTGGAACATGGTAAGTCACTGCAATCAGAATACCTCACAGACCAGAGTTTTTTTTTCCTTCCTTGGCCAGAATTTGAACAGTAACAGCTGCCATCATGATGTCAAAATCAAAAAATTAATAAAATATTTTTAAAGTTTAGGGATAAAGTAGGAAAACTTTGTATTTTGGCCCTTTTTTACTTAGAAATATAGTCATTTTTATTGTTCTAAGTGGATATGCTTTGAGACCGAGACTACAAGATTTTAGGGAGGCTTATAAATGTTCTCACAAATAAGTACCTACATTTCTATCCCTGGTTTTGTAACACTTGTTATATATTTAATAAGCATACAGAAGAGAATGATGGCAGAAACGAAGCTGATAAAAAAACTGCCCTCTGTTCTATTAGTTCTGTCTGTCAATCTATTTAACACTTATCAGGTTTTCTGTATCACTAAGTGGAACTTCATTTGAAACTGGGGGCTTAGTTGAATGTTTAGCAGATGGGAAACAAGAGATACCCTTGGGGATCATAATGCAACCCATGTCACATTCTCTTATTACATTCTCATCCCACTAGAAAATAATATTGTACATATTGTATCAAATTATTTAATATGATAATCTAATGTCACTTTCTTTGGAGCTGTGCCATTCATTATTTCAGCTACGAAAAAATCAAGGGAAATTTGCCAAGGTATTTGGCCTTCTAAAGGAATCACTCTAATTTCTAATCAAACCAGGATGTCTAATGAATCCAAGATGGCCTGTCAACTTAAATTATCTGTTTGTCTGTCTGTTTACTGTATCTATCTTTCCACAGTTCTTTTTTATCTCTGTGAATTTCAGCTATTGAGTCCTGTGTTTCTTCTGGAAGGAATCTCTAACAGATGAACTTTCCTGATGATATGCTGATGATTTGCTAATTTATGACTTGTAAATTTAAGAAATCTGAAGAAATCTCTGGGAAACAAAGCAGATCATGAAAGAGGAGAAATAAAAGATTTTAATACCTTACATAAGGAACTGAGATTTGATTAAAACATAAGCCTTAAGCACACACACAAACTAGAAATATGTATCAGGATAATGTAAAGTATTTCTGAATTGAAAATTTAAAATGCCATCTTGCAGAAATATTTGCTATCAAGGGCAAGCTAGTATTTATTATTTTTATATATATATATATATACACATATATATATATATATATATATATATATATATACACAGCTAGTATTTATTATTTTTATATATATATATATATACACATATATATATATATATATATATATATATATATACACATACATATATACACACACACACACACACACACACACTTAACAACTCTTTATAGTGCGCTCTTCATCATTAGCTCTCAAAGCACTTTTTGAAGAGATCAGTAGCACTATCTCCATTTTATAGATAGGATGAGTGTTGGCAAGGTAAAGTGACTTACCCAAGACACCCAAAAGGAGAGTGCGCTGGAAACAGAACCCAGATCTCTTGTTTTGCAGCCCTGTGCGCTGGCCACTAGACCACATAGCTTCTGCTTATCTATATATCTAATGATATTCATTCCAAGCTACAGTATGCTCACTTAACTTGTAAAGAAGTTCTACTACAGTCAACAGAAGATTTGTATGAAAAGGGCACATGGGATTTGGCCCTGAGTATTATAGACTAATTTAACAACTCAAAGGTGGGGAAAAAAGTCTATAGAGATATCTAGCCTATCTATCCCCCTGTTGATGTATGAATGTTCCTTACAGTACATTTGCTTGCGTTTTGTCCAGACTATAGTTTTCCCATAAAAAATATTAGAATGCATTAGAATTAATTCTCATCACATGGGCCACAAAGGAAGTGTGCTCAGAAAGAAAACAACTGAATAAGCACAATCTCCATTCTCAGATTAAGAAGTACATAAATGTAAAATGACAAGTTAATTAGAAATGAGCAAATCAGGTAAGATGCATTAAGAACCAGCCCAGAACTTTTGCCAAAAGTCTAACTGAACTTGGGTGTAGGTTGTAGCCGTGTTGGTCTAAGGACATAGGTAGACAAGGTTCTTTGTGTGAATCTGATATCTTTTATTAGACCAACTTAAATAGTTGGAAAACAATTTTTAAGCAAGCTTTCGGGTTCAAAACGCTTCTTCAGGCTAAGGAAGTTTCAGCAGTTGGTGTGCGCTCTTCCTGGATGGAATGAAAAGTAAAGAAGCCAGAGGCTGGGCTGGTGTGTATACAAGACAGGCAGTCAGCGAAAATGTAAATTGAGGAGTCAAAGGGTGAAAGACAGGGTGAGTGGTGGGGGAGAGAAGGAGAATGAATAGTGGAGAAGTACCTGGGGAGTCAGATGTCAGGCAGGTTATATAATGTGTCATAAATCCAATGTCTGTATTTAGTCCATGATTTTTAGTATCCAGGAGGTTGATGAAGTGGAGTTCATAGGCTCATCTCTGTGAAGTGTTTTGTAAGTTTCCTTTTGAGGATCAGGACTGAGAGATTGGAGAGAGAGTGGTTTCTTGTGAGAAATGTGCCCCCACAGGTAATTGGGTATTCCTGTCTTTGATAGATCTCTGGTGTGCGTTCATTCTGGTGCGCAGTTGCTGTTTGGTCTCTCCTACGTATTTTCCATCAGGGCATTTGGTGCATTGGATGAGATATATTACATTTCTGGAGGTGCAGCTGTAAGATCCAGGAATGCTGATGGCTCTGTTGTGGGGTATAGTAATTGTGGGGGTGGTGATGTGTTGGCAGGTTTTGCATTTCTTGTCATGGCACGGTCTGGATCCATTTGGTGTGTTCTGGGCCTGAGGAAGTTTGCTTCTGGTGATGAGGTTAGC
>NW_005841852.1:5497295-5499845 GCF_000455745.1 Alligator sinensis
GATTGTTGAATTTCTGATGGAACTCAATCAGAGATTGCAGGTTTTCAGTCCAAATGATGAAGATGTCATCAATATATCTTAAGTATAGCAAGGGTTTGATGGTGCAGTTCTTGAGGAAGTCTTCTTCCAGGTGGCTCATAAAAAGGTTGGCATACTGTAGGGCCATTTTGGTTCCCATACCTGTTCCCGTCATCTGGAGGAAGTGTTGGTTATTAAACGTGAAATTGTTGTGTGTGAGGATGAAGGTCAATATAAGTGTATAAGGTCAGTAATATCTTTGCATCTGTATTCTGAGTTGTAATCTTGTTCCTGTAGATATGTAAGGCAGGCTTGGATGCCATCCTGGTGTAGGATGTTGGTATATAGACTGGTAATGTCCATGCTGGCTAGGAGGGTGTTGCTGGGAAGGTGACCTATGTTTTTAAGTGTTCATAGAAAGTCTGTAGTGTCTTGGACAAAACTTGCTCTGTGGGTGATGAGCGGTTTTAGGATTGATTCAACAAAACCTGATATTTCCTCAGTTAGGATCCCATGGTTGGATATGATAGGTCTGCCAGGGTTCCCACATTTCGGGATTTTAGGGAGCATGTAAAAAGACCCCAGGTTAGGTATTGGGGGGATCGAGGTCTGTAGTTTTCCTTGTAGTCCTGATGGAAATGATTTGATGGTATTGTTGAGTTTCTTGGTGAAAAGGGGAGTAGGATCTTCTTGTAGTTCTTTGTAGTAGGTGGTGTCAGAGAGTCATCTATTGGCTTCCTTTATGTAGTCTTCATGGTTTAGGATGACAATGGCTCCTGCTTTATTTGCTGGTTTTATTACTATCTGGTGGTTAGATCTTAGAGATTCTATGGCCTTTTTCTCTGGTAGAGAGAGGTTGTTATGGTGGTGTGTGTACTTGATTATTTCACTGTTCATTCTTTCCCTGAAGCAGTCAATGTAATGGTCAAGGTAAGGGTTTCATCCGCTGTGAGGTGTCCAATCTGATGTTTTTTGGGTTTTTTGGGGTTGACCTTTTCCTGAAAGTTGTCAGAGGATGAGTTGTTTATGGGAGTGGATTCAGTTCTGGTCATGGAAATATTCCTTGAGAATATTTCAAGTTCAATATAACTGAACTTGAAACTTTATGAACTTCACAAAATTTCCTTTGACTTTTTGGCTTTTTTGTTTAAATCATTTCAGATGTCTCCATAATCCCAATTTTGGAGGGGATTAAAAGTGGAAGTTCCACAATACCACAACAAAGAACATATTTGCAAATTTTCCTTACTCAAACTCAAGAATTTTATGCGAATAACTGCTCACATAAGAAATCCAGCCTGAATTTTGTACTAAAGAGGTTGGTTGATTGGTTCAGAAAAGAATCCAAACCCAAATGAATTAGAGATTCTCCCAACCTTCTAAGGCTTGTATGAATAGATTGACTTGGAAATGTATTGGCTGACTGTAGAGACAAGCTGCAAGCTTTCTCTACACACCAAGAGAGTTGGTAGTGGTATGCTGATTGCCTGTTAGTTCTTTTAAGATCAACTGTACTTTGCTCAAAAATGTCCCATGTAAGCTAATTCACGAGTGCTGAATCAGAAGGCTTAGTAGCTTCTCACAAGCTGGAAATTTTAAAGTGATAAGGACTATAGATAGGACATGGGAATTGGTTGGCACTCTCAACACTGCTCAAAAGGGGGATGATCAACCAAAAAGAAACAACACAATCTTTAAGTTATGGAATATCAATTAGTATCTAGTAATACTAATAGTAAAAAAAGAACTCCCCACTTGTTTTGTTTCCCTGATCAACAGATTCTATATTATATTGCACTACAAAGATCACACAAACTTTTCTGTCTCTTCACTTTATGTCTCATCTAACATTTTCTCCATCTGTTTTCATCTAGTATTTCATCACTGATAACTCCTATGGTTGTTCTTCAACATCCTAGAATGTCACTACTTGAATTGACAATTACTTGCACAGCCTCAACCCTTCTAGCACGCAATATATCTTTAAGGCCTGATGAGTGTGTATTTCAGTGGCTCTCATGTTTCATTCAGTACAATCTGTAACAAAATACATTATGAAGCATTTCAGTAACATATTAGCTGCTACCTATACTTTATAATTAGAAATTATCTATGAAATTACCTGAATGCAGCTATTGTTCAGAACACACTGCCTACTTATTTCTTAACGTTTTGCAGGGTTTCAGTGTGATAAACCACTTATAATATTGCATGCAGTTTTACCTGTGTGATTATGTAAGATGAGCTATAAGCCAGACAATAATATTTAACCCTGTTTCAAATTTCTCTCTATTATAAACCTACACATAGCCTTTCAACCGCACAAAACAAAAGCAACATGAATCACTTGTCACAATGCACCTTTCAGGTAGGTAGATACTGGTCTACTAATTATAACAATACATCAATTGATGCACAGAGAAATTCTGTTGTTACCACTTGCAGAACAATGAACCACTGACAGTCAGAAACGGAATCAGTTTGCTGATTCTTTTTGTGATGAGATTGCTAGCACTCTAACAGCTATACTCT
>NW_005841852.1:5499876-5530303 GCF_000455745.1 Alligator sinensis
CTTCCAGATATTAATGGTCTAATAAAGCAAGAATGAGAGTTGTCAATTCATGAACTGCACTTTCACAGGCATTAGTGGGAACTTCACAAGAAGTCAAAGACAGACAGTAGCATATGCAATATCTTTTTGCATATATATTTGCAAAGAAAAGGCAAAAGCAATCTGGTCCTTTGAAATAAATAGGAAAGAAGAAGTGGCTGAACAGGTGTATAAATGCAAATTCTTTGGGTACATGCAGATTCCTGGGACCCAATCTATGGTCACATGGCTTACTTTAAGCCATGTGATCATAGATTGTGTCCCATTTGTGCAGACATTTGCCAGGGCTGGGAGTTGTTTCTGGAATGTGATCTAAGTTGGGGCAGGGGAAGGGGCAAGCAGGATCAGGGGGACTTAGCAGGTCCTCCGCAGCAGCTGGCAGGTCCAGCAGGGGTTACTGGGATTCAGGAGAGCTGGTGGGTATGCATGGGGGGGGAGGTTTCCACTCATGGTTGGAGGGTCAGGGGAAGTAGAGCTAAAAACAGCCTAGTTACAGTGCAAGCTGGAAGTAGAAAATGTACAGTCCCAGGGCTGGGGGGAGTAGCTGGGTTTTCCCAGCTCCATGGCTGCACTCCAGATGTGTACACGTTTGGCAAAATAGGCTAACCAATGCCCAATCTAACTTAATGGATCTTCTCAGGTGAGCTAAGTTAAATCAAACCAGACATTTTTTTGCCTGATCTAACATCCCTGAACATCTGTACAGATTGGCATTTAGATCACCCTACCTTAGTTAGGTCAATCTAAGTGCAACTTCTGCACACACCCTTTGTGTACTAATGTAAGCTCCCTTCCCTTCCATTTAGCTGCACACTCAAAGTAAAAAACAAAGCACGTAATATTTTGTTGTAAATCTCCTTCTTAGTAACATTAGGAAGTCATGGGTTTTCTCTGTTTTAATTTGTCCCTCATTCTTGAACTTTATTTTCTACTTTCAGCTTAGATTGTCATTTTGTTTTAAAGTTACTAAACCCAGATTCTGTCTTTCTAATTATTGCTTTCTACCCACAGGCTCTTTTAGCTACCAGTGACTAGAGGAAGGCATGCATTTATTTATTTGACTTGGGTATAACTGTAATTTTAAGAAAACCATTTTAAACTAGTCCACAGACCACCTGACTCTAGTGTATCAGGCAAAAATAGTAAAAAACATTACTAGAGCATGTGATCAGTTCAATCAGCTTTTAAAAATGGTGCACATTGCTTATAGAAAATAAAACTATATATTGAGTTTTCTACGCCATTCTTGGTCTTTTAGTGCTGTTGTTATAGTGCATTGGGTTATATCCATATCAGATCCAAAAGGTAACAGGTTTGGACTAGCACAGTGTTTGTTTGGGAAACCACAGTGCACTATTTTGTAAAATATGAAACAATAAATAGTACTGTTTATCCAATTGAGGAAACTTCCTTCACGGTCAGCATTGAACCAGTGGGAGCATAATTTTGAAAGTCTCAATTTTAGAAAGTTGCAAAGCTAAGCTTCTTCCATCTAAGCTAATTAAAAATCCTATAGGAGTTTTTGCAATAGAAACTCTAGCATCCTGAGTAAAATTTCACTGGTGATAATTACATTCTTCCTTCAAACTAGACAAAAATGATTTGTATAAAATGTGTGAGCTATTTGAGGACCTTTCTGGCTTAAAGGCAACGTGTAACTATTAAGATCACCCCAACTGACCCCAGCTTTCTTCTATATGTTAAACTTCCAATTGAAGAAAAGCATTTTATTTCATAGTGTCAATGTCTGTGGTTGTGTGCACATCCATAAAGGCACAAACATATGCACACATTTTATAAGATGTTTTTGTGTTCCTCTTTCTCTCTTGGAGAGAGCACAGCATAAACACACATATAGGCTATTTTAAGAGTCTGAACAACATCTTTCAACAAAGTTTAACTATTTTCATTTTGTACACACACTTAATGTCTGGAAACTTTTTGACATTAGAAATAGAACAACTGTAGTTTCTCATTATGTTTGCTGCCAGAATCTATGCTTGGTTGCTCAACTAAAGACCTTATATTGCTAATTACTACCACATGCCCATATCCCAAGCGAAGGAAAACTTATTGGTTCTGACAGCCCATTCTCTCAACACTGAATTCCAAATGAAAACTCAGATTTTGGCCAAACATAACATTTCATCAATCTTGTTCTACTGACTGGAAAAGCAACATCAAACGAGTGGTGCTAATGGCTTTTTACTGTGCAGTTCCCAAGCTTATATTCTCTGATGAAAGATCCACGTGAGCAAAAGACTTCTTTTAAGTACTTAGTAATTAGCTTTTGACCCAGGAAACAATGCGTAAAGTAAATCGAACAGTCTGTTTGCTGATGACAGTGCTGAGTTTCAGTTGACAAGCTACATGGGCAGCAGAGAGTGAAAGAGAGCTACAGACAAACGAAGAGCGCATATAAATAGAGGAAATAAACCAGCAAGAAAGTAAAATGAAGCAAGCCCCAAAGCTGGCAGGACATCTATGATTTGGGAGTTGAGGCCTTCAAAATGTGGGGATTGGACTGAAGATCAGGTCCATGTTTAGAGACAATAAAAAGCAATGCTTGGTACCAGTGACAAAAGAGAAGACTCAGGGAACTTAAACTGTTTCACAAGCGGAGAATTTTGTTCTATTTGACTGTGATAACCTGCAGTAAACTGAGTAGAAAGATATTAAGATTAAATATTCTGGGGTCTTAGTGAAACTTCACTCCATCACAGAATTCAAATTAAAATGGAGATGGAGGTGATTTTGTTCATCTAGATGATTAAGACCCAACTAATGTAGTCTAGCTGGACTACATTAGAAGATCCTTGCATTACTATCAATGATAGCAGCACTAAAGCATTTTGGACATTTGAGAGTATTTTTCACAGAAGAACAGAAAGATGTATGTGGAAAGCATCTTCTACTTTTTGGAACATATTGAAATGTCTAGTGATACAAGAACTTCACAAAGGAAAAATGTTTATGTCTCTATGATATGATGCAAATCAGTGTTTTAGTATTGACTTATAACTGGTTACAGATTTTCTGGAGTGTCCCCATTCATTTAGGAAGGGAAACATCTTGAAACAACTATAATCCTGTCACATAAAATGATGTGTAGGTGATTGTTTCAAAGGAACTAAACTAAAAGCTTGCTTCCCTAAGTGAGGGAAGGGACACACAATTGGATTCCACTAAAATGTTTTATTTGGAATGTCTCCTTAATTATGTTTATAGGAATGTGCATGTGATGGCTTTTAAGGGCAATGGGACAGATGTCTCTGCCTCTGCTATGGATTGGCACACTGATGAGCTGAAATCAGCAGAAGCAAGAATACTGATTTCTCAGAATAAATGAAGCTTACTTGAATATATTTCTTAGCAGACATAACATGGTTTCTGGACAGAATTAGCTACAACATGGTCCAGATGACAAGTAGGCATTCAATGAAGATGTGAGGCGATTTATTTATGAAGCTTAATGAGGCCCTTTAAAATCTAACTGTTGCTACCAGCCAAAAAGAATCATTCTTAAGTTTTTATAGCACTTTACTGATGCTCAAGTCCTCTCTTTATTTTTTTTAGAGTTTGGGTAGATTATCAATTGCTAAGATGGAACAGGTTTTTTAAAAACACTGATCCTAAATCCCAAGGGCCTGAGAACCTACAAATCCCAAAAGAAATCAATGGGAATGGTGTGTGGTCCATACCTAATAATTTGGTTGATGAAAAATAGCAGTACCAGCTTCTGATGTGGCCACCATAATGAAATTACCTGGCCACATGAAGTTTCCATGCTGTGTTCTGCCATGCATAATGTTTAGCGAGTCAAGTTACTTCAGAACAATGTCTTCTATAATTACTTGGCCAAGAAATGACTAAATGATAATCTAACCAATTAATGCTCAAAAAGGTGAAGTGATATGACGACCTTGTTCCACAATCTAACTGCAGATGCAATAGCAGGGTTCCTTCGGTGTGCAGAGATTCTTTTGAAGAAGGGACAAAATATTGTGACTTGTACCTTAGCATGGCCCAGGTCTCTACTGACAGTGTGACAACGCTCCAGTGATAACAGCTGATGTCACAGAGCACTACATCTTAGGGAGTGTCCGTGAGTCAAGCTGTGACCACCTTCAGGGGCTGTTAAAGTGTCACACAACCACACCTGGTCTTTTTAGACTTACTTTCTGCCTCGGGTTGAGTTAAAAGTCCCGCCGTATTTCTTCCGATTAAGGATGAGAGCAGCAATTTCTGGCACGTAGCGAGCAAACATTGCCTACATGCATGAAACAAAAACACAAAAAAGAAAATGGCATGCAGAGAGTGTTCTACTGCAGCAGAGGCAGCAGAGCCTCTTGGAATACTTACTTTCTTCCACTAACCGCACTATAGGAACCACCATATTTCTTGCGGTTTCCTATTAACTCTATGATTTCAGGGACGTAGCTGGCAAACATGGCCTAAGAAGAAGATAGGAGACAGAAGAAAAGACTAAAAAGAGAGGCCAAAGAAAGGGGGGTGATGAATATTTTCAGAAGATATATATCTTTAAGATCTGAAAATGCAAAAGAATTAGATCTATAAAGGTATTTAAAAAGATAAATAAAAAATAAAAACAAGTTCTTACAAAACAAAACAAGAGGGTTCAATGTAAAAGTTGGTTTTGAAGAAGATGCGCACCTGGTAAACTAAAGAAGTGGTCAAAAGAAAAAAAAATACCCAAAACAAAACAAGAACAAAATGAAGTCAAATTAGCCTCTAATTGTAAAATAACTGCTAATTCTTCCTGAAGAGGGGGGGATATATTCCAATCTTACACAGTGCAAAAAAAAGGCATGTGTTATTATGGTTTTTTGTTTGTTTTTAAAAGATATGGAGACTTTTTACCTTTAAGAGTCCAAAGAAAGATATGGCACCTGGGGTTCCCCCCCCTCAAGAATTAAAATGGAGTCACCCCCCCATAAAAAAAGACAAAGAAAAAACAAAAAGCAAAAACAAAAAAAACCCAAAAAAAACTTGTTGTGAAAAGCTTGTTTTTAAAAGGTATGTAAGGACACATGATATAAAAAGGTAGTAGGGAGAAAAAAAAATCTGCCATGTTTTGTCCAACAAACATCTTGCTTGTGGCTGGATACTTCGAAGAGCTGCTGCCAGTCAACTTGGTCTCTTTAGCCATATGCAAATATGCATGTCTTTTGGATATGAATGTTTATACATCACCTATATTGCACTGACAATGATACGTGTGTTATATACATACCATCTTCAACGAGATGTACGTATATGTACAGAAAACATGTGTGAAGAGTAAACAATACAAAATAGATGTATATGTACAATACATACACCAAGAATGGATTTTACTTAGCACTTACCTTGCAGAATGTAAATTTTAATATAAACTTTGCTGTTTTAAAAGATAGAATTCAGCAGTTCCTACAGTATTACTCATAAAGATAAAAAAAAGTAATTTAACATAAGACAATTAGTTTATCTAGTGCTAGGCACATACTCTGGGCAGGAAAAGGAATGATACATTTTCTAATTTGTAGGGTGAGAGTTAAATGTGGTTATATGCATGTTAACACCATGTTATTTGGCATGGTTGCATGTTAAAAATGTAAAGAGAACATGGTTTGCCATCATCTGGATTGGGCAAGCTGCTCTTTAAGGCAGTCCAAAGCCACAGTGTTTGTTGGAATTCTGGGAAGGAACAAAGAAGGAAAGGGAAGGTTCTTGAAACCGCAAACTGTCTTTAAAATAATAACAGCATCAAACATTGCACAACAGTAATTGTCACTGAAAAGTAATGGACTATAAATAGCACTGTAAATAGAATTGTTAAGGCACTTTATGCATTATTTTCTTTAATGGATTAGACTAAATCTCGCTCCACTAAATCTTTGCAAAAATTAACAAGATCTAGCATACATAAATACTCGTCTAGAATAAACAAAGTGTATACTTGAAGTGTTCAAATGTTACAATGATATTGTTAAGAAGCCAAGTTTTTGAATTAATATAACTACTTTAAATACAGCATGGGGTACAGAGAATCAGATATTTAAAGTAGTAGTAACAAAAACAATAATAAGAAAGAGATTTTACCAATCCCCCGAGGATGAAGAAGACCATGAAAAGGCGACCAAGGGTTGTTTTTGCATAAACATCTCCATAACCAACAGTGGACATAGTAACCATTAGTAAATAAACACATTCCCAATATGTAAGCGGTTGGTTATTTTGGAAATTTTCCCATGGATCCCCTGAGTTCTCCACCTACAACATAAAAAGAACAAATATGAAATAACAGACTAGTAGCGTAGATGAATACAGGTTATACATTTATTTTCATCTAATTGGTATATAATATGCATTATCTGGATCCTTTTTTACAGATACAGGACTCACTTCTGATCTAATTAGAACTGAACAACTCCACTGACACCATCCAAGATGCAGTTTGCTCATATTATTTATAGAAGTCATCTTCTCCACTACTTAACAGAGTATTTAGCAATCTAGATAAATCTCATCTTCCTATGTTTTAAACTTTTTGATATGAACTTTACACTCCTTATCCAATGACATCATTTCACATTTCCCCCCCAAACTACTGAATGGATATTAATTAATCACACACACATATACTGAGCAACAGAACTTTGGCTCCAAAAATTTCACAGTCATAAGCGCAAGACTACCAGTGGAGCTCAAGTAGAGTTTTCACTAGCTATCAAATGTAACAAGTGTCCATTCTACACACTGTGGGCAAAGATAGAGGGACTTTTTATTGATGAATAAACAGTGGAACAGACCTGGTATGCCCAGCACTAAGAAAGTATATACTGAAGAACATATTGTAGCCTGAATAAAGTTGTATTCAACTGTTTATGATGTTATAAACTACAGTTCTTCTATAAGCCCTGTTTTCAGAAGGTAGCACACAGATTTGTGCTTCACATTCCAATGGGGAAGAAATTCCAAAACTGTGATCCATGAAAATGCTGCCTGGTCCTGTGGTTCTGGCTCCTTTCTTGTTCCATGCTTTTAAATTGATTTAAAAGCAGCTAAAGTAGATTAAATATTTTCCTAATATTATTTTGCCATATAAGTAGCTATTTCAGTTGCCACAAGGATGTTACATGTTTATGAATGAGAAAGGAAGCATCCACCCAGCAATCTTTCTATTAAGACTTGGTTCACATTATAAAGTTGTATGTTTGAGAATCCCTCCAGTAAATTTAAAACTCCTGTGTTGGAAATCATACAAAGAAGTGAAAATAACACTGAGTCAGAAAAATCTACATTTAATCATAAAGTATTATTCCTACCCTCAAATCTAGAAAAATTGAATAATAATCCAAAACTATTAATAATGGAACTATAATTGTATATGACACAATGAAAACATGTTTCATCCAACATTCTCAAAATGATTTACAAATACTAAACTACAAAGAAATCCTGTATGGCATGAAGTGAAAGATATATGATTAAAAAAAAAAATACAAAGATAAGAAAAAGAAAACTAATCTATGAGGAACCCCACTTGAAAACACTAGTAATCATATTAATTTTTCTTCTGAATATAGAGAATTCTTTTTTTGGCAAAACCACGTGTTTCCCAGAATGTCATTATCATTCATATTCTACCAGCCTTTTCCAGCCTGGTCGTTATTAAGGAAACACTGCCACCTAGTGGTAAAATATAGTTTTGGAAGGCTCTCCAAATCCCATACTTAACTTTAACTATTGGTGAACTGAAACACTGGAGATTAACAATGTGAATAATACTATTCAGATTAATTTGGGGTAGAAACATCAGGCAGCATACGTTTCTTTATTGTATTGCATAGCTGTATGAAGGGATTATTGTGAGCTAGATGATGGCAGAAAATAAATAATTTAGAGAGGAGTTGATCCAAGTACACTTACCAAATGTATGAACCCAGCTGCTGTCAGCCACGTACTAATAAATATAGAGCACAGATTCACCAGCTTGATGGAATTACTGAAAAAAACACAAGAAACACGTATTTGAAGATGCAACAGAAACACAAATTATTTTTGTGCTTCTATAATAGACATACAGCCATCAGTCATAATAATGCAGTGGTTCATATGCCACTGAACTACAGTCTCTCAAAATCATTTCTAAGCTGGCTAATATGCTAATATTGCCATATTAATGTCAATGGTGTAACAGACGTCCTACCTTATACAGTGTTTAAAATATGCAGAGTCATATAGAATGAGAGCCTAAATTGTGACACATAGATAACATTTTGATACATGACACGCATTTTTTAAAAGTATCTTTACACTGTTATGCAGAGTTTATCTGTACTTCAAGACTGGAGTTCCTTGTGTTGACATCATTGGGAACAGAAGTAGACTCTATTAAGAAACTTACAGAATGATATCTACAACACATTTATTGCTACATAACACAGAATTTGCTTTCATGTTGGTTTATGCAGCTTAGGAAATACTATTTAAATGGAATAAACGATAACTGAGAAAATGTCTTCTTAGCAGTAGGCATTACGGTACATTTGCACACATGGCCAAGTACGAATATTGCACATACTTTTCCCCCTAAATCAGCCCTCCAAAACCGGGGTACATATTTTAAGCAGGGAAGCTGATTTTCTTTGCCAGAACCTCATTGCATGGAGACACAGAAAGATGGACAGACAGCGTTCTTTGTGTTTCTAGGAAGGAGGAGGGGGCACCGTCCAATCTTAACTCTGTCACAAGTACTCTCAAATTGGCACCAGTTTTCGGCAAGTTTTATCTCATAACAAGGGGGTGGGAGTAGGGAAGGTTTCAGAGTGTGAGGGAGAAGGCAGTGGTGCAGTTGCACCCCACTTTGATCCCTACTCCACCCTATCTTCAAGAAAGGGAGGAAAGTGGATCTGGCAAACTACAGGCCCATCAGCCTGACCTCTATTCTGGGGAAGGTCTTAGAAAAGATTATCAAAGAAGCCATTCTTAACAGACTGGCTGATGTCAGCATCCTGAGAGATAGCCAGCATGGGTTTGTTGCAGGTAGGTCTTGCTTGACCAATCTTATTTCCTTTTACGACCAGGTGACCTATCACCTGGACAAGGGAGAAGAGATTGATGTCATATATCTTGACTTTAAAAAAGCCCTTGATCTGATATCCCAAGATCACCTCTTAGTAAACTGGCTAACTGCAGCCTCAGCTTCACCACAATCCACTAGCTGGGGAATTGGCTCCATGGTCAGACCCAGAGGGTGGTGGTTGATGGAAGTCAATCATTGTGATGCGCTGTGACCAGTGGGGTCCCTCAACGCTCCGTGCGTGGGCCAACACTTTTCAATATCTTCATTAATGATGTGGACATTGGTATCAAAACCAATTCTGACTAGTTGCTGATGACACCAAACTTTGGGATAAAAGCATCCACACCTGACCTTGACAGCCTCAGGAAATGGGTGGACAAGAACCTGACGCTGTTTAACACCGAAAAATGCAAGGTTTTCCCCCTTGGGGAGAAAAATCCGCAGCATGCTTATAGGCTCAGCAGTGCTACACTGGCTAGCCCTATGGACGAAAGGGACTTGGGGGTCATGATTGACCACAAGATGAACATGAGCCTTCAATGTGATACTGCTGTTAGTAAAGCAAGCAAAATGCTAGCTTGCATCCACAGCTGCTTCTCAAGCAAATCCCAGGACATCATTCTCCCATTGTACTCAGCCTTGCTGAGGCCGCAGCTGGAGTACTGCATCCAGTTTTGGGCTCCACAATTCAAAAAGGATGTGGAGAAGCTTGAGAGAGTGCAGAAGAGAGCCACACACATGAACAGAGAGGTCAGGAAAACAGACCTTATGATGAGAGGCTGAGAGCTACGGGACTCTTCAGCCTGGAAAAGCGCAGGCTCAGGGGTGATCTGGTGGCCACCTATAAGTTTATCAGGGGTGCTCATCAGGATCTGGGGGAACATCTGTCCACCAGAGTGCTCCAGAGGATGACAAGGTCAAATGGTCACAAACTCCTTCAGGACCATTTCAGGCTGGACATAAGGAAGAATTTCTTTACAGTCCAAGCCCCCAAGGTCTGGAATAGACTGCCGCCAGAGGTGGTTCAAGCACCTACCTTGGACACATTTCAAGAAAAATGTGTATGTTTATCTTGCTGGGATCCTATGACCCCTGATGACTTCCTGCCCCTGGGTCAGGGGGCTGGACTCAATGATCGTCCAAGGTCGCTTCCAGCCCTAATGTCTATGAAATCTATGAAATCTTTTAAACTTTAAAACCTGGAAGGAGCAGCAGCACTTCTATTTAGGCAGCACTGAGGGAGTCAATTGACTTCATTGTTCATTGTAATCTACCAGATTCCTGCTTATCTCTCTTCACTCCACAGTTTGGTGAGGCACCTTTGGTGCCTGCCACTTTAAGTGGCTTGAGCAGGCTGTGGAGCAACCGACAAGTTAAGTTAGGCTCAATAAGGCAGTCACATGACTGCAAGAGGACCACCAGATTGGAGGAGGGCTGAGCAGCCTCAGTATAAACCCAGACCCTAGGAGTAGAGCTGGCAGTTAAACCTAGGGAGCTAGAGAAGCAACATCATTCAGCCTGCAGACTGTAGCTCCCAAAACACCCACCCTCAGACTGACCACGACCTTTCCATTTGATAACAGGCAAATTTAGTGATACACAGTGATAACAGAAAAGAAACAATAGGTCTTCTCCTAATTTGGTTTGTTTCCCCAAAACTGGGACTCAGGCCCCCCTACTCTGGGGCCTTATTAGCTGGTGCCACTTATCTCATGTTATGGGCAGTATTGTACAAACTACCTTGGTTTCCAGACTAGTGTCCTTGTTGTGTTAGATAGCCTGTCTGCCTTGAAGGCTGTGATCTCATGTTGTAGCATGCCCCCTCAATTCTTAGGCTGTGTGTGTATCCATTGGCCTTGTTGTGTTAGACAACCTGTCTGTTTTCAGGGCTGTGAGAAACTGTGTGTGTGAGAGACATAGGCTCTTTTGAAATCAATTAACCCTTGCTGCCCATTTAAAACCATTATAAATGAAGATATCTATACCTATAAGCCAATTCCCAAAAAATAGACCTTTAAATACCATTACTAAGCCAACAGTCCTGGGGTATGACCTGAATCTACACCTTGCTGGAGTTGGATGGTATGGTGGGGCTCCCTGTGGTGGAGAAATCTCCAGGAAATGCCACACCTGTGCCTCCCCAGTGAAAGGTGAGTATGAAAAGCCTCACACCCTGTTGCCTTGTCAGTACCCCGTGGAGAGGAAAGGCTAAAGGAGCACACTCTGACAGAAAAGCAACAGGCTTGGGATGACAGCACAGGGGCCAAGAGGACCCAAGGCCCAACACCTGAGAGAACGAGGCCTAGCAAGAGGCTGAGTTAGGGGTCCAGGTACATCAACAGGCACCTGAGGCCCAAGTGGGCCATAGGCCAAATGTGAGACACCCAAGGCCAGAGAGGGCCAGGGGCTGGAGTCTGTTCAGAGTGTGGGGTGATAGACCTGATGCTTGTCATAGAGTACGGCCTGAATTGGGTGGTCTGAATGTCTGCAAGGGGTCAGGATCATGCATGAGAGAGAGGAAGCCTGAAAGGCTGTATGGAGTAGGGCCAAGAGGGCCTGAAGGGCCATACAGAGTAGGGCAGAGTGTGGGTGGCCCCAGTAAGGGGGTGGAGTTGTGGCCCCAGTGAAGAGGGCGGAAAGGCCAGGCACATCTGAGAACACCTGAGGCCAAATCTCGGCCAAAGGCTTTGTGCGGCACAGCTAAGGGGCCAGGGGAATTAGAAGTTATCTTGGATGCCATCTGTGAAACATAGGACATAGTGTAGTGGTGGTTCAGAGCCATGTATTTTGCCCTTGGCATCAGGGCAAATAATTGGGTAGCCCCCTGCATATAAACACCTATTTCTGGAAACATGAAAGACATGGCAGGCGAGGCAGGACGGATTGCCCTAGACAGGTGGGTGGGCCAATGTCGTGGCTGGCCTTGAGATGGCCCCCTATCACAACAGGTATTAATGACCCGCTCAACTCAGGCTGGGGTATTGGGGGAAGCTGTGCCAGACCCACAAGATGAGGGGGCTGTGTTCTATGCCCTCACTCCCCAGCTCCAGCCAGGCAAAGCAGCAGGCAGTTCCTGCTGCCACTGTCAAGAGGCCTGGCCACAGCTGGAGTGAGGGACCCCACCTTGCTTTGTGGGCCTAGCCTCAATCCCCCCAAAACCCCAGCTGAGGTAGCTGGGGGGTGGGGGGGTATAAGGTGAGGGGGCTCCATTCCACTCCACTCCCCTTCAGGTTCCGGCTAGGAAAAGCACCTGACAGCTCTATGCTGCTCCCTTCCCTCCCCCTCTCTCCCCTGCTGCCAGCCCCGCAAAGCATGAAAAATTAACCCTGGAGGGAACACAAGATCCCTAAAGCACTCTGCTTTAGAGCGCCTTCATCTGATACCTCATTTGACCAGGGTTAATTTTTCATGAAATTAGCCATTTTAAAAGTTCTCTGAAGTCATTTACGTGTGTTATGTCATAGCTGTAGAGTGCTTCCGGGAGCCCAGTCTTATGAAAAATGCAACTTGTGTAAGCACCCTACAAGACTATTGAAACAATATCTTTTCACTATGTTTGCCTGGTTTGTAGTGTGTTTTAAGTTTAATATATAGTCTGGCAAATTAATGCACATTTCAATAAAGTTATATTTGTTTTTACTTTGATAGTAAACTGAACCATACAGCACTAGGCCCCTAGCATATTAGTAACATTTTTAGTTTCTCTTAACTAGAGAAAAATACTGTTGTGTAGTATGTAACGATGCACCACCACACACCATCTGCAACCTGCTTTCCAAAATCACGTATCCACTCACGGGTAGGAGATATGCAGTTCACCCCAGTATTACTGCTACTGGGCCAGATTCTTAATTAGATCTCCAACATGTTAAACCAGCTAAGTTAGTTATGCTATTCAAATTTATGCTAACAATTTGGCCTTTTTCATTTTTACCTATCACCTTCAAGGAGCAAGATTTTTTGGCAATATCTTTTACTGAACAAAAGGTATAACACTCCAACTCTACTCCTATCACATCCTAGGCCAAAGTTTTTTTGATCTATTTCATTTGTGTGGGATTTTTTATATAGGATTTTTGCTTTTAGCCCAATCCTGCAAATATTAAACACTGTGAATCACACCATCCAAGAAAATGGCAATTTTTATTTCAGTGGGACTATGCACAGTGCATGAAGTTAAACAAATGTATACATGGTTTCAGCACTGCTTTATTTTGCAGTTATGTAATGTAGTCAATAAACAGTTTATGGCAGTTGATCTGTAGGTATTGCCTTTCATAAATTTAGAGCCACCATGCATGGGGGAAAAAGCCAGGACACTAGATATTTACCTAAATGTCCCCCTTTGGCTGTAAACAGACCTTGCACATTTCTTTCAGGAGAAATCCATCTATCTTGGGATCCTACAGACATTCACACCCATTATTCTGCTTCAAGTACCTGTGAAGTATGCCAGATAAAATGTGTACATCTGCAAGTTAATTGCGGCTCATTTCAGTGTTCATTTAACTGAACTGGTTTATTCCAGGGACAAAATTGTCAGGCTGCATGCTTCCTTGAACCACCTACTGGCTTGGAAGCACTAGAGCCATGCTTCACCTGCTTTGATCTGAGTCAAAATCGGGGACAATGAGGCCCACCTCCAAGTTTATAGCCTTTGTGGGAGGAGGAGAGGTATCTTCCTTCCTAAGAGGAGGATTACATTGCCAGTTTCTAATCCTCCTGTAGGGTTTCCCCAAGTATAAGATGATTTTTGCCTTTGTTCCCTATCACTAATGAAAAAGCTTCCTTATATAAAGGAATAAAAGCAATGAGATCTATCAACAGTATTTTTGTATGGTTACTTGATTCATTATTCTTGACCATTCAGGCAGTCACTGGGTAGGCACCAACACACAGGCAGAGCCTGGAAGTTCTTCTAACTTTCAGGCAAGCAACAGTTCAACCCACTGAGCATTAGCCAGGATTTTGTTCATTATTTGAAACTCATTATTTGTTATTATCCGACGAAGGTTCAGTCATCCAATCAGTGAGCAGAATGATTATTATATGATTTGGGTGAAAGATTACAAGCCAAAATAAATAAAAATTAGGATTTAGTCTAAAAAATATTAGAAATGGTTGATCTCTGTAGAGGCTACAGGTATTTTAGAGCAGAGTTTGGTAACTTATGGCCCATGGAATATTCAGACATGGGAGAGACTACCTTCATTAGACCCAGGCACTTAGAGCTTTGGCAGAGATTTCCCTGCACCACACCACAGTAAGGTGTCTGGGGCTGCAACAGAGAAAGAGTTTTCTCTTTACTTTAAGAAATAAATTACAGTTTTTCCTATTAAAAATTTCAGCATATTCTAGGTAAAATTGATATATTTTGCTTTCTGTAACTGGCATATAAATTAGGTTGCCTTGTTAACAAGGTTAAGTGCTGTAACTTTTAATGCATTTTGAAACATTTTAATGAATGCCTAGTTAAATTTAAATGTAAACTTTAGAGAGCTTTTAAGAGGTTAAGGTGAAACATTGTATTACATGTACGTGTCTAATTTAGTAATGAATAACAGGCTATATATTTTTTGTGTCTAAAATTAAGTGCAGTAATATCTAGTACATTGGTGTCAAATAAAGAGCCATTCTATACCAGCCTGCCTGCCTACCAGCAGGCTTCTGGAAGCTGAGGGTTTAGCTTTTGCCTGCCCTGTAGTGTTTAGACCCCTAAGGTTCACTCCAGGCCCCTGCCACTAACAGACTCCTGCCAAAACCACTTGGCCCTGCAGCTGCTGCCAGACACCCACTGGCACTGCCAGATCCTGGTCACTACCACCATTAAACATCTGCTGCAGCTGCCACTGGTCCCGCAGATCTAGCCCAAGAGGAGCCCCACAATATGGCCTTTGAATCTGGCCCAGGGTGAGTTTGGCACCCCTGATGTAATTATGTTATACAGTGTAAAGAAAAACTGACAACAATTCAATTCTGGGCAAAGTATTTTGTCTAAATTAGAGGTCCGAAACCAAAGCCAAAACCTTAAGAATGTTGAAGTACAAGAATAACTTATTGCACCTAAGTAATCCTAGTGAGGGAAATGCTTGCCTTGTTGATGTTAGTGAAAATATTGCCATTGACTTCTATGAAGTCACCTACTGGGTTCAAAAGGATTACTGTCAATGTCTAAGATGTCTAATGTTTGCATGCTATGAATAATAGCTTCACAGTTATGAATAATCTAGTCCCAAGACAGGAAATAAGCTTTGAAAAGCCAACAAATAAGAATCTTCAGACAATTAAATCTGCAAGAAATTCAAGTCTATGAACTGCTGGCATCTAAATGATTTTTTATCAAGCTAAACTGAAATTATATTTAAAAACTTTCAGAAACCAGACTTGTTTCTCAACTTCTGGTCACATATACGACAGAAAGAAATCCTGTGGCAAACTGACAAACAATCTTCATCTTCAGTAACTCAAATAAAAGGGCTGATACCCATTTTCATGGAAACTATATTAAAAAGGGGTGAGGTAGACAAATTTCCTGAAGAAATTACACAGAACAACTGCAACATCCAGAATATTAAAACACTCATGGGTCAGATCAAAGCCCTGATCCTTCAAGGCATACCTGTAGGATGACCCATGGAAGCATACAAAGTCTCAACATAGTCAACTCATATATCTGACACAGTCAAATGAAGGTTGTAACAGTGGGTAAGCATGCCCATGCTAGCTTTGTGCTATATATCTTTTAGTAAACATCAAGCAGTGAAGATGGAATGGCATGGGCTTCGCCATGAGCTAGAAATTAGAGCACTTTCACAGGGTTTCTAAAGGGCTGGTTGCTACTATTTGTATTTAAAAATACAACCTTGATGTGGTGTTAATTAGATCCTTATGGCCTAATACGGCTGCACATGTAGATGCAAGATGTTTATTTCAGAGCTAATTAATCTATTCTGCAGTAAACACCTCATGTACATGCACCCACTGAGTACTTCGCTGACACTCTGATGATATTTTTTGTTCATCATTTAAAAACCCTAAGTTTCTACACAAAGAGAAGTTTTATTATGACAAGCACCAGGAGCTCATGTCTGAAGAATTAGAGATTTAGAACCCAATCCAGCAAAACCCTGAACCATGTGTATAACTTTCAGAGCATTTGTAAGCTAATTTGCTCCAGTGGGGCAACTCACATTCATAGATTCAAAGAATTTATGAATCTAGAATCTATGAATCTATGAATTGTCAGTGGGGCAACTCACATGTGTAACATTATCCACATACTTAGGAGCTTTACTGGCTAGAAGCCTTAAGCTGGTATGTGGTGCTCCCAAACATTCAGTTAAGGCTTAATGCAACTGAACATGGATGTACTTATAATATATAGGCATCTGTCTATCTCATGAGACAACAGATTTGCACCAAGTGAGATGTCAGCTCATTGAACATCTGCAACTGTGGCTACAGAGTCCTATTCTTGAATGACAGTCCCTTCTTCACTTCTCACATGTGAAGTTCATATCTAACAGTCCTGAATGCAGGTATCTTCCTGAGGTTTCTTCTTTCCTCAGCATGTTTGGCTCTTCTTTCCTCAAAATACTTCATTCTATGCTTAATAGACTATTTCCAAGACTTTCTAGCCTCAGCAATCCTTTCCCAGTTGTTTGGCTCAATGTTCATTACCTTCACATCTGTCTTGCAAACATCTTTGAAATGGAGATAAGGATGCTCTTGTGGGTCTCTTCCTGTAAAGAGATCTCCATACAAGAGATCCTTGGGCTTATGGCCATCATCCATTCTCTGCATATGACCAAGTCATCAAAACAGCCTTAACTGAAAAGAGAATGGATTCCCAGAATTTTGGCATATTCCCAGACCTCTGTATGGACAACTCTGTTCTGCCAGAAAATTCTTAGAATGATGCATAGGCAATGTAGGTGGAAGCTGTTGAGGCACTTCTCCGAAGTAGAGCATGTGGTTTAGGATTTGCTGGCATACAAATGGGTGTTGATGATGCAAGCAGGATGTACTATATTTACCTGAGTATAAGACAAGGTCCACCCATCCGTCCCAATCAGCATGGATGAAAAAGGCCTCTGCTCTTATATTTGCATACACACAAATTGTCTATCATTAAACTGCTGCCAAAAGTAGCATGTGCTCAGTAATGTAAAACAACTGTGAAGTTGATTAAATGAAGCCAACACTAAGCATGACAATAAAACACATGCCCCATATTGGTGATAACCTACCACAAGGATAGATTAGTGCAGCCCATCTGAAGAGTTCCAACTCTGTTTCAGGTCATGGTGAGATACATTGAATACATTTCAACTTCCTCTTTACTCCAACAGCAGAGCTGTGCCTTTCTTTCCCATTTCCAATCATTCCTGTTTCTTCACCAACCTTAAATGTCTGACAAACATCACGAAAGAGGGCCTCAAATAGTTCCCCCAGAATCCCTTTGCTGCCCCCCCCCCCAGCTTGTCACATATGATTAGTGTGGCCCCACCCTTCATGAGGCAGAGCAGGACTACTTGTCTTGTGCCTCATCTGCATATAACATTTTTGGAGGATCCCAGGATTCATGACAAGAACACCCTGCTCCAGTCATGAGTGGGGCTAATTAGCACATGGATCCTTTGTGGGGGTGTCTGGAATATATATGCATACTAAGCAGTGCTGAGCTATGGGGTCACCATGGCTTGAAATGCTGGTGACTCTGCTGGGGCCCAGCTAGAAGGTAAATCATGAGCCTTTAGATTTTGGACTAATATCATGCATAGTTTGTACTATATTATAAGTAAGTACAAAAGTGCTGTTGAAAAATGTGTTTATTTCAAGGTCAGTATTTTCAAATTTGCCCCTTACTTCCATGTGCTCAGGGAGAGACGAGTCTGACAGTAAGGAGAGGAGGAGGGGGCTGCAAAGGGAAGAAGCTGCAGGTGGGGGGTGAGGGTAAGGATGCTCCACAGCCCTCCCAGATTTAGTTTCCTTGCTGTAGCAGTGGGAGGGGATAAATTCATGGCAAACCAACCTCCAGTAATTAGATTCTGTACCTGGAAAATTATAATAAATTTATAAATTTTCCATGTATTGAATTATAACTATTGGGGGGTCATCTTATATTTGAGTAGATTCAATACTTGGACCTTGGCCTTAACATTCAAGTTTGTTGTTCCACACTCATTTACTCAGCATGCTTTGCCAATACAGGTATTCAGTTCAGCCTCAAGTGACAGAGTATTGTTAACAACGGAGCCAAAGTAAGTAAATGTACTTACAACATCCAGTATGTTTTTACCTATTGTGATCACTGGTGGTGAATCAAAGTTCTAGCCTATAACACTGATCCTTTTTTGATGTAGACTATAAGATCAAACTCTTGGCAGGCATGAGTGAAGCAACTGAAGAGGCTTTGAAGGTCACTCCCTATGTGGGCTACCCATACATTGTCATCAGCAAACAGCAGCTCATGAATCTAAACTTTCTGCACTTTAGTTTTTGCTTTAAGGTATGTGAGGTTGGATAGTTTTTAGGGCAGTAAAGCAATTTAAAAATTTGATCGCTATTAGTTGCATGATTAAAAAAATCAGTCACAATTAATTACGATTTTAATCCCAGGGGTCCCCATACAACCTGGCAGGATGTGAGGTACTGTGGGTCAGGAGCAGCAGGGTTGGGGGGGCACAGAGCTGGGTTGCATTCCTGGCCGCATGCTTCCTGAGGCTGCCTCTGTGTGTGTGTGTGTGTGTGTGTGTGTGTGTGTGTGTGTGTGTGTGTGTGTGTGTGTGTGTGTGTGTGTGTGTGTGTGTGTGTGTGAGAGAGAGAGAGAGAGAGAGAGAGAGAGAGCACACCTATGCCTGTGGATACACCACCCCTCCCACCTTCCTGGTGCAGCAGCCTGGATCCTGCACCCAGGATACCCTGCAATCCTCTTCATTTCCAGTGCTGTCCTGCTGGGCAGCCTGGAGGTGGCAGAACAGAGCCCAGGCACGGGCTCCAAAACCACGTGCAAGATTGCATTAAAGAAAGTTATGCAAGAACCAATTAATGCATTAATGCGTACATTAACAGTGATTAATTGACAGCCCTAATAATTTGCCACCTAAGTGTGTATGTAAATAAATTCTTTGGCGGCAGTCCCAAAAGCGTAAGTCAAAAAGTGAAAGAAAAAGAAAAATTCCAAACAGGATTGGGGCAATGACACTGCCATACTTGACTCTGCTTTGAATCTCAAAAGTCTCTGGCTGTCCATCATAGCTGACTGTTTCCTACATTCCACTTTGGAAATGAAGGCAATATAGAGAGGTCTCCCTTTGTTCCCTACATTTTTCTTGTATTTGTTGGAATGAGAAGACCATATCTATGGTGGACCTACTAGCTCTGAAGCTACCTATGGCTCAGGGTAAATACAGTCAACAAGGAATTGAAGTCTTCTGAGCATCCGAGCAATTATCTTTCCAGACCATTACAATCACTGCTGTCTTCTTTATTCTTGTACAAAGTGACTATATTGCCATCCTGCATATCTTGCAGTACTGTCCCTACTGTTCAGCAGTGAATACAAAGCTAGTATAGGTGAGAAGGAAGCACAGGTTTCCTGCACTAGATCAGTTCTGTGGGAATGCAGTCTTTTCCTGGGGCCTTGCCAATGACCAGATTGTCTATGGCCTTTGGTACTGAACACTTGGAATGCAATCAGGCTTTTCAAGGACATAAAGAGTTTATCTACACGTGCTATTAGCATGGAAGAATAAACTCTAGCACATATTGCACTGGAGTTTGTAGCTCCTGGGAATCACTTCTTCGTATGCACCTGGGACCACAGCACAGTCAGCCTGCCAGCCCATGGCTGCTCCAACCCAGCTCTTCGTCCTGTGGAGGAGCTGGCTGGGGCACAAGAAAGCTTCAGTATTGGTCTAGCCAGCAGGCAGCCCCAGCACTGAAACAACCTCATGCCCCAGCCAGCCAGGTCAGCATCTACAATGCCACTGCTGTATAGTACATAATGCTGCCATAGATAGTACTTGTATTTACAAGTACTAGCCTATGGCAGCTTTTATTAGTTTACTAAGACCTAATAGGGCCACATGTGTAGACATAAACTTTACTGCAGAGCTAATTCAGGGATCCAGGTTTTCCGTTTCCCATGGAAAAATGGAGAAAGCCATGGATTTCCCCTTTTTATCAGAGAAAACACATATTTCTCCTTTTAGCAGAGAAACCCACGGATTCCCTGCTTTTGCAAACAGTTCTGCAGGCTGTTTGAGCTCTAGCCTGCAAGAGGCGTTTGCAAACAGGGCGGGAAAACCCCAGCCCTGCCTAGATGGGGAGAGCAGGGCCTGAGGCTCTCACTCAGCCACAGCTCCACTCAGCCTCACTCTTCTCCTGGACCCTGAGGTAAGTGCAGCTTGCAGGGGGCTGCGGGTTGCAGGTCATTGCTGGGGGCACCTGCAGGGCTGAGAGAGAGCAGGAGCCAGCCCTGGCCCCACCTGAGCAGGCGGCAGCAGTGGGGGAGCCAGCTTCATGCGGCTTCTGCTGCAGCTGCCTGCTGTTTGGGGCAGGGAGCTGCAGACCTGGGTCCCAGACCCCAAAAACCTGGCAGCTGGGGGCCCCCTCCAGCAGGGCGGGGGGGGCAAGGACTGTGGGTGGGGGAGCAAGAGGCATGTAGGGCGGGGGGTTGTTGTGGGGTCAGTGAGGATCACCAGCGGTATTGGGGGGGTTTGGGGGGCAGTGGGGGCACCAGCAGGGCTGACAGGGGGCCCTGGGGGAAATGGGAGGGCAGCAACAGGGCTGGGGGAGGCACTGGGGGGGTGAGGGGCACCAGCAGGGTTGGGAGGTGCTGCAGGGGGCTTTTAATTTTTATGACGGATTTTGGGGGTTTTGTCAGAGAATTTGCAATTTTTGGTCGGAGAATTTGTGAATTTTTATCAGAGAAAACCAGGATCCCTGTGTAATTAGGCAGCTCCACAGTAAACATCTCATGTAGACATGTCCACAGACTTTTAGTAAAGGTCTGTGTCAATGACATCATTTTCCCTTGAACAGAGTTCTACCTATCTTTCCATCCATTGCTCTCAGCCTGTAATAACTTCTCCCGATGCTGTTTCTCACGGAACTGACTTCTTGCAATTGGACCTACCACCTCCTTGATTCCATCATATATGCTTCTGATGTTTTCTGTCAAAGGCATATTAAATTTCCTTGCTTAGTTGCAGCAAATAATCATTAGCACAGCATCTTGATATTTGTTGAACAACTGTCCTTTGCTTGCCTCAGTTTCTTAGAAGTTCCATATGAGGCATTCTTTTTGTGATTTAACATAGGAGTTTTTTTGGCCCTGATAAATCAAATCAATGCATGTGAGTATGCCTCTACCCAATCCTGTTCTTTTCTGACCTGTTTGCTGAATATAGAGTCAGCAGTGACATAGATCATTTTTGAGGCTTCCCCACTTCTCTTCTGCAGTCTCATACAAAGGCAGCTTTGAAGCTTGTTGGTCTAATGTATTAGCGATGTTAATTTGTGGCAAACACTGATACTTAGAGCAGATGATTTTATTTGGATTCAGTTTGATCTTAGTGAGCACAAGTGAGCAATCAATATTACAGCCTATACTATGGTAGCTACGAGGAGGACATTACTGTGGTTGGTCCTCCTAATGATAATGAGGTAGTTCAACTGGGGCCAGGGCTAGATCCTAGGAGCCTCCATGATACTTTATGGAACAGCTTTCTTTGAAAGAATGAGTTGGTGATGCACAAATTATGATAGGAGAAGCACTCCAGCCATTGTCTCATGTTATGTGATCCCAGACAAACTGGCCAGGATTCGCTGTCACCAGCTCTGGCACTGAAGTCCCCAAGGAGATGTACGTTTTCAGTGTTTGGAATCTTACTGATAATACTAGCCAGTTCTTTGTAAATCCTGTCTTTAAGCTCAGCAGAAGGGTAATGTGTTGGAGTAAAGGTATTCTCTAAGGCAGGGGTGGGCAAAATGGTAAATCCAGCTAGTGGCCGGACTCCATTTCCTGCCCACATCGCTGCAGCTGGTTTCCATAGAGATGTCAGTAGCAGTGGCATTGTGCCAGCACAGAGCCAGGGTTTCCATGGAGACCAGCCCCAGCAGCACTGGCAGGGCACTCAACTGCTGCTCCAGGGCTGGGGCTGGAATCTTGCAATGGTGACAGCATGGTCCATAACCAGGGCAGAGGCCCCTTCCACTGCCTGCACACCCCTGCCCGGGGCATACAGTCAGTGGACTACAGTCTCTGCCCCAGCTCTGGGTCATGCTGTCACTGCTGCAAGATCCCAGCCCTGGAGCACCTCCCCACCCAGCTGCCTGCCCAGCCAGCGCTGCTGGGGACAGTTTCCATGGAAATCCTGGCCCTGTGCTCTCACAGCTCCAACGCTGCACCTTCCACTGCCTGCACACCCCTGCCCGGGGCATACAGTCAGTGGACTACAGTCTCTGCCCCAGCTCTGGGTCATGCTGTCACTGCTGCAAGATCCCAGCCCTGGAGCACCTCCCCACCCAGCTGCCTGCCCAGCCAGCGCTGCTGGGGACAGTTTCCATGGAAATCCTGGCCCTGTGCTCTCACAGCTCCAACGCTCCTGGGGTCTACATGGAAACTGGCCATAGCAACACGGGTAGAGGCTGCTAGGAAATGGATTCTGCCACAGGCAAGATTTTGCCTGCCTGTGCTCTCAGGTAACTGTGCCTTCTGAAGTATAGAGGCAGAGCATGAGGATCCTCTCAGAATCACTTAATGGATTTTCAAGCATTTTGAGAAAAGTGCTTCTACCAGCAAGGCCTATGCCACATTGAAGTGTGTCTTCAGGAGCTTTCCCTTGCTCTGATTGGCAACCAGTCTAAGAGTACAGCCCTGATAGATAAATGGTTCTGATTCCCCTGCCTGAAAAATGTGTAGTATTTTTCTCTTAAGGAGCCATTTGAGGCCAGGCATGTTTCTTGCAGAACTGTAATGTCAATGTTCAACCTATTTAATTCCATATCTATCTCTGCTGTCTTACAAGCATCAGAGATATTCACAAGATCATCAGTCATGCCAGTACACATGACCCTAATATTCTAGGATTAAATGCAGAGTATTGATTTCCTCTTTTTCTTTTTGCCTGCTGCAATAATGTACTGTGCTTATTTGCAAACCTGGAGTGACATTGCCAGGGTGCAAAAGCCTGGGCAATGTATATGGAGAATTTGGGTTGCCCACACACCAGTGTCCCCCTCAGGGCCTTCCTGGTTTAGTCCAAAGGAAAGGTAGGAGGTACTAGTACATTCTGAACCAGCGTGACTGCAGGAGCTTCCAGAGCAGAGATTATCCATTTGTCCATCTGTCAGGGCTCCAATCTTAGACTAGCTGCTAACCAGGCCTAAAAAGCCCAGTCTACCCTATCATGAAGCAGAACTCAAGTTCCACAACCTTTTGGTAGCATTTCCTCCAGAAGAGGTAAGACTAGTACCCACCTCTAAGGTGCTCTTCTACCTGAAGCCATTGGCACCCTATGGGTTGCCAGATTATTTAACCACTGCCCAGCACACAGTGTTAACAGTCAGAGGGAATACCGTCTACTTTAAATTATGGTAGCAGGCAAACCTGACCTGATGTATTTAGTAAACTGATTATTGAACCATTTAACTGCTGAAAAAAACCTAAGATGAAATATACTGCACTAACGGTCAATGGTATTGGCAGGTAGTAAAAGTAGTTACTACTGAAGATCTTTTTGTTGCATAATTACTTAAAGATCAAAAGAGTTAGATACAGATGAAGCTATGGTAAATGAGTCAGGCTATCAGGTGATTGGTTATTATTCAGTATAGATTTTTCTGGAATACTGATCATAGTGACTTACATGCAGAACCCTATTTCATTTTACATGGCTAAATGTCACTTAACCCAGAAGCATAACTCTGTATTTAGCACTTACACACAGCCTGTGACTGAGCTCTCATGGGGCAAGCATCTATGTGCCCCTGAGCATGCCTCATATAGTTGCACTCTGGCTGAACAGATATGTGACATCATATATTAACTGAGATAGAAATGTAAGGCTGGGTAAGTCATGGAAATTGAACTGGGCAAAATCCCATAACCAGCAGGATTCAGAGAAGGAGAAGGGGTTATGGAAATTGCATGGGAAGGGGGATACTAACCTTCTGGGCCTAGCTTTACCTAAGGGGAGGTTGAATATGCATCTCCTTCTTCCCAACGCAGCGCCCTACTACCAGACTACAGGTTATATTTTATCCAGGCACCTCTCCAGCCCTCCCCTGGAAACCCTGGGCAGTTAAGTGGAGATTCCTGAGCCAGGGGGAGGAGAACAAGTCAGAGGGTGTGTGGCTCAGAGATGGATGCTTCCCTGGAGGGGATGGGGCCCTAGGATTCCAGCCTGACCCCTTGGTCTAATGGGACAGAAACTTCCCCACTGCTCTTTGTCCATTTTATCCAACGAGTATTAAATGTAAGGAAGAGGACTGAGGAGCAGGCAATATCAATTCAACCCCCTCTGGGTGAGGGGCATGTACAGAACCTGGGTCTTCATTTTCTGAGAGAGCTATAGGGCTAAACCATGAGAGGGTAGTCAAGTCATTGTCTTCTTCCTTCTCCTCTTTGCTTGTCAGTTACATGTTCTGATTGATTCTATTTTGTCAGAATCAAAACTATGCAAAAGCGTCCAGAACTGCAGTAGCTGGGTAACTGCCATTTAGGTGTGCAAAGTGAAATAGGATTCTGCCCTATGTGTTCAGTAGCAATGAGGAGCCTGCAAGGCCTGAAAGCAGTACCTTTCAAACTGCTGTTAGACAGAAGAATGAGGAATTATAAATCACTTCAATGCTCCTAATGCAATTTCTAGTCTTCATTTTTATGACAACTAGCATTTGGATGAAATGAGAATCCCTTGTTATGGGGGCCTTTTAAAAATAGTTTTTTTAAAGTTCACAGATAACAGCGTATGAAAGGACCAGAGAAGAAACAACTGAGTACTCTATAGTGATTTTCTACAGGCCTACGTTTAATCTTTAATCTCTGCTGTTCTACCAGTAATTCATGCTAATGCATATTCATACAAATTATCTATGTTCCTATCTTTTGGGGTCTTTGGAATCAGAGAACAATATATGATTGATCACAATATCTATTTTTAGACTGGTTGAAATACAAAGGTTTTTCATAATGGACAGAAGGGGTAAGAAGGCTTGGTTGATTAATACATGGTTGATTAATATATTTACATATTCCATTGGTAATTACATTAAGTCATAATAACAGAAAACTGAAATCCTAATGCCCTTAATGAGGCTAAAAAGTGGCATTCAAAATGATGCAGTGCTCCATTATGAAAGTCTAAGTATTCTTCATTCCCTGAATTTCACAGGGAAAAAAAGCCTTCTAGCATTGGCAATAATATGTCAACTGACCTCTAGGTGCTACTACAGCACAACTAAATAATAGGAATAATGACAAAGAACAATTTATTAGATTACTTGTTGAGAAAAATGTTATATTTTGCTGGTTTGTTCAGAATCGCACCCTTTCTGTCCTCTATGAAATACCCTTGTATTTCTGCCTGAGTCTAAAAATAGATGAAGGATTACTCACAAATATTTTCCTGCTCTTTAAGCTCTTTGTAACATCTGTGCAATATCCCTTATCGTGAGCCCCGCCTAAGCCCCTATAGTTTTGTTGAAACATGGCATAAAACAATGTGGCAACAACTATGTCAATCATAAATTGTTAACTTATTTTAGTTTTCTGAAAGCTGAGAATGATTCTGTGAAACATCTATTATTTCAAATGTAAATTATATACATATCAAATGTATAGATGATTGAAGAGGCTATAATTAACAGCAGTGTAAAGTCTCTCTGCAACTGGAGGGCCTATTAAAATAATTAGGAATTTATCAATGTTCTGATAATTATATAACAGCTGACACCTATCCAAGTAATACATTCCCTTTCTATTTGTAAAGTGCTTCAGCTGCTTTCTGTAGATCACAGTATTATGAATGATCCTTCTGCTGATTGTAAAAATGAGATTTGCTTCTTTAATCCTCATCTTGCTGCCACTACTGAAAAATTTTACATTATGGAAAATAAAACTTTCCAAGCAGTAATTTTAATTTAGGGTTAGAGGATATAATGTTTTTCCAAGGTATTAGGAATCTCCTCCTTTCCAAATATTAAAGGCACTATCAAGGGAAGATGAAAAAAAAAGGAATGCCCTGAATCTCACCTTACTGGTCAATGAATAGACTAGATATTAAAAAGTTCCCTAATGCCATTTGTTTATGACATTTTCATATAAAAAGAAATGAATTTTAAGAAAGTAATCTACAATAATACATGTTATATATAAAATAATCTAAGGAGTTAGTTTTTTATACTATTATTTCAATGGTGGTAATAATAAATTGCAATTGAGTATTCCAGGTTCTCCCTTTGACTTCTAAACTTTTGATCTATGGAAGTTTAATAATGGATCTCAAAGGAACATAAAATGCTTAGTTCTCCATCTCTGGAAATACTTTACCTGCCAATGAAATTAAGACACTGTTGAAGTAGAATACAGGAGCTGGATTGCAATGTATAGTCAAGGTACACCGATATATTGGTCTGATATTGGTTTAGTACCGATTTAAAGAAAATTTGCTGTATTGAATATCGGAGTGATGGGGCCAATAATTTGGCCGATAAATGCCTGTGCTGCACACAGCCACAGCACAGCACTCAGGCAGCAAGAAGCAGGGCTGGCAGCTTGGAGAGCTGCCTCCAGCTAGTAAGTCCAGTGTGGTGGAAGGGGAGGGGGGAGGGAAGGGACATGGGTGGAGGCAGGGTGCTGAGCTGGGGCTGCATCAGGTGGCTGGGAACAGCAGCACTGGGAACGGAGCAGTGGTAAAATTTGGGGTGGATGCAGGATCCTCCCAGCCCCACCAGTGCCTGCTCCAAGCCCAGCCCCCACTGAGAAGAGCCCCATGCAGCCTGCCTCACCCCATGCAAATCCAGGGGGCACATGCCCTCCCAGGGTTGAGGCAGTGGCAGGAGCTGCCCCACTCCATGGCTCCGGGCACCTCACCTGAGCAGCCCCTGCCCCTGCTCTCACTGTAGGGGGTGTTGATCTGCCTCCCCCAACCTCCTTCCCTCCCCCCTCCCCTTCCATCACACTGTATGGGAAATCAGATCGGTATTGGCTGACATGCCTCCTTAAATATAAGGTATTGGCCCACAAAATCATTCTTGGTGCACCCCTAATACATAATCCAGAAATTTGGCAGCAGCAGAATGGCAATTACATTCCCCCCCACCCCCAAATTCCAAAACCTTGGGGAGTCCTGCAGGCTGGACCTGGCCCATGTCCATCACACTGTATGGGAAATCAGATCGGTATTGGCTGACATGCCTCCTTAAATATAAGGTATTGGCCCACAAAATCATTCTTGGTGCACCCCTAATACATAATCCAGAAATTTGGCAGCAGCAGAATGGCAATTACATTCCCCCCCACCCCCAAATTCCAAAACCTTGGGGAGTCCTGCAGGCTGGACCTGGCCCATGGGCCAAAGGTTGACAAATCATGTTCTAAATCATAGGTTATCTTTACTGTATATGATTTAAGAAAGTATAGAGGGCTTTGTTAGTGCAGGAGTCAAAATAAGGCAAGATTTGAAGATTATGTGGTTGTGGGGTTTTTTTTTTCTTTTTTGATTATGTTCCCTGTTGAAAGTGTTTCTTGGATGGGTTTTTCTTCTGGTGGGAAAAAAAGGGGAAAAAGGTTAATGGCTGGGTTGCTGGGGGGTTGGGGGGGGGGGGGGGGGGCGGGGCCTCTGGCTGGTGCTTGAAGGGTCCCTTCCTGAGAACTTTTGCTCTTTCTAGAAGCTGGCCACGTGGGGGTAGAGGAACAAGACATAAGCAGGGGTGTCCTCCTGCCATGCTCAGGCTGGCCATGGAGATGCAGGAGGAGGGCCCCAGAGGCTATGGACAACACAGCACCAGAGTGGAGGAGGAGGAGAGTGATGTGGAGTGGGCCCCATCAGGCAGGCAGCTCCAGGTAGCAGCAGGTGCCCTCCTGGGTGCCACAAAGTAGTGCAGCTCCCTCGTCCTGCCTGGGGCTGGCAGGCAGACAACCCTCAAAAATTCACCTCAGAACACTTTCAACAGGGAACATCAAAACAAACAATAATCATCATTACATGCAAGACTATTTTGAGGGTTTTTTGGTGATTTTTTTAAATTAAGTGAATGGTGGTCAGGTTCTAAGCCAGCTTTGAGAACGCATTTAATTAATACTACACTCTTCCTTTTACAGTTGAACTTTTACTGAAAGCCTACTGAAAGCTCTGGAAATCTTTCCATTTGATTTGGTAGCTTTTGATCGGGGTCTTGATGCTTTTCCAAAAATTGAATTTTATTAGATACTCTGTTCTTGTAAAAATTTAATTCCCTACAGAATTGGTAGCATTTTAAGGGTGCAGGAGTGAATAGCTATCTGGATTTGTAGAAAAATTAAATTATTATACAAAGGAAAACCACATTTCTTATGCACTCAGACAGTATAGGGCACAATCTAAACTAGTTTCAGAGTGTTTGGACTGTATTTCCATAAAAACATTGACTAATGAAAATAGTTTTGAGGTTCAGAGGGCTTAACAAACTACTGAAATTCTGAACAACTCTAAAGCCCATTTGCTAATCAATCCCAGGTTCAACTATATTGCTTATTAAGGGGAATTCAAATTATCTATGTATAAACTCTTTGTACATCAGGTATCTTCAAATGTAAGGCAATTCATAAATGGGGAAAGATAGTGGGAATTTTATAATGGAACCAGACTTTTACTTACAATTATTTTTAGATTAGGACACTGTTTCAATACTGTATGTGGTGTATTTGGTATAGATTTTTAAAAAGTTAATTTCTCTTCAGTACACAAAGGAATGTGGAAGAGTCCTTTGATGCTCCTAAGGTTAATATGCAGGTACGTAGTAGCAAGTAACATGTATTTTGATCCATATACAAAGTATGTTTAGCCACACAGAAGCAATTAAAAAAGAACTGTGTGGTTAACTGCTAGTGAAGTAGTTTAAATACCTTAAGAAAGGAACACTTAGGACAATGGCACAAAAAACATCCTGAATGTAAATTCAATATAAAAAAAAATTTAGAAATAAATAAAACAATTCTCAACTCAAAAAGCTTGCAATGGAACTGTGTTTATCTTTCAAACTGCCTTTTTCCATTTGGGTATCTTGTAGCCTGAATTGTAACTGCAAATTTAACTAGGCAATAAAATACAGATTCAAAATATGTAAGGACAAATTATTTAATCAATGTGTAGTTCTGTACTCACTCCACTTTTAATTTATAGTCACTCGGTCCCTTGTATATTGCAGTTACAAAAAAGTAGCACATAAAATAAGTACAGAGTATATCAAAGAGATGTTTAAATTGATCAATCTTTCATCAGGAACAGAAGTTACAATGAAGAGAGACTAAGTATTAGTGTAAGAAATAAAGCCAGATAGTAGGAGGACTGTCGTGCTAAATCACTTGAGTTCTGTCACCCATGAGACAAGCCATCGTTTTTAGAAAAGGATGGAATACTTCCATGGTGGAGGTCAAAAAAGATGTTCAATATAAGTCATAAAAATGCTGTGAAGACTAATGTCATTCATGAAGATTATTTATCTGGGAAAACGAAGTCACAAGTGTGTATGACAGAATATTATTAAAAGTTTTAAACCTGTGGTTCTCATACCTAACCCCCATCCATTCCTACGGCATTATGAGAAAAGAATACACGCATCTCAGACTATAACTATAAACTGGAGAAAAAATATTATCATAAGGAAAAAGTACATATTAAAGTCTTACCTTGTTTTAAGGATATTCAGAAACTGCAAAATTTCTGAAAACTGTATCAGTCTAAGGGCTCTTAAAAATCTTAAACCTGTATAAAAAGAAAATTAGATATAACTCAAGTCCATATTAACCCATGTTATTATAACACCTTACTTAAAATTACAACAATCAATGCTATAATATAAACAGTGTGCAGCATAACTAAATGTTAAATACCTTTAAGGTGCTCTTCCATGTTTAAAAGTTCCAAGATCTTGACCAGATTTTTTTCAGTTGAATTTAGATCTATGCTTTAGCAGTATCCCATAAATCCTTACTCTAGGTAGTAAAGTATGGGAAGAGAAATTTAAACATCTATATTGACCTCAAAACTAAGGGAAAAACTCAGTTGAGTTCTGATGTATTTGGACCGCTCT
>NW_005841852.1:5530394-5550435 GCF_000455745.1 Alligator sinensis
CTCTTCCAGAATGTCAAAAAATATATAGCTATAAAACTCTTTGAAAGCTCATAATTCCTTCATCCCTTAGTGAAAAATAAGAGATTATAGGCAGGAGATCTGACAACCTGGATAAGCTAGACATTGGATAGGCCTGATTAAATTCGTAATTCTAAATGACGCAAAATCTTTTATTGCAATAATGCTCCCTTATCCCCACCCCAATGTCCAAAACTTCAGACAGGACTAAAGAGTCACAACATAAAATGGTAAAAATATTGCATTTGCCTCCAAGCAGGCAAACTGAATGAACTTTAGATCTTAGAAAGGTAATAATTTTTAAAAAGGGACAGCATTGTGCTGCTGAGATCAGATGACTTGAACAGCAGTTCTCAGATGGCTGCAAAGCCAGTCACCCAGCCAGCCGTACACACACACATCCCGTAAAAGATTAACAGCTTAAATTATTAAGAGAGACTTATGCTGGTAGGAGACAATTTTGCTGCGGCTCTTTGGCATATGAGTAAAGGTATATCGTACATTATATATACACAGCTTATACCATTAAACAGAAGGCTTTAAAGACAATATTTTCTGGACAGTAGAGCCACATAAAAGTTGTTTAATGTAGTAGTTTGGCCATTAGGAGTCAGGCCTAGGACAGCTTCAATTCATGCATCCTCTTAACTGATATTCTTGATTTAATACTAATAATCATTCTTTGCACTTGCAAATAATTTTCTATTTCCATAAAGACAAGTTAAGTCCTAATTCTGTAAACACTTAAACATGTGCATAACTTCTGTGCATAACTCCTCTAATATGGCTTCCATGTTTGTGGACTCCAGTGATTCTAATCATAAGCATACATGTAACATCTCTCTTAAGTGATTTTACAGTTGAGGATTGGTTTCCACAACACTTCTATAAAGTAACTCCATATTATTATTATTCTCAAGTGGTGCAAAGCAGCCTTAGCAAGTCCTAAAGATCTCTCCCACCCTGTATGTAAAATAGGTATAATAATTTAATTACACACTTCACAGGAACAATGTGAGGATTAACCAAGCTCTGTGGAGCAATTTAGGACCTAAATACAAAGCAATGCAAAGCGGCTCAGTATCACTACCTTTTCTGATCAAGCTTAGTTATTCAGAAGGAAAGAAAATGAAAACTAAGCTGTGTGTTGTCCAGTTTCAAACAAGAAACCTGTTTCCTGAATGGTAAAATTATCAAAGGCTCCCAAGAGGGCCGGAAAAAAATTAGTTAGCTGAAAAATCTCTGCTTCCAAACCTTTTTAGTGTTTTGAGCTTATTGTAAATGCTCATTTATGAGTTGCAATACACCAATCCAGCACCAGCATGTTCTTTGTGGCACAAGAAAATTATTAGAGATGAGATTCTATAATTTTATAATCTACATTTTTTTAAACTTTTCCTTTAAGGACCAGTACCTGCAAAATAAGTGATAGGTTTAGAATGGAAAGTCCATAAAAATAGCATTAGACTGTATGTGACCATTGCTGTATATTTTCATTAGTCTCTCTTTGGTATGGCTAAATCAAGTCAGACTCAGACCTGACTCCAACCTACAATACCAACCTTGAGACAAGGACAAACAGAATCCCTCTGGTTGTCACCTGCAGCCTCCAGCTTGAACACTTTGGAGGCATCATTAAAGATATACAAACCCTCCTGAAAAAGGATAACCATCTCAAGGTAGTCATAGGGGACAAACCTATCTTGGCATATGGTGTCTTTCAAGCATTAGGCTACCTAACTCTATTCTCACCAAGGTACCAGGCCTTGCAACTGACCCAGATGAAAGTTGTGCCCCATCATCAATATAGACTACATCATCACTGGGCCAAATAACACTGAGTGCATCTACACATGTAATTAATTCGACACAATAAACACAGAGGCAGTTTAAGCCACAGCAAAATATTCCCAGGTGCAATATCTACATGTGCACTCAGGACAACAGCAATTTTAATTGGAGTGGAGCATTTTCCATCAGGACTGCTCCTGCCCTGTTGGCAGGGGGTTTAGGGGTTCAGCCTCAAGCTCCAGGTGGTAGAGTCAGACAGCATTGGAGCTGGCTGGGGCATGAGGATGCTGAAAGTATGGAGCTGTATGGCTAGGCAGCAGGCAGGAGTCTGGTCCCTTGCTGGCTGGGCTGACCAGGCTCAATTTACACCTATGGTCAGCATCTGCATTTGCATTTAATTGCAGTTAACTTAATTGCAGATAAGATCTTACAATCTTATCATTGTAAGATAGTACTGTCCTTGACAGTACTTTATCTTATGCCAGTGTTAATTAGTTTGCTATGGCCTAGTAATGCTATATTCTGCAGTTAATCAATCTACTCCACAGTTAAGCATATGTATAGACATGGCCACAGATTATGACATCCAAGATTCATTCACCTTCTCCTCTACCCGTGTCATATATGTCAACACCGGCTTACAGCACCTGTCTGCTGTCTACACTGGACAAATGGGGCAATCTCTGTGTGTAAGTATGAATGAACACCAATCTGATGCACAAGTCTGTGGCAGAACACTCTAATCTTTCTGGGCATTTGATCTTTATGTCAGTGTAGCTGTTCTTAAACAACAAAACTTTAAAAATGAACTTGAAAGCAAATCTGCAGAACAAGAAATCATTCACAGACTGGATTGGTTTAAGTATGGTCTAAATGGGGACTATGAATTCTTATGCCATTACTTGGATTTAGTTTTTGTAACCCCTTGGTCCCTGTGGGTACTTGTTTGCTTCTCCCAGCATTGACCCCATCTCCTTGCTCTCTCCTCCCTCTTACCCTCCCTTTCTGGTCTTTTGTATTCAATTCAACCTTTCTCTATTTGATGCACTTTTCAGATCCTTGATTAGAATCTGATAAAGTAATCTTGGGCTCATGAAAGCTAATGATATACACCTCACTTACTAAAAGTGTTGGGGTTTCTGGGTCCATAAAATAACATATAATTAACTTGTGGCTCATTTTTGGACACTGTTTTAACACTATAGTGCACAGGTCAGCAACCTTTTAGGAGTGGCAGGACAAATTAGTCTGAAGGTGGGCTGCTGCCAACAGCAAGACTAAGTAGGTGCCCCAGGCCAGCAACTTCCTTCTCCATCTTTCGCTGCACAACCCACCTGCTTCCACTCCAGACCTCCTTGTTCTGTGCCAATGGCTGCTCTCTCATCCCACTACTGAAGCCACCCTTTACCCTCACCACTGATTATCATCACCACGAACTGTCATCAAGAGCCAGTTTGGTGGTGAGAGAAACTACAGCTGTGGTCAGGGGATGCAAGAGAGGGCAGGAAGGGATGAAACAGCAGCAAACAGCAAACTATGGCTACCACTTTCAACCTGGTCACCATTTCTCTCACTACTGCCACCACCAAATCATTTGACCTGATTGCCATAGGTTGCCAATCCCTGTTCTAGTGCAGCATCCAGCCATTGAGAACTCCACAAATTCCTCCATGGCACCAGCACAAGAGAGGAAACTACCACTATAACACAGGACAACTGGCTCAGGAAGCAGATGGTTTGAGGCAACATTATGGAAGTATTTATGGTTAGGAGACAGACAGTTTGTGAGCTTAGACTGAAAGGCTGTGTATGTGCCTGGGAAAAAGTCTGTTGCTGGTAGGCTGCTGTTTCTTCCACATAGCTACAAACCCAGTCTTTGTCACTATAAGAACCTAGCAAAGATTACAGACTGAAGAGTCTAGTGCTGGGATTGTTCAGACCAGTTATCGGTGCTCACAGCGACTCTCCAGTAGGGCAATTACATATGGATTCCATTGTCCAAACCCAGAGTGCAAAAGATGTACCAAGTAGTCCCCTGACCCATAAGGCTTGTCTAGCTCATGACCTTGTAGGGTTCTTTTGTTTTAGAATGAGTCATAGTCCTTAACTGTCAAATTAACAATCTGAATTGAAACAAGAAAAAAAAAAGACCATGCTTGAATTTCACAGTATGCTTTGACCTGAAGTAAGAGACGTGGGATATCTGTTTAAAAATATGCTTTAAGGATTTACAGTGCTTTGCAATACTGACTGATGATTCTATGTTGTAGATTATGTAGAGAATGAAGAAATTCAGAGATTTCCATTCATTCTTCAAAAAGAATTCAAAGAACAGCTGCTGGAAATTAATTATAAGAGGCAGACTCAGAGCAAATGAATTTGCTCCTGAGTACATGATTGCCAGAATTATCTTATAATTTGCAAAGAGATGATAAACTATGAATGTGCCCCAATGGTAAAGGCCAAAGACCATTAGTACTAAAGCTGTATTAATGGCATGCCCAAATATGTTCACAATCAAACATGCTTCTGCAAACTGATGGCATGGTAATCCTTCAAGCATACTGTTCTGTCTCCCACAGTACCAAGACTGTTGTTAAAAAAAAAAAAAAGCAAGTGGAATTACTCAGTGGTTTAATTTAAAAAAAAAGATGCCACAGATTACCACCGCCTGTTGAGACAAAACTAACTCCAGTCTATATAATTTGGTTTAATTTCTTGATGAGATGAATTAAACAAAGAAGAACGGATGTACCCAAAATGTCTACATAGTGTATACAGTCCACTCCATTCTGAAAAAGTAACTCAATAAAACTAGCAAAACAATTACCTATTTTTTTTTATGTCCCACTGATCCCAAAATTTGTTTGTTTAGCTGAAAAGAAGTTTTTCTGGCAGCTCTCAATCTTATTAGCAGTGTGAAAATCAAAGTGTGTTTTTTATCATTTATGCATCATCAACAGAAAAAAAAAGCTTTTTAATAGGGACATATATACCAATTATTTTGAAAAAGAAAGACAGAGATTCTTCCTTTTTTTGCTACAGCTATATTAGCTTTGCATAGAATAATACACATTGATGCATGTGGAAAGTTAGTCTGTGTTGTGAACTGTTGAAGTGTTATGGTATTTATCATATGGAATGAGTGCTAAATTATCTTTCTTGTATCATGTATGATTGCTTTAGTTTTTAAGGTCAAAACACTATTTCAGTGTAGTCCATTATGATTTCAGACTGACTATGGCCATGGTCAGGCATTACATTTGTACCAGGAGAAAAGCCTTTCTACTGGCACAAAAAGAGAATGTACAGTCATTTAAGGGACTTGTGGTGGAAGAGAAATGGGTCTTCCACAAGTAATTTAGATGAATTCCCAGAAGGAAGATCTCCCTCCTCCTACACTAACTTGAACAGCTGTACACTTCTCTCAGGTGTTGTACAATATCCCGCAATCCTCTGTTCTCTCTCCAAGAGAGAAGGAGGCTGGGAGAGTACTGGCTCCCTGACAGCCCACTCAGGGGTGAGCCATCAGGTACCCCAATGGGAATCTTGTCATCAAAAATTCAACCCCCTCTTGCCAATCAGCTATTTGGAGGGGGTAGGACATTCTACCACTGCAAGAATCCTCCTGGAATGTGTTCCTTCTGCAGCAGAATGGTCCCTGACCACCACTCCCCTCCCCTCCAATCATCCTGGAGGAGTGTGGGGACTGGAGGTAGTTGTGCTGTGGTGGCACTTGGAACATCATCACCAGGGAGAATGCCCTCCAACTACACTCCTCTGGGTTGACCTTGAGGAGCGAGGAGGGTGGGAGGGAGCTGTACCATGGTGGTAATCTCCCGGGGCTCTGGGACTGTTTCTGCTGGAGGAAAATGCCCCTCACCTTCTCTTCCCAGACTCTCCCACTTAATGATTTAACTCTCATTTCAGATGAGACCTTAATTTGGTAATTTGTTGATACAGGTATGTCAAATCAAAGAAGAGTTAAACCAGTTAATGAACAAGTTTAATTACATCAATGTATAATGTTCAATGTACAATTGGCTTAATTAGATCTGTGCATTTTGTAATAAAGGTATAAACCCTCTATTTATTCAGTTTCACCTGTTTAACACAAGGGGTTGTACAGCTGTCACCAAGGACATAATTGTTTGTAAGCCATAGCTTTACAATAGTTTGAGGAGGATGAAGATGAGATGGAGAGGACCCAGCCTGACTTCTAGGTGTAAGACTAAATGTACAGGAGTAATAGTCAGAACTACAAACATTTTTGGTTTAAACAAAGCATATTTAATACAGAACAAACAATTCCTAAAACGTAAGACAGCCTAAATTTCCAAAAGCATGTATTGATTTTAGATGCCCAATTCATAACAGTACAAAAACTTCAAATTTTCAGATGACAAGTGCATATTTTCTGAAAATCTGACCCTCTCATTTTTCTCTAATTTGGTATTGAAATAGTGAAACAACCAAAGTCACTATTCAATTTTGAAAAGTAGGAAGATAGGCTAACTTTCCAAAGGAACCTAAAGCTAGTCTTCTCTAATTTTATACATGTGATATTTCCAGTGTACTAGGAAACCTACCTGCTGTAACACAAAGCCCTCTGAGACCAAAGAGAGTCTTTCTATTGACTTGGAATTGTACATCAGAACCCTAAGGGTCTTTAATAAGAGTAGTTAGCTGCGTTAGTTGAAAACAGGCAGAAGGAAGAGTAGAGATGTACCTTATAGCTCTCTATTATGGGTGTGCAAAACGGGCCCTATTCAATTTGGATTTGGCCCGAATCAGGGACAGTGATTCAATTAATTGATTCGGATCACCGTCCCCGATTCGATTCAGCCAAATCTGAATCTGAAGATTTGATGCTGATTCAAAGAATCAATGATTTGGCCATAGACAGACCTTTAAATGTTTTTTCTACATACCTTGAGGTACCAGATGCAGTTTGTGAATGCTGTGACACTGGGGCGGATGAAGCATCCCACAGGATGGTGGGAGCAGGGCCCCTCACATGCTTGGCAGCGAACCCGGAAGTAGACTGGAAGTACTTCTGGTCCACTTTCTGGGTCCACCAGGGAGTGCACTGGGGGGCCCCTCCACTCCCCCTAGGCTCAGCGATTAGCTGTGGGGGGATCCTGAGGACCCAGTCGCCAAGCCAAGGAGGCTCAGGGAGGGCCCCCAGCGTGCTCCCCGGTGGACCCAGAAGTGGACCACAAGTGCTTCTGGTCCATTTCCAGGTCTGCTGCTGAGTGTGCTGGGGTCCCCCGCCATGCTCCTGTGAGACACTACGTCTGCCCCAGCATTGCAGCATTCACGAGCCACCTGCTACCTTGAGGTATGTAGAAAAAGCATTTAAAGCTGTGTCTATGTTCAAATCACTGAATCTTTCTGAATCTCTCCAAATCAATTTGGAGGGTTCTGATTTGATTCAGAGAGATTAAAGTGTCTCCTGATTCAATTCAGAGTCAGAGATTCAGCTACTGAATCAGGCTGAATCTCCACTGAATCAAATCAGGGACCGAAGCTTCGCACAGCCCTACTCTCTTTATATCTTAGTTAGTCTATAAGGTGCACCTCTACCCTGGCAATCTAGTACCAGTACAGTTATTGCAGAAAGAGAAGGTGGGGAGAAAAACAGCAGAATTTTAAGTCAAAATCCCTATTACAGTACTATAAAATGCTCTGATATGAAATTTGTTTGCTTGTCATTCATGCACCTTTCAGTCCTACTGAATGAAAGCTTTCAACTGGATTAGTAAACAGCAGCAGTCAGGATTACCCACTGGTTACAGATCCTAGCAAAGGGAACTCCTCTTAAGTATAATTGCAATGCTAAAGTGGGGAGGATAGGGAAACCTCCCCACAGATGGCCAAAACACTAGGGAGAGATTTCAAAAAGCTGAAATGAGGGCTGGTAATTCCCTCTGACTTTCCTATATTCTACAAGTAAGACTCCCATTTATTTCAGTCATATTTTGCTTGCATATGGATTGCAGGATCAGTCATGGAATTACTTCCAATTAAGGGATTATATTTTGCCACTCTCATTCATGTATCTTTTGTTATTGTTAGCTGCATCAGTATTTTCAGCATTTACTTCAAATCACATAAGTAAATTTTCTTTCTTCCATTCCATAACTTGCATCTACCTAGGAGTTTCCAAATGACTTCCTGCTTTAATATAATGTCTCTGTTGATTTTTTTCATCCTCTATACTGTAATTAATGTTATTCATAATGTAATCAAATATATTTCTGATGCTGATCAGATAGTAAATATTCAGTAATGCTGTTATCCATCAAAAGAAATATTTGTACAGCTATAGACTAGACTGAAATAGATCTTTAATTAATAATTTACTTTTCCTTAAGTGAATTAAACAAGGGCATATTTAATGCACTAAGTAACCAATGCTTGATATTTCATTAAAAACTGCAAATAAAAGACCACGACTTTGTGAATCCAGCTAGAATCTGACATGAACTTACATAACAAAGTGATGACAAAACAAGAAACTATGTCTCTGTGGACATTTGATTCTCTTAGGATGTAAAGCCTCTGGACATATTCCCAAATTCATGACTGCTCAGCAGAACTTTACAGATTCTACCTCACTTGGAAATCTCCAAGGGGAGAGGCTCAAAAAAAAACCCAGAACACACAATGCAGAGATAATGGGTATATACTTACAGCCTCTGTCTCTGTTTGGAGATAAAAATGTACGTAACAACAACAAAATCTAAATATACAGTATAGATTATTTGGCTATATATTTCTCTGCCAGTGTTACGTAAGTATACAACAGTACACAGCAGTATCCTGCATGAGAAAGCGATTTCCCAGGACCTAATGTAGAAAAACTGAATCTAGGACATTATGTATTAAGAAAGGTTTTACATAGTGAAAAATATTAATGTACAGCTCTTGTAGATTTTACTTAATCTACAAGAGTTGTACATTAATATTTTTCATTATGCAAAACCTCTCTTAATAAAGTTAATTGCTGCCTACATCAAAAAGCTTCCTTACCTATATATTCATTCCCATTAAAATGAAAAGGACGTTAATAACATTAATTGCCCAAAACTCTCCTACTGCAGAACGATATATCCTGACTCTCAATAATTTTAGAGAGTATTAAAAGCAATTTTCAGCTGAACACTTTTCCCCTTTACATGTAGCATTTTCCTTCTCTTATGGAGATACTTAGACATCATATAATAAAAGTTTATTGCATATTTTTTCTGAAAATTGACTGTCGAACTATTTGAAGTTGAAAAATTAACTAAAGAAACTTCTCCTTAGGGAAGAATTATGTACAGGAGCACATAAAAATCATCCAGACTACAGTTCTGAAGCAGAAGGTTTGAGGTTAGACCTGGACCTTACCCCAGTAGGAGCCGACCCTATAACAAGACACCAAGGTATGTCGAAAAGTATGTTGTTCATCCTTGTCATGGAAATTGTGTCCAGCTTTGACCCGGTATCCGTTATGGAAGAGATCTCCAAGAGACTTTTTACGTCTTGTAGGTCTGTAAGTCTCAGTCCGAGTGCCCCCAGCAGGGTTGTGGTACACTAGAATCTTGCTGGGTATCATAATTATAGATCTTCGTTGGCAGAATAGTCTCAATGCTGACAAAACTGTCCCAGTCTTCAGTCACAGCATGCCTCAGTTGTGAAGGCGGGCATATCTTCACACTTCTTTTTTCTAATTCAGTATCATATGAAAGAAACTGATGAGAGAAGTTCTTTCTTTGCTACCACTTCTCTTTGAAGCAGACCTGTTTAGCTGGGCAAAGGATAACGCGAGTATGTTGTCTTCTTTGTATGTTGTCACCAAAATGCAATTCAAGATGCCAGAGTCACTACTGCTGGCATAAAACAAAATTCAAACCCAACCCCCTAAAAACACACCCTATACATCACCAAGTGGGTAGCCAAATCACAGTGACAAGCAGGCATGCAGTGCAGACGCTCCTCTGATCTGTGATGTACTGGAGCTTAAATGTCATCTTCTATCCGGATATTACTACATAAGCTTCTTTCAGGCATACCAAGGAAGAACTGATGGAGACTCACCCCATCCAAAAACTACAAGGCTACTGTTTCTCAGCTGAAAAGAACAGGTTGCTCTTGTATCACATGCTCAAAGGCATTGTTTGTTGTGCAACTGTTCCTTTGACAGCATTATAGGTCTTGTGTACTGGTTCAAGCTTGAATACTGAAGGCAGAGGTCATATAATCAGCCAACTTTTATAGGATTTACTTCTGATGAAATGAAAAAAAAAAGACTCAAACTACAATAACAACAACAACAACAACCTTTCAACTAATCCTGGGTTAATGGCAACTCTTGTACTGAATAAAATATTTAGCCATGAATCAAGTGCATTGGAAACAGGATGCACTAGCTCTTTTAAAACAGAATTGTTTCTGTGGTTGCTCATAGAAGGATTTTTGTTCAGCTCAGGTACCAATGTCCAGTTTCAAAATCACCTCTTTTTAAAACAAAATTATCACCAAAATGTGATATTTCTCCATGTATGGAACCCAACTCTTTTCCAGAAGAAAGAAAAAGGGTTTATATGCCTTCAAGCTTCTGTGGCTTTCACAAATCATTACAATATACAGCATGCTGCCTTAAACTCTTTCTTTTGCAAATACAACACAAAAGCTTCATGTTGAAGTTTTGTCTTTGTCTGCAGGGATCTGTAAACATGTCACTCTTATTACTTTGCCCACAAAAGATGCCACAAAAAATTCTGTGAAGAACTCCTTCCCATAAAGAACAATATAGACATAATGATACGTAGTGCTATTCACTAACAGTTCGGTATGTAGCATTTTAAATCTGAAGTTTTGAAGGGTTTAAGAAACGTTAATGAAGAATGACTGTCCCAGTTTTAGAAATGGGGGATGAAAATATTAAGAGACTTGCTTAAGGTTCTACAATGAGGCAGTGGAACAAAACTAGCCGTCTGACTCTTGGATGTTATAACCTTTATACAGTGCTGATTTACTTTTTACTTTTCAAAGTATGTACTTGTTGTTTTCTTTCTTTTTGCATTTCAACTTCCTTGAATACTAAAACTAATTTACTTACCTCATTTTAAACATATTATTATTGCAATTTAGATTATAGACACTTAGAAAAAGAGTCTGTGTGTCTTCTGAGCCTTGTATAACTCTGCTCAGTAGCAGTAGCACTAAAATAGCAATAACCAAGCAATAACCTAACCTCTTGTTTAGTATACAGAACCTACATGTGCCCTTAATCTTAAACTGTCCCTTTAATTTCTTCAGGTTTCTGGTACAAGCTGAGAAGGGCTGATTACATCAGATTGTCACTGATGGGTTTTTTTCTTTCCTACCCCAATACATTGCTAAATCTCTTTCATAGAGGAAAAGCCAAAAGCATGAATTAAGTGATGAAAATAGGAAATAATCCCAAATAAGCCTATTCCACATGTTAAAAACGTGAATCTGAACCACCACATGGGCAGGATGATGCCATATGCTGTTGAATTCCAGCATTCAGCATCAATGGAAGGAGTCATGTGAAGTCATTTGTACTACATTCATCCTCTGCAGGGGACCCTATTTTCCAAAGGAACAGTTTGTACTGCTTTGCTTTTCAAGTTTTTTATTTAGAAAAGATTATTGTTTAGGTTGGTCGTGGAAAACTGCAATTATTTCTTCCATCACCTACAGTAACTCTCCTAAATAGCCTCAAGGTTAAGATCAGCTCATTTAAGATTCCTTTAATTAAAAGGAATATTAAACAGTTTTTTGAGGAACATTCTTGCTTACATTATAGGATGATCATTCATATCAAACAATGAATTAAATGATGGCTTACTTTACCAATGCATTGTAAAAGATGCTTGACCAGATCCTGTAATGTTCCTTTGTGGTCAAACACATTGGGTGTCTATATACATGCTCCAGGGTAGAAGAGGCATTTTAATTAAAGCAGCTCCCGGGAGCTGCTCTAATTAAAACCCTACAGCATCTCATGTATTCTGTGTTTCACTTTTCAAAATGGCAGTTGGGACATTTTAACTAAAGCTGGTTCAGTGAGCTTTAGTTAAAGTCCCCCACCACCATTTTGAAATGTGGGACACCGAATACATGAGACACTGCAACATGCTGGAGTGTTCTAATTAGAACGCTCCAGCAGACTCAATTATCACACCTGCTCTGATGTACTCTAATCAGAACACATCAGAGCACATGTATAGGCACCCTTGTTCCTTACAGTGCAGGACTGAACAAATGTCAACCATAGTGCTAGTATTTACTGTGCAGATCAGACAGAAAACCTGTTATCCTGATACCAAATTGATTGTTAGCTGAAATTTTATCCATGCAGAGAATGAGACTAGGCTCAAAAACCAGATACAAACAATGCAAACCAAGAGGAACCCAATTTTCAGGCTCATTAAATTATGATTCCTTCTGATTTAAAATGCAGTCATAGATTTAACACAGGAAAGTTCTGTAAAGCCAACCTGATGCCCTTCTCCATTTTTCCATCTGTAAAATAGAGCTGATACCATTTCTCTACCTGATAATAATGTCAAGATTGTTTAATGCATACATAGTGTGCTGAAGATGTAAAGTACCAAGTTAGCATTAAATACTAATGTTACCATGTTACATATTGGAAGGGAGGAATTATAGCTGGGATTGGGGGAGGGAAAGGGAGGGAAGAGGGCATGCAAATACAAACACACAAGCTAAGAAAAAAAATGTAACAATTAAGTTATCAGTAAACCTTTCAAATTTTCTTAAATCCTACAGCCCCACCTAATGCTGAAAAACATCAGTTGAATATGGACAGAAATCCAACAAAGTAATTCTCAGGCAACAAAGCAATGAGAAAACATACAGCGGCATCCTGCCCTACAGATGGCAAAGCAAATCTGTAGCATTTCAAGGAAGTGAGACACATGGGAATATCTGCTAAATATCCTTTCTGCCTTGGATGCAATATTAAAATAATCTTACACTATATTTTTGCACTGACAGAAGGTAGAACATGCTTAAACAATAGCTGTTGACCTCAGAGACATGAGTTGTAAACAGTCCAAGCAATTTGTTAGGGGGAAAAAAAACTTCAAAAAAGCAGGTCATTTGCTTTGATAATGTTTGTTTCTAACAATTTTTCATCTATCCTTATATGGTCCCTGCATATAAAAGCATACTAAGAAGGTTTTAATCTTGCTTACTGAAATATGCAGGATTAAGTCAGACTGAAATTTACCTCTGTTTTATCCTAGCATATTCAAGATGTTTTATTGTTCCTAAAAAGCCTGTCTTACTCCTACTTAACTTCTGTTAGTGAGAATACATTATCTAAAATTATTAACAGAGTTTATATATTTTCTCCTTGCATTAAAGTTCAGACACAGTTTGCTTAAATGACCTATTGCTGTTGATTATCACTGCCCTCTGTTCAGGTAATCTAAAGATACACATAGCATTCTCATATTTACAACAAGAAGTGATGGTATTACAATCCAGTGCCCAAAAGAGCAATAGATGGAATGATGATGAAACATGCAACTTATTGATAAGCATCCATGCATGTACTGACCTGGACTCTGATCTTCTAAGTGGGATAATACATTAGCAGTCTTTGAATAGGAAGTCACCATTGACAACACAAAATGCTACTGGAAATGCTGCCAATAATTCTGTTGTTGTTACTCTTCTACCTGAGGCATTACTGACTAGTGACTCCCATACTCCAGTATGGTTTAAGGGTCACTTTATTATTTAGAGCTCTACCTTTCAAGCGGGATACAAAGCTGACTTCTTAGCTCAGAGGTGGGCAGTTATTTCAGGCGGACAGCCACTTACCGAGTTTTGGCAAGCTGTCAAGGGCGCGTGAGTAGCCCCACCCTTTGACAGAAGTCCCACCCCCTAACCCCTGACCTTTGCCACCAGAAGTCCCTCCCCTTGCCCCCAGAAGTATTGCTTTCAGCAAGGGGTTTTGCCATCTCAAAACCAGAAAAATACCAAATTATATTCTAAAAAGCAATCATCTAGAACATTCATTAATTTGATTTCAAAAAATATTTTTGTCCTGATTTACATGCGTTTGTGTAGTGTACGCAGAGGTGACTGCGTACACAATAGCTTAAAATGAACTCTTGCTTTTGTATGTTGTGGGGGGTGGGTATAGGTTTGTGGGGGCTGTGGGTGTGTGGCTATGTGGGGTGTGGGTGAGTATGAGGGAAGGGGGGCTGGGGTTTGTGTATGGCAGTGTGAGGGGGGGAGTAGGTGCATGTGTATGGAGGGGAGTGTCTCTGCATGTGGGATTCACCCTATGAACACACACACACACACACACACACACACACACACACACACACACACACACTGCCCCTGTGCCTGCAGACACACACACCCACACACACTCTGCCCCTGTGCATGCCAACAAGTGCACGTACACACACACATACACACCCCTACCAGTGCAGTCCCATGCTCCATGGTCTGGGGATGCAGCTGGGAGCCACAGCCACATGGTACTGGAGCAGGGCTGGGGCAGGAAATCAGGGAACTGGATGGGGGTGGAGCTGAGCTGCTCAAGCCTGCAAACCTGCTCAGGGCTCCCTCTAGGTCCCACTGCCCCTGGCTCCAGCCAGCTTTGACAGGCAGCTGGGGTGAATAAATATTAATTTACTAAAATTTTTAGGGGCTCCATGGGCTGGATAGAATGGCCTGGTGGGCTGGATCCAGCGTACGGGCCGTGTTTTGCACCCCCGCCCCCATCTTAGCTGCTTGTTCTCCTTAACCTAAACTTCTTTACTCTGATGTGGAGATCAGCATCTGAACAAAAGGCACTTGTCTGAAGTTAAACTCAGAGGATGCAGATGAGGTTGGTAAGTAAGATTTTGTAACTCTAGAAGCCACCAGCACCTCATATACCACTAAAGGATAGTTCATAAACTATCAATGTAATGCACAATTTCAGGGCTCCTGTACTTCCTGATGTTGCCAAGTACAAGTAATAAGGGACAAATGAATATTAGCCCCAAATACAGTACAAATACAGCACCTCTTCAATACCAATATCTGCTAAGAGTATAACACCGCAGTGCTCTGATTACTATGTTGGTTCTAAATAGGAAACCTAAGGTCAAAGCATCAGCCTTCTTAGCCCTTCATGGAAATGGGTCAAGGTACTTCAAAAAAGCAGTGGTCTCTGAAATGACAACTTCCACTGAAAGTTATGATCCAACAGAACTGTGAAACTCTCAAATATGTGACAGAAGAGAACAGAGCTTTCTCAGAAGAAAAGCCTAATCCTCTGAAAAGATAGCTCTGGGTATACAGGAGTGCTTGTTATTCTGCCCTGTAACTGGTAAACAGGATCTGGGGAGAAAAGAGGAAAGAAAAGGTGCAACTGCCACTGCTATCAAATTTGCTGACCAACATCTTCTAGGGGATAGTAGCAATTTTTTGTCTTGTAAAACAGGGAAGTGTACTTCGTGGAATGAATAAACTGCTGTGACTTCATGGGTTGGTCTCTTCTTAGCACCTAAAGGTTTGAATTTAGCATTTATTAAAAAAATTAGGGAAACATATCAAGAATACTGCTATTTAGAGAGAATGTCTTGTGTATGTACACTGATTATATTTTTAATTTAACCACATATATTTTATTGACTTACTTTGTACCGAGGCAGCAAAAAGTATGTTGTTGCCTAAGCAACACTTTCTAATAGGCTGAGCTATTATTTATACCGTGATGTTACAAAAGCCACCATATAAATGTCATTTATCCCTGTGATCTTCACCTCATTCAAATAAGGTAACAGCATTATACACAGAATAATAATAATAATAATAATACCCTTCTGTTTCCCCTGTTACTTGAAAGAAAGAAAGAAGAATAGGATAGCAAAGAAAATGCTGCTGGCAAGAAACCCAGTTAAAAGGGCTGCAGGACGCTGCCTACAAATTGCAGGCAGCTGCTGAATAGGGGAGGAGCAACACCTGCTCAAAAAGCCAGGTCAGGTGAACGGAATGGGGAGAAGAAAGGACCATATAAGCTTGAGCCCAGAATCCAAGACTCAGATCCTCACTACGGAAGAAGCTCTATAGGTGTGCTATGTATAAGGAAATAAATTCTATGTTTATGTTTCTATTGTTGTTGTGGGTTTGTGTTAAAATAGAGGATTAGATTGTGGCTATAGGGGAAGAGGAGACCACCTAGCAGGGTAACTGGGGCATTCTGGGCTTTGAGACCTGCAAAGGGGCAGACAGAGTGACCAGGGCTAAGGCCAAGAAGGCCAAAGCACAGGCATGAGCACCATGAGGATGGGAGGAGTAGAGGCCCCAAGGGCAGCTGGTCTGGGACTGGAAGCAGAAGGCCTGGAGGGCCTGTGCCTGAGGTCAAGGGGCCAATGTCCAGACTACTACTTAAGATGTGATTAACTGGTTAATCATGCCTTAAGTGTTGCACATACCAGAGGCCATAGGAATGGGCTACCTGGAGAGGTTATGGAATCTTCGTCCTTGGCAGTTTTTAAAGAGCAGGCCATTGTCCGAAATGGTTTAATGAGGGATGACCCTGCCTTGAAGAGGGGGCTGGGTCTATAGATAACTTCTCAATGTCCCTTCCACTCCTACTTTTCCATGATTCTACAATTCTTTCAGATGAGATGGGGTAAAGCTGAAAGACAATGTTCAGAGATGTAGCCTCATGAAAGAGCAGTATAATACAGAAGTGGGAATGTGTTGATTTTTTTTTGTATTTATCATTTTACAATTTTCTTTAAGCTCAGACTGTTGTTCAGACTTTATAAAATCTCTTTTTAATGCTTGCTTTTGATGCAATAAACTTGTCAAGATATACAGTTTCTTAATGAACCTGTTATAATCAAGATGACTCTTGAAATGAAATGTTACATCTCACTAAGCTGACCTTGCACAGAGGTGGTAGTCAAGGTTGTTCTTTTTTTTTTCTTTTTTAAATATACAGGCTCACTGCAACTCACTATGAAGTAGCTTAACTTAGTGAAGAAGTCACAAGTCAGCATGTTTTGTAATTTTCTTTGGCATTCATGAGGAACAAATTGCCTTAAAACAGGACCATACTATTTAAAGAGGCTATAACCATGGGGCAGGACAGAATGACGAGGGCAAAGGCAAAAGAATGAAAAGGGACCATCTTAAAGACTGACTCATACTGCAGGATGCTGTTGTAATGATGATCTTCAGTGTCACCTTTCTTTGCTCTTCTGGCTCACAGGTAAGGGCCTTGAGAGCCAGGAATGGGATGGGTATAATCAAATAAAAGGGGAAAAGGAGGCAAATAAATTCAACTGCATTCAATTTGGAAGGAATTATATACACTGAACAAGAACTTCTCTTCTTGGAATGTTTTGGAATATGTATCAATAGTTGTTTCAAAAATGGCTTCCCAAAGTTTATAGATTTACGTCATAGGCAATAAATACAATCTGCTAAAACATGGCATATGTTCTAGAAATGATTTCTCACCAAGGAATAAGGAGGGCACATTGATCCATGTATCATGTACATTCTTAATGCTGTAAGAGACAAAACATCTAATAATGAGACTCAAATTTAGGATAAATCCAGGAATCTCCCTCCAAAAGAAGTCAACAAATCATAGCATTCTCACTGATGCAAAAATCCCAGAGCATGGACTTGGACATCACACACTTCTCCCCAAAAAAAGTCTCCATTTTCCCTCAGTTTTCTGACACACTTAAATATATCCTAAAAATATAAGCATGAAAGGCTGTCAAGCCTACATCTAAGAACATAACTAAAATAGTTTCATCAGGAGAAACAGCAACACAAATTTTCATGCCTATGGTGCAGAAACAACTTTAGTAGAAGCACTCCCATGGAAATTCCAGCCTTGATTTACCTACTCTGAAAGCTATGAAGATGCAAATTGCTATAGAGTTTCTGATGTGCACGCACGCAGTTAGCTACATGTAGGTAGACTAAACTATAAATTCATTGCAGGTAAGCAACCAGACAGCAAATAGGTGGTAGTAATTTTCATTTACTATCAGTCTGAATTTGAACCTATGTCTTTGAACAAAAGATGTTTCCCATTATTTGGTAATCTTACCTGAGAGTTGCCTAACTCCAAACTTGTATAGATTAACGGAATGAAAGTTTGCCTTTCTTAGGTTCTGCTGACTGTTGGCTTGCAACACAACTTATCCAGGTATCTTTCAGACACTCTGCTTGCATTCTTTTTCCCTAAAGAGGTTTCCAAAAGTCGAGTGCATGATGGCTAAAGTGCCCATTATCTACCACTCTTGGTCACAGATTGTAATGTCTGTCAACCAATCACTTCAAGCCAAAGCTTTAAAGAGTAAGACAGCAGTGCTAAAATTGATAAAAGGTACACTAATATTATTTATGTACAGCAATTTTGTAAGTCCTGTGTTTTTTTCAAAGATAATAAAATAATTTAGAATTACAATAGTGGCTGGATCCTCATTCAGAAAGGGTTACAAAAAACAGAGTTATGAGACAGAAGAATTAATACAGAGGTTGCATAAGAAGATATCAAGAAAATCCATTAAAAAAATATTAGGACTTTATATTAATCCCATTGTGATTATTTTTCAGTGTCACAAGGCTCCAGACACATTAAATCCATGAACTTTACTGACTCATTTGATTTATCTCAGAGAACAAGGCATTCTATAAAAGTAGCCCACCACACAATTAGGTAAAAGCAAGTAAACTGATCCACCATGAAAGAAACACCCACTTGTGTCCTTAGCACTCAATATAAATATCACGCTCCGTTTCTGAAATTATCTGAAATTACAGCCATCTTAGTGATAAAACACCTTTCTCAGAGATGGCTGGACAAGCATATGGACCTGGCCAATGAGCCTGCAGTGGCAATAGATGGGAAACCAGACAGGCTTTGGAAATGCTCCAAGTAGGAGAAGAACTAACAGGATGTGTACAGACACACGCATCTTTCAAGAGATATGCTGTGTGCACATTATAAAGGAGCTGATCATTGAAAAACACAGCCAGCAACTGGGAAGACAGCAATGATGAAATATACTAGTAACAACATAAGTAGGAGGTTATGCCAGATAACAAAGGTAACCTCTTGAAATATTTGAAGTGCTATATGGACCCCATAATACATCAGAGCTCCTCTTTTCATTTTCTTGTGGGAGACATCCCTGTGTTCTTAGCTACACAGATCATCATTTCCAGTGATACAACTTTCATAAATGCAGACAACTCATGGAAATAAGTTAGGAAGGCACACTTCTACTAAATGTTAGATAACCAATTAATTTAACTTAAACCATTAAACTGGTGGAGTAGTACTGAAATATTTCCACTGGTAATATCCCTTCTTAGGAGCTAAAGTTGTACAAACTACCTTTACTGACTGGATTATCACAGTTATCCCTAAATACTATCACTTTTAAGTGTTTTCTCATCTCATTGGTCTAGAACCAGGATGGGGAACCTCCAGGGCGCCGGTTGGCCAGGGACTTCATTTCCCAGCCACCCCTGCCCACATGGCTTGTGCCTGTTTCCATGGAGACCTCAGCTGCACTGGCAGTGCACACAGCTGAGCAGTGCAGGGGGCTGCTCCAGAGCTGCCTGGAATGTGGGATGGGGGCAGCTTGCTCTGGAGCCAGAGCAAAGCCACGATCTGTAGCCTGCATGCTCCAGGTAGGGGCATGCAAGTAGGGGATTGTGGCTCTGCCATAGCTCCAGACAGGCTGTCACTGCTGCAAGGAGCTGGGGCAGAGCCACGATCCCCTGCATGCATGCCCCTGCCCAGAGCATGCAGGCTACAGACTGCAGCTCTGCCCTGGCTCTGGAACAAGCTGCCCCCATCCCACATTCCAGACCGCTCCGGAGCAGCCCTCTGCACAGCTCTGCCACGTGTCCTGCTGGTACAACGGAGCCTGGGTTCTCCACGGAGACCGGTACAAGCCATGCGGACAGGGGCAGCTGGGAAATGGAGTCCCCGGCCAACCGGATCCAGCCCACTGGCCGGACAGTCCCCATCCCTGGTTTAGAAGTTGTAACACCATGGCAACTGAAAGCTAATACCTAATACCATGGTGAAAAGGATGAGCAGACAAAATACGCAAAGTGATTTAAAAAAAAAAATAAAAGGACTACTCTGCAAATTTTGTTCATGTAGAAACAGTTTTATTCCTTTTTCAGCAGG
>NW_005841852.1:5550466-5575105 GCF_000455745.1 Alligator sinensis
TTGAGAAAGTTAAAGAGGTTACTCTTTTAATATTTCTATTTTGACATGAAGAAAAAGATAAAGAAATTTCATAAGAAAGCCTATTCTTGGCCGGCCTCTCTAACCTTCAAAATTAGAGAGGTTTATATTATTAAGTTCTGAGCTGACCAAAATGACAACCATTCTGACCTTCATTCTTGAATAACCCACAGGTCAAAAAGCTACCACCTGTGAAGAGAGGTTTACAGAATGAAATACGTGTATTTGTTTATGTCATTTAAAATAGAATTTGAAAGGGATTTACACTGACTGTGTCAAAAGAAAACCTCTAACACATGAGCGGAGAAAGTGAATTCTGAAGCTTAACTGCATCTGACTGAACAATGCTCAATATTAAAAAGCTCTGTGCACAGAACAGGCTTGGCAAGGCAGTGAAAAGAACCAAAGGTGCTGACCAAACCCTCTATGAATCATTAGCTTTAATGGCAGAGGCTTTTTTGGCTACCTGTCAGACACACACCACTGCAGTACAATTTTTTACAGAAAAGTCAATAACTTCAAAGAAAACTTCATGAAGCATAGAACTGTCCTCCCATTGGTGTTTGACTGATATAGTTTTGCTGTGTTTTTTTCCTTTATTATTTAAAACTTTAGGTAGCATTAAACTTGATGCTGAAAGGTAATGCCAGGGTTAATGAATGCTGAATGCCTGTAGGCCAGCAGTGAATGAGGACTAGATAAATCAGTGTGAAACAAGTGGAAAACCATTGACAGAGAAAATGAAAACACTAGTTTTTTTGCTGTCTCCAAGAGACATGAAACTGCCAAGGCTGAGAGTATCCTAAAATGGAAATACACAGCCTTAGTGATTCATCCAGACAAGAACCTTTAACTTAGAGAAGGTATAGTTTATTATGATTGAGGGGAGGCAGGAGTGTCTCAGAAGCATACTGGAGTAAAGGTGAGAAATGCATATTTATTCAAGGGTCACTTTGTTAATCATTTGAATTTCTGGTTCACTCTTCAGTTTTAAGACTTACTGAGTGCATCTACATGTGCAATTAATGCAACACAATAAACTCTGGAGCAGTTCAAGCCAGAGTCAATTGCTCTCAGGTACAGTGTCCACATGTGCACCCAGGACACTAGCAATTTGAGCCAGGGCAGAGCAGGTCCCTGGCTGGCTGGGCTGACCAGGCACAATTTACACCTCTGGTCACCATCTATACATACATTTTGGCACAGTGAAGTATTCCACCATAAGATAGTATTGCCCTCGACAGTACTGTTGTATGGCAAAGTTAATTAGTTTATTACTGGTGCATCTATAGACAGTGATGCCTTACTGCAGAGCTAAATCGTCTACTACACAATAAAGTGCGTGTGTAAATGCACCCACTCAGAACAAGAATTCTTCTTCAAATACTAGTTCTTGTTTCTCTACTTGCCAGATCACAAGCCTACCTTTTGGATATTATAGAGCACTGTCATAGTAAGAACTGAAATATTACACATTCATCAACACCTCCTCACCCCAGGATTGACCAAGAAGTAAAAAGTGAAAAGACACAATATTGTTGCATACAGTTACCTCAGTTAATAAGCATAAATGGCAGGGAAAGTGCTGAAAACTGTAAGCTGGAATGTAAAGGTATGTTATTACAGCCTACATTTTAAGATTAACAAAGAAGGAATGAACTTTGCCCCAGCAGCCAGGTTTGGCTTATAAAGATTCTTTAATGAAGAGGTAGAAGCTATAGAGAACATGGAGAACCTCCAGAATCATCAGGCAGTCACTATGATAGCTGCATGACAGCAGCTCTGCGCTTGCTGCATAAGAGTCAATGAACAGAAGATCCATGTAGTACTGCAAGGATCAACCCATCACACCCCTGTAGCACCTCTAAACTCAGAGGCATGAGCATACAATCTAATAGGCATTAGAAATCCTGAAGCCCAGCCCTACTCAGCTACAGGAGTAGGTTTGTAGCTGGGTGGGTGGAAAGGGTTGGAAATTCACTCAGACTGACATCTGAGTTCATGGGTATGAGAAGAAATCCTCCATACTCATTCATCTCCAGTCAAACTGTTGGCCATCTGGTGGATGGCCATAAACTGGAACTAATGATATGCATTAGTGCAGTTTCCCATTTTCAGTTTGTAGTAACAATCCTAAGGCAGTAATTCCTCATCTTTCCCTTTGATTTACAGTCAATAAATCATCTCAAAATAGAGTCTCTTCTCCCCCTTTCACTTGGCCTTGGCTCAGCTAGAAGCCCCTCTCTGCATATATTACCAGCAATGAGAGAGTATTATAAAAAAGCCAAGCTTTTATGGTCTTTCTGCTTTATAAAGAAATTGGTTTTTTTAAACCAACAGGCTTGGTACATAAATTGTGTATATAGTGCTGCCAAATAAATGTAACACAGCTGTGAATTACAAGGCTATAATTCCATCAAAATATTTCTGGTGCTATCATAAACCATCTGAGCAGAGCTTTGATGAATTCTGATATTTTCAGAGGCCCCAAGGTAACATTTTAGCCTTTTTGTTCAACTGTAACTATTTTGTTTCTTTTAGATGCTTTGTTTCAATGGAAGCGAGGACAAAACTTTCAAAGAAAAATATATTCTATCCCACTCCCGTTCCCAGAAAGCTAGTGCTCTTGGAGAGACATACTTTGATGCCTCTTAAACAAGTGGCTCTATAATGATAGTTGTGGGAGGTAGGGGTTGTGGTTTTTTTTTTACTTCTACCAAAGCCATAAATCCTAGCTGTATTTTAAGGAAAAAGGGTTAAAAACGAGACAATATTTTCTTCAGAATCATGCAAAGGATTCAAATTGCTTGCTCAGATTTTTCATAACATTATTTACTGCAGGCCAGTATTTACTGCAGGCCTGTTAATGGCTTACATCATTATAATACTAGCCAACTGCCTATCAGGAATGATGGGGGGAGGGGCTGGGATGGAGTGCCACCAACTAACGCCCCATGCTGCCACTGTTCTTTCTGCCTCTTGCAGGGAGCGCAGTGCGGGAGCCGAGGCCAGCGCTGCAGGCCCCGGCTCCCCCACACTCTGTCCGGTCCTTGGCTCGACTTCGGAATCATGGCAGTGCTCCCCCATGCTTGGAGCACTCTGATTGGCTGTTTCCATCAGCCAATCAGAGTGGAAATAAAGCATTATGGGCATATAGACAGACAGACAGACAGACTTAGGCTTTTATAATATTAGAATTTTAAAGAATACAATTTGCTAAATAGTCTCTAATCTTATCTAGCATTTATTTCTATCAATAATCTACCAAGGTGAGTGATCTAAATAGTTCCCAGAAATAATACCAAATCTTTTTTTTCCTATGTGAAAAATTGTCTCTTTACACAGAGGTGCCAAAAAAGGATAAGCTTCAAGAACTTCAAAATGGTTACAGGGGAACTTCACCTGCCGAGATAGCCTTTAGACTATTTCAACAGAGACCATCAACACTGCGATTTGCAGATGCATGAGCTGTGCTACTCCTATGCCCCATGTCCAAACCCCTCAGGGGTTATTCTACTAGAAAGTTATGCATTACAAACACCTCTTTACCCACTGGAATAGTCTTCCATTTTCATTAAAGGACTGAAAGACCAGTAATGTCTTTATGAAGACTAGAACTGGTTGAATTATTCACTGTAAAAGAATCATCATGTAAATGTGGTACTTTTTCATTTTGTGAATCAAATCTGATCTCTATGAATGCATTTATCATTTATTTGTACAAAGCACTTTAAGCAAACAATTTTCACCCGATGGCTTGTTGTGAGCTATTCACTGTGACTATTTGTGGTGAGCATGCAGTCACCTAAGTCGCATTACAGTTTCTGCTCCTTGACTGAATGACAAAAAAAAAAATCTTTTAGATGAAAAAGCAATGTTCATACGCATATCGTTGTAAAAATTGGAGTCTGCCTGAAGTAAAACCATTCTGCATGCTCTCAAGTGAACAAAAACTCCATCTGCACAAATTCTCACAGATAACAAAAAAACAACCAAACAGAAAACTATGGACATATTCAAATTGATGAGTTATTCTGGATTAGGGCGCACATATGAATTTCATTTTTAGATCAGCCCTATTTTAAGTAATCTCTCAGTAGGACAGTCTCCAATGAGTCTAAGCAAAATTGTTTGACAAACATTAGAACTATGCCATAATCGAGATCAGTAAAAGTAAAGAACCTTTTTTCCTTCAGATAAAAAAGTAAGAATATTTTCTATAGCAAGGCAATTTAAATTACATGAAGAGTCTGTGTGGATCCCTGCCTTTGGTATAAGTTTTGTAGCCCAATAATAATGACAAAGTTTCTGTTTCCAGTTGACATCTCCCTATGCAAAATCTAGATACCATGTTGCCCTTTGGATTTTGAAACCTATTTTACTAGGCAGTTTATAGGGTATGCAACCTTTAAATTTGCTTGTTCTGAGCTTCCATAAAAAGTCAACTAAAACCTATGTGCATGTCTACTTCATCAAGAAAGCCCAGGAAGAACAGGTGCTTATAAGATGGAATAGTATGTATTGGTTCAAGAAGTTTGACAAACAAAGAAGGAAAAGGTTGTAAAGAATAAACCTGGTCTGGGGTGCATAGAGACACAATTCTCACACTCTGGAATAAAGAACTTGACAGACTGGAGTTGCAGATCTGCTAGGAGGAGCAGTATGAGACATCTGTAAACCCTGGTAAGCTTAGCAGATAGGTAAGTTCTTGTTTTGTTTTGTTTTTAGATAATGCTACAATATGCTTTCTCTGTAAAGCTTTTCTCCTAAACTAGTAGCATATTTTGTTGGAAGCTGCCTGGTCAGAGGTTAACTCTATCGTGATTCCTGAGAAAGCAATCTGATAAGCAGATGCTTAACTAAAGGGGGACCTGCTGGAATTATCACAGTGAATTGCAAAGGGACTGAAACCTAAAACCCTGCTCAAGGGAGAGTAGAAGATGGGTTTCCATCCAAAAAATCCTGACATCTAGAGGCCAAAGGCTTAAGTGAGCTGTCATTCAACTGGCCAAAATGTTGTTATGAGTGTCCCCAAACTGTGATATTTAGCATGGACAGATATATGCAACAGAGTTCCAAGGTGGAATCACACAACATAAAAGGTAGAAAAGTACAGGCAGTCCTCACACTTACGGCAGGTTGTGTTCCTGGAAGAGGCGCTATAAGTCAAAACTATGCAAGTCAAATCTTATTTTCCCATAGAAATAATGTTATGATAGGGGGTTACATTCCTGACCAAGGGCCTGATCCCCAACTTTTTATAGAAATGCCCATAAACACCATATTTAAATCAACTATTTAATCAACTATAAATGATATACACTTATAAATGACATACACTGTACAGTATAAAGCTTTCTAAAGTGCAATGCAGTAACTAATCACATAAAATTTTATTTAATCAGAAGGCCATGGGCTGGACACAATCGATTGATACAACTGGAAGGGAGACACCGGGGCCAGCGTGGGACACTTACTGAAGATAAGCTCCTCAGTCCTCACACAGGGCAGGCAGTGGCTCCTCCCCAAGGTGAGGCGAGGCAAGGGCAGGGACGGGGGTGGTGGTTGGCGCGGGCTCCACCAGCTCTGGGGAACTGCTCTGCTCCTGAGCCCTGACGCCTTGTGCCTCCTCGCTCCCTGAGGTGATGTGGGGGCATGGAGCAGTTTCCCAGAGCCGGCGGAGCCCATGGAGCAATTGCCCGAAGCCGGCGGAGCCCGTGCCAGCCCCCAGCCCCTGTCCTCGCTTCACCATGCCTCTGGGAGTGAGGAGGCATACGGCATCAGGGCTGGGAAGTGAAGCAGTTTCCCAGAGCCATCCCCAAGCCCCAGCCCCAGCCCCAGCCCCTGTCCCCATCTCGCCTCTGGGAGTACATGGCCTCAAGGAGGAGCCACTGCCTGAGCTTACCTCCGGTAAGGTGTCCCACGCCAGCCCCGGTGCCTCTGCAGTGGTCCACACCCAACTCATTGCCTGCTGTAAGTGTGAGGATCTGGTGCCATAAGTGATGACAGGGGTGTACATGGCAAAGCGCCGCAAGTGCAAATCACCGTAAATCAAAATGCCATAAGTCAAGGACTGCCTGTACAAGTATAGAACTTATTCCACTTTACAGAGAACACATATGGCCAGTAGGGGTGTGCGAAACAACTGTGTTTTGATTTGGTTTTGGATTCAGCCATTTCGGAGGACAGTGATTTGTTTCGGTGTTTCAGATCCCTGTACTATTTCATTTTGGCTGAATCTGCTTTGGAGATTCTTTGGAATCTGTTTCAAATGGGCTGCAAGCTTTGCACAGCCCTATCCAGCCAGGAGGGCTTTGGGCCAGGGCCTGCAGGGCCCCAGCAGGGAGCAGGATGGGGCCGTGGCTGGCTCATCTCAGGTAGGGCTGCTGCCCTCTGTGCAAGTGAGGAGACCCCTATGTGGATCTCTGATCCCTGTCATGCTGGATTGTGGGGCACAGAAGCAGCGCAGAGTGGCAAGCAAGCAAGCCTCCTGGTCCCTGCTGTGCAACTTGGCTTTGCAGGGAACAGAGATCCATGCCGTGGGTCTCCTTGCTGCCACTGCCCACTCCAGGCTGCCCCAGCAACATGGGGCTCTGCGGGGCAGGCAGTGGTGGTGAAGAGACCCCAACATGGATCTCTGCTCCCTGCAGAGCCAGGTTGTGCTGCAGGGACTAGCAGTGCCCTGACACATGACCTGGCTCTACAGGGAGCAGAGATCTGCACTGGGGGTCTCCTCACCACTGCTGCCCACCCCGCGCTGCCCTGGCAACATGGAACTGCCCAGGGTGGCGAGGAGACCCTGGCATGGATCTCTGCTCCCTGAAGAGCCAGGTCATGTGGTAGGGACCAGCACTTCCCTGCTGCATGACTTGGCTCTGCAGGGAGCAGAGATCCACGCCAGGGTCTCCTCACTGCCACTGCCGCTGTCCGCCCCACGTGACCAAGTCATGCAGAGCCAGGTCATGCAGCAGGGACCAGCACTGCCCTGCCATGCGACCTGGTTCCACAGGGAGCAGAGATCTATGCTGGGGTCTCCTCACTGCCGGTGCCCACCCCATACAACCCCATGTTGCCAGGGCAATGGCAGCAAGGAGACCCCTGGCGCAGATCTCTGCTCCCTGCAGAGCTGAGTCATGCAGCAGGGCAGCAGTGTACAGCTGTTTCCCTGCAAGCCTGGCTCTGAAACTCCAAAATTTTCCAAAACATTTCCAAAACATTTCAGATGCCTCATTTCATTTCAGGGATGTTTCTGAGTCTTCCGTTTTAATTCAGATTTGGTGTTTTGGGCACCAAAACACCTCCAAAATGAAACGGCTGATGAAATTTTGCACAGCCCTAATGGCCAGATGCATAGAAACGCAAGGCAGAAAAGGATTATAAGGAATTTGCTTGTGAGGAGGAGACTACCGGAAGCTGCAAATGGGACTGTGTCAACAAAGGCCTGAACTAAGAAATTTTCAAAGAGCCATAGAAAGGAAATACACAATCCAAACTGAAATGAATAAACATTCAGAATCCTCCAGTGCACTTTTAATAATCCACTCCGAGCAGAATTACATACATGAATGGCATGCGAGTAGTTATGCAACTGCAATTTTTGACACGTACACACAGTTTGGACTCTATTTTGCCCTATAGCCAAATAGAATTACCCCAAGTGTGTACATGCTGGGAAAAAATGGAGGAAGAAGATGACTCTCCTAGGTTTTAGCTCAAAAGCCTAATAGTTAGAGCACTTAACTACAGAGTAGGAAACTGGGTTCCAGAACCCCACAACTGGAAGGGGTGTAAACTGCCATCTCCTGCTTTCCAGCAAAATGGTCTAGCTACATTGCTACAGGCTAGGTGTTGCTCAGGCCTCACCACTTCTCATGATGCTAGCCTACTGGTGATATGTGGGGCAAGGGTGAAGAGAATAAACCTTCTGGCTTGGATGCTGTGGAAGTGAAGTGGGCTTACATTCTAGCCTGGCTGCTGCTTCTAAAAGAGCACAATCTTTCATGGTGCTGTTTATCCATTTTTTATCCAAAGAATATTAAATGCAAGATGCAACAGGTGCTTCAAGAGGAGCACCAGAGAGGTGCTGGGTCAATGCCTAACCAGTAGTTTTGTTGTTGGAATACTTTGTTAAGAATCAGGACATGCGTGTTCTGGGTTAGGGAGTGTCTACAACAGTGCTACCCAAACTTCTCCTCGGTGTAACCCCATTTCTTCAGCATGGCCCTTCACTCCCAACCCGCAGCCCCCCACAGCCCCAGGTGCCTCTCGCTCCTCAACCACAGCTCCCCCCCAGGGCCAGGGCTAGGGCCAGGGCCCACACCCCCCTGCCCTCCCCCCTCCCCTGCCCAGCAGCGCCTGAGCCCTGGCTGCCACCTGCAGGAGCTGTAGCTCCTCACCAGCCCTCTAGTGGCAAGTCAGAGCTGCGCAGGTAGGGGACAGTCAGAGAAGGTGTTTAGCAGAGGGTGTGACTGTTCAAAATCTGAGCTAGCACTAACACCCATCAACATCTGTGCAGCTCAAAGTTCAATATGTAACAAGGCGCTAGGTGCCATTTAGATGCATGAAGTGAAATTGGATTTATCTCTTTAGGTGCAGTCTTAGGAAGCCTCCTTACAGGAACTCCTACATCTATGAAACCTCTTCTTTCGTCAGAGTCCAGCTCCCTATGCATGGGTTAAGAGTCTGAGGTTTCAAAAGGATTTGCCTTTTGATTAATTTGTTTTTACAAAATGCATTTCTTTAATGATTCAAGCTGCCCAACGCATTCCTTCTTAATACCATAAAAACCAAGCCTCACCCAGCACAAAGCACACTGTATAATTCTAGAGATAATTGCTGATGAATTAATGAGCGATTCAGACACATCAGCAAGTGTTTGTTCCAGGGCTTAGAAATAAGGAGGAGACTAGAAAGGCTGTGTGAGAAGTTACATATTGAGAAGTATGTAAAAAGATTGGGCTGAAGTCTAAATGTCAGGTGGAAATCATAAACAGGGGTAAAAATTATTGAAGCATAAGCTTCCAGATATAAAATCTATGAACTTCTCATTTTTGGTGCCTGCAAGATTAAACAAACAAACAAACTCTGTCATAGTAACAATGCTGTAAACATAAGAAAAAGCATCAAAGAAGCTAAGGAGGTCTTGGATAAGCACTGGTATATTAGATTCAAGGAAGAAAAAAAAGAAAGTCTGAGAAGCGGATTACAGTTCATAACTATCAGAACCAAGAGGATGGGGGAGCATCCAACCAGGCTAGGTACAACTGAGGACATGATAAATCAACCTAGCAGAAGAGACCCAAGTGAAATTCCATGCAGCTAGCAGCAGTTCCTCAGCATGGAAACTGAATACATCTCTGACAAATCAACTGGTCAAATGCAGAAGAGTAAGAAGGCAGTTGTGTGCCCTGAACAAAGCTAGGTGCCCATAATAAATACTGGTAACTTTGGTAACCGGAATTGCTTGCTTATGAGCATCAATGGAACTTACTTAGTATGACCGAAACTTGATAGGAAAAGGCACGTGACTGGAATGTTAAAAATCAATCATCATATTTGGAATGGATTTAGTGAACAAAGGAAGAAGGGTACTAGCACTCTGTCAAAAGTGGCATTTCCTGTTTCTGAATCATGGATAGCTTGGAAGAAAATAATCTTGATTTTTTATGATCAATGCCCTCACATATTTCATAAGATAAAGTAACAGCTGTTGTCTGCAGCAGGCCACCCAGTCACACCTAATCAAAATACTGCACTTAGCATGGAACAATCCCATGCAGTGGTACAGGATTGGGACTGACTGGCTGGGCAGCAGCTCTGTAGAAAAGGACCTGGGGGGTCACAATGAATAACCTGAATATGAGGCAACAGTATGCCCTTGTTGTGAAGAAGACAAATGCCATACTGGGCTGCATTAGTAGAAGCGCTGCCAGCAGATCAAAGGAAGTGATTATTCCCCTCTATTCAGCACTGGTGAGGCCACATCTGGAGTACTGCGTCCAGTTTTGGGCCTGGCGGGCCAGTAGGGGGCGCTCCTGCGTTGAGCCGCCCACCTCCCTACGCCTGACCCCCTTCCAGGCTCCGAGTGCCTCCCTGGGGTGCCTCACGTCTGGCCGACCCCTTCCCTGGAGCACACCCGCTAGCCTGGGGTTCCCGCTGCCACCATCCAAGGCTCTGGACTCAATTCTGGCTCTGCGCACCTTGGAGAACACAGGCCTGATCATCCAATGGGTACTAGACCCAATACCAGCACTTGGGGCACTTCCCCAAGACAATTTGGAGAGAGTCCAGCAGAAGGCAATGAAAACGCTTTGGTGGCAGAGGCATGTGACTTACAAGAAGAGGCTGAGGGAGCTGGGTTTATTTATCAAATTGGTAGAGAAAACAAAAGGGCACAAAGATAACTGTATGGCCTGCAGAGTAAGGATTTTTTAAAGCTTGTTGTGAATAAAAGATCCTAACCATGTTAGTGATCTATTACTAGATGGAAATCACCAGTAATAACACAGAAAAGGAAACAAATCCCTCTGTTCTCTCTTTGAGTTAAAGACAGATGATATGTCCATGTTGTATGATACTGATGAAATGCTTATTTTTCAGGAATAATTCAAGAGGATAATTAAACTCAGAAAATACATTTCACAATTTTCAAGTCAGCAGGTCTGGGTAACTTGTATACACGTCCTAAAAAAAAAAATCTCTGGTTTGCTCTCATCATTAATGTTCATTTACAATCAGTCTTGCTACCATAGTCTGAATTGACTACATTCCAGAAGACTGGAAGAAAAATTAATATTAAACAAATATCCCAAGCAAAATAATGAAACAACTGGTATGGGATATTATCTAGAACTTATTGAAGTAGATAATATAATAAATGACAGTCAACCTGAGATTATGAGAAACAATGTATTTTATACTGTTTTATGAACAGACATATTTAGTTGATAAAGATAATGGTGAGTAATTTACTCAGACTTCTGTAAGACCCTTGATATGTTAGTGCATAACATTTTGAGTAAGAAATGTGAACAATACAAATTAACACAACATGCCTTAAATGGATTAAGAATTGGCTAACTGATGGTTTTCAAAATGTAAGTGTAAATGACGAAATATTATCAAGTAGGTGTGATTACTGTGCACTGTTTCAGGCTTTGGTGTCTAGTCCTAATCTATGTAATGATTTTATTAGGAACATCCTAAAAAGCAGTGTCTTAGAGAAAAGCTAGGAAAAGATCAGGGTAGAAAATCAGGTAGGTAGAAGTTGCCATTTCTTCCACTGTTTGCTTTGTTTTGTTTTGGGGACTTGAGGGGGGGGGGGGCGGGGGGGCGCGTATTTCGTATCTTGGATCAAAGAGGCATTGAAAAAATGCATAATCATCACTTGGAATAAAGAGCAGGCTTAGGTAGGATCCACCTCTGGAGGCATTTAAGTGCTGCCCACTGAAATGAATAAGAAACCTGGGCAGTTCTGCATGGTGAAATCAAATTAATCCCCGGGGGAATATGAACTGTATATTAGCTCCCCACTAAACGTATAAGAGAATTATGTAAGGAGGTATAGAATGCTGCCCTGATTCTGGCCTTGTGAACCAAAACTATGCTGGCAGCTACATTTTAGACATCTAGCAGGAAAAATAGTATTTAGCCCTAAAACTAAATTTGAACATTCTTACTTATTTCAAGTGGTACCTAAATACTGGAGCATTTTGCCCATTTCAGTATGACTACTTATCAGTGAGGGTACCAATATGATGATGAGGTTAGCATTTTACAAGTAACCTGAAGCAGGGAGGATTAACTTACAAAAATCCTCACAATGATAAGTTTCTGTGCTGGGAAACAGAACCTAGGGTTGCAATCTCAAATCTTTTGCCCAAACTTTTTGGGCCATGTTACACTTTACGCTGTGAGCTGCACAAATGTTGATCACTGTAAGTGCTAGCTTGCACTTGGAGTACTCACATTCAGGCCCACAGGGACCTGGAAGACTGAAAGGTAAGAATCCCACCCTCCAATTTCAGGCTATTCTTCTGTCCCCTGGGGCTCCCCTGGTTCCTCCCCCCACCCTTCAGCATCTCCACTAGCCACCCCCTGCCACCACTTACTTGTGGCTTCCCACACTGTCTGTCCCAGGGGAGTAGCAGGGGAGAGTTAATCTGCCTGTCCAGCCCTCCAAGGAGCAGCTTGGCAGTGGCTGGGCAGACAGGTTAACCATTCCCTGTCTGCTCCCCTGGGACAGACAGCAAAGGCAGCCACAAGTAAATTGGTAGGCAGCAGTAAGCAAGGATCTGGGGTGCTGAAGTGGGTGGAGCTGATCACAGCTAGGGGGCAAGAAGTGAAGCTGGGGTGTTTACACTGAGATATAGCCTAGAGTGGCTACACCTTAGCATAACACTAGCTAGGTAACACAGATCAGAGATAATCGTGCCCTGGAGCGGTGCAATTCTGAGCCACCTAATGAGTGCTTAAAACTAGTTTCAAGTGTGAATGTGTGGACAAGTGTTAAGAGCTCCTAGAGCCACTCAAAATTACTGTGTAACAAGGCGCTTAGATTATACAATTGACCACCCAAGCACCAATGCCAAAAATAAAAGAAAGCCATAGAAAAGAAGTTAGGTGGTAAGGAAAATGAGGACCAACACTTATGAAAAATAAAACATTTAAATCTTTGTATTGCTCTACTTTGCCAAATAGATTTAATGCATTTATTAAAAACATTATGAAAATTATAAAATTTACCCGTTGGGTTTACAGATGTGCAATAATATGTTAATTTATTCCCTTGAAGGCTTAGAAGACTAATAAAAAGAAAACTAAAGATGTGAAACCTTGGGCTGAAATTAATACACCTGGCACTTCTACATAAGATAACAGATTTTGGAATTAGAGTAGAGGTAATTATTGATGCCTTAGTTCCAGTTTTTATTACATAATGGTTTTATACAAATACCTATTTCCTTTAGTCTTACAACAGCAACCCAATTCCAGGAAATCATTTGAACTTGAATTATGTTGAAATTTCTAAAGGTACACTACATATAAAAATATGCATGACAAAATTAAACAAACAGTAAAGATCCTACTGAACTGTTTTAAAATCTACACTGTCAGCTTCTTTTATTCCACCTCCTTTTTCCAATCATTTTCTGACTAACATTGTACGTGATTATTTTAAGTTAGTTGTACATCTAGGTCTATGATTACAATTTCAATTAAAAAACATCACATTAGTATTTTGTTTGCTTTGGTTTATATAGTACATATCGAGATTTGGGTAGAGCACCACTAAGGTGGTAAAATGAAAACATTCATATTTTTCATACCTATAGTTCTTAATTCAGAGTTATATTTGTCATTTTAGCATGTTTCCTATAGGGATAGGGTCATCTATTTCTTCTGAAAACAGTTTCTAGGGGGGAAAGCTGAAAAGTACGGTATTTAATATAAAGACATTAGGTTCTTTTCAATATCATTTTATTCTCAAATGGCAAAGTATGGAGGGTATTAAGAAAAGACTTTCATTAAAATCTTAGTAGCCATTTGAAACTATTCAGGGAATACAAGCACATAATATTATATAAGAGAGGAAGTGAGGGTATATAACATGCAGCTGAATCAAGGGATAATGAAAGGAGTTTCCATTTTTCCAAAGAGAAGTTGAATTTGGGAGTCTGTATGGCTTCAGACTGTGTTTTAAAAGTTTAGTGGATTTGTAACAACTATCCTGTATACTTACTTGATGTAGGATAGTTTATAAATGCTTATAATGGTATCTAATTACAAAATGAGAAGTTCCTGGTTAATGTCTTCTATTGGGCCAACTGCATCAGTGATTCTCAGCAAGGGTGCCACACAATTTTAACACTGTTCACAAGATAAACCCAGAGATTTCAAATAGGAATTCATGGTGTTAAAAATATTCTGACCTGTTGAAATCTTTCTGAGTTCTTTACAACAGAAAAATTGTTCTATTATTTTTATGTAGTCGACAACTAAGTGAAAACTAGGAGCTGGCATTTTCCAAGGGGAAAATGAGTCTAAAAAGGTTGAAAACCACTGAATTACATTGTTAGCAGAGACAGCAAACAAGAATAAGGGCACAAGATGCTCTTAACTCAATTCTGGATTCCAAATTGGAAAACTTAAGTGAGCTCTTTCAGGTATCTTCTTGGTCACTAGATGGCAGAAATGCACAGAACTTACAGAACAAAAGCACTAAAAATGAGAGCAAGTTTAAGACAAAAATAAATTAGGCTCTAACCTATGGCTACAAAAATGAAAAGCTGGAGGAAACCAATTCTTAGAGGATTGATAAAAGTTTTGGAATGTGTAGTTTTTAGTCAGCAGTTTGGAGCCACAGGCTCAAACAATGCAACTCAGGTCTGCGAGAAGATGGGACAGATCTGCCACCATTTCCCCCTGCCCCCTGCCTGCAGCATGGGCACAGGTCCCCACCACTCTCCCCTAGGCCAGGCAAAGCCCTCTGTCACTGGAATGAGCTGAAACCCTCTGCTGCCAAAATGCTGATGAAACTCCCCACTGCTGACATGCTGCTGATGCTCCGCCATCTGTGCACGCTGGATCCAGTGGCTCTGCAGGATGTGGGTTGCCAACGTGTTTTATATCACTGAAATATTTCCAGGTTCCAGTTTATCATCATCACAACAATAGCCTTGTTTAAATCAGGGGATGTCAAAAGGCCTGTGTTTAAAATGATATTTTCTGCATTTTATAAGAATATACTCTGGGATGCACAAGGTTACGGTCAAAGCAATAATGTGCGAGCAAGCCATAGGCTAGAATTTGTTTGTGTGAAACAGTAATTGCAGCTAATAGTTAAATCTATTAAAACAGAGGTCTTCTGTAGGTAATTCATGTACAGAAAAAGGTGCGAGTCCATTAAATAAAACTCTGGCTATGAAGTTTGCCCAGCATTAGACAAGGATTTTCTAAAGCAATACGAAAGCAAAATGACCAATAGCTGTTTGTGCAAAAGCCTCCCATCACAAAGCAAGTAGGTTCCAATTACACTTAATATACTGGACCAAATTTCCTGTTCATGTAAATATTTTGATGAAGTTCCATTGAAGCCATATTTTCTCTGATGCAGCTCATCAACTAACATCAGCAGAAGGTTTGGTTGCTTATGCTAAATTTGAGGTTTATTCAATGAACAGCAGTAGCAATGAGGTACTAGGTTTGATTTATAAAGACAAATAAAAATAAAAAAACAGCCTGCCTCAACCTAATCTGGGGACACATGGCCCCCCATGCTCTTATGCTGAGCATGCAGCCAGGGTAAGGTGGGTGTGGAACAGAGCCATGGCTCATCCGGTGGGTGCAGAGAGGGAGAGCATCTTCCGCCACTGTGCGCCGCTTGTCCGGAGGCAGTGCAGCGGCTCCATCCTGCACCCGCCCTGCCCCAGCGGGGTGAGTGGCAGGAGGGCATAGCCCCCACTCCCAGCGTTGTTACTACCTGCCTGGAGCACAGCCTGGTGCAGCCCTAGCCCTGCTCGCCCCACCTTACCCTGTCCCATGCAGATCATGAGGCACATGCTTCCCCCCCATGCCCTTCTGGACGAGTGGTGGGAGCAGCAGCAGGAGCTGCTGGATGAGCTGCCAGATAAGCAAGTCCCGGACCAGCAGTGCACAGTGGTGGGAGCCGGCCTCCCCTCCCCATGCCCCCCAGACAAGCCATGGCTCCATCCCGCACCCACCCCATGCCAGTTGGGCAGCACTTGCTACAGCCCCTGTCCCATCCCCAGCCTCACTCCCTCCCTCACCATGGGGCATTGATTTGCTCCCCCATGTTCCTTCCCTCCCTGCTTCCCTTCCACCACAACAGACTTACCAGCTGGACGCAGCAGTATCGAGCATCGTAAAAGAACCAATCCCCCATTTATAACATTGTTCCTATGGGAAAACTGGTTCTGAGTTACAATGTTTCAACTTAAGATGCGGTTTTCAGGAACCAATTGTGTCATAAGTCTGAGAACTGCCTGTACTTATCAACTTTTGAACACAGTACTAAAATTTTTAGGTCGGGTCAGGATTGAAAACCTGCTACCGCTATGACCTTAAGCAGTACAACCTGTACTAGTCAACGGCAAGTGCTGGGTGGTGGTTAATTAACCTGGCAACGTAAGGAAGGCTTCGGGTGGATGAGCACCTGAGGAAGGTGGTGGAACCCTTGATGGAGTAAATGCCATCAAAAGGCAGACGAGCATAATCACTCAGTGATTTTGCCAATGGTATCCAAACAGGGCAGACTGGACTCGTTGGCCATCGCTGGCAACCAATCTAGGAGTGGAGCCCCAAAAGGCAGGCAGATGGAAGGCCTCCTCTGCACTGGCAACTCCTGCAGCATAGCTGGTTCCAAACATTTTGACTTCCATCCTTCCTTTGGACCAAACCAGTGAAGGCCAGAGGGCACCGTCTCCATATCAACTGTGATGTCGCTGTATCAAAGCAGTGTCTCCATATTAACTGCCCAGGCTATTTCAGCCACACCACATAGAGAGAATACTCCATCCTTGCTGGCAGCATGGACACAATACTAAAATATATTTATTAAATTTTAGGTCCTGCCCTAGCCAAAAGGCTGGGGGTGGCCTACATTAAGAAAACAATGCACAGACAAGATTCCCCAAACAATTTCCCAAAACCTGAGAACTCCAATTCTCCCACCACTGCCTCCATGCCCAAATCTGCACAAAAGCAAATATTTCCACCAATCACTTCTCTCAACTGCTAGTCACATCCAAATATAAAAATCTTTTTCTACCTACCCTGCCCCCCTTCCCTCCCCCCCACAACTGCGCAACCACTCATTCCCATCAGCTTCACATACAGGGAGATCCCCCACACACATCCTTTCCAAGTCTGCATGTCCTTTCCTACAGAGATGATGCGACACACTTCCCAACCCCAAAAACACACCTAACTCCTCCCTTCCCCCCAACAAATACAAAACAAATTCCAAAGAACCCTAACAAAAAGTAAAAGAAAGACCCTTCATCCTCACCTCAGTCACTACTGAAGGATAATGCCAAAGGGTATGTCGCAGAGCACTGAGGTGCCCTGCTGCTAGAGAGGGGAAACTGCCAGGGAGAGAGCCCTGGCAGGGAATAATGAGCACAGCTGTGGGTTGCCCAGGGCAACCAGGAAGTCAGCTGACTGGAGGGGGCAGGGCCTGGCCCTCATAAGGCCCAGGGGCTGAGGCCAGGCTAGCAGTTCCCTGCCAGCAGCCAGAGGGGCTGGGGCTGCTGGGGCTGGGGCTGGGGCTGGGGCTGGGGCTGGGGCTCCGGCTCCTGGAGTTAGGATGCGAGGAGAAGTCTAACGGCAAGTACAGCTTGACCAGAGCTGAGCAATGTTGTTATAGCCAGAGGGCTCAAGTTTGTGGTTGTTTATTACACCAGTGGTTTGAGTGAGATTATAAGGGGTTGGAGGAGGCCTCATAGGGACCCACAGTGGTGTGGGGGCCCCAGCACCAGTGAGGGCGCAGCGTACTCGGGGGGGAACCCACAGTGGTGTGGGGACCCCAGCGCCAGTGAGGGCGCAGTATCCTCATTGGGGACTCGCAACGAAGTGTAAGGACCCCAGCGCCAGAGCAGGCGCAGTATACTCAGGGGGAACCCACGGCGGAGTGGGGACCCCGGCGCCAGTGAGGGCGCAGCATACTCATAGGAGACCCACAGTAGCATGGGGATCCCGGTGCCAGTAAGGGCGCAGCTTGTGGGGTGCATAGACCCCAGCCCCAGAGAGGGGCATTTGAGAAGCCCAAGCGTGGGCACGGAGAGCCCCAGAAAGGGGGCAACCTTATTGGAGAGCCCAAATTGGGCCCGGCGAGCCCTGGACAGGGGGTGTCATGGAGAAGCCCCAGTGCAGGCGTGGTGAGCCCCAGGAGGGGCACTACTGAGAAGCCCCGTGCGGGTGTGGCAAGCCCCAGAGAGGGGATGCTAATGAGAAGCCCCAGTGCGGGTGTGGCGAGCCCCTGTGGAAGGCATAGTACTGCGGTAAGCCCCGGAGGAGGGGGTAGTAGTGCCGTAAGCCCCGGCGAGAGGGGGTAGTAGTGCGGTGAGCCCTGGAGAAAGGGGGTAGTAGTGCGGTGGGCCTGAGAGACAGGTGGCAAAACCAAGAAGTCCCAGAGTGGGCACAGATGTCCCCAGGAGAGGGGCGGCTTTATTGAGAAGGACCCTGAGAGGGGCGACACTACAGAGAAGGCCCAGAGTGGGCGCAGAGAGCCCTAGGAAAAGGGCAGCATTGGGGAGAGAGCCCCAAGAGAGGGGCAGCATTCTGGAGAAGTCCCAGAGTGGGCACAGAAGGCCCCAGGAGAGGGGCGGCTTTATCCAGTGTACAGAGGAGGGCCCAGAGAGCGGGTGAGTGTACAGAGGAGGCCCCAGAAAGTGGGCGAGTGTATCAGACAGACCAACGTCTATCCCAACTGCGAGGCTTGGAGCGTGGTATCAGAGGAGGTTGGAGCCACGCATAGCCCATAAGGCTAGGGTGCCCGGGAAGCACCCATCATACAGGGAGACCCCCGGAGAGGCTGGGAAACCAAGGGGATGGAGGTCTCAACTAACCGTGCCCAAGGAGACGTAAGGCAGCCTCCCAACCTTATCTAACATCAAAGATGTGGTGGGCGAGAAACAGAGGGTGCCCTTGGGGCAACTTGGCACGGAGGAGGGGGCCTTAAGGAGATCACGGCCCTCCTGAAGGACACCCCCGTGACAGGGTATATACTTATTTTTTTTAAAGGCTAATTTAATATTGTTCAACTCCATCCAAAGCAATGACAATTTAAAATTTAAATTGTATTATTTAAATTAATTGTATTCATTACAGCATAACTTCTGCCCATCACAAAATGAGTCAAATGTTATAGCATAATCATCCCCCTCAAAGTGAAGTCATTGTTTTCACAGAACACTATCAACTTCATTGTCTCAAGAAACACAATCAATACATAGTCTATATGAATAGCAATACACTAATATCATTTGGCTGAAATTTGCTTTCATATAACCAGCAAGTCTGTTCTTTTTGCTATCATTGTTCCCACTGGAAGACACTCTGCTCTGCAGAAGCTGTGTTTGGACTAGAGAAATGTATCAGTATCATCACACTTCTTGTACAACATTTGGCCAGAATTACTGATGATTTTATGAAGTGTTTTCATGAAGTTCACAGCACAGTCATCTCTGGCCAGGGGAATCTTATTTTAGAATTTGGAAAGAAGATGTAAATGGTCTGCACTAGAGAAAATACAGGAGTATTAGTAATCTTCTGGTCTTAAGAGCCAACTATACTGTAAGCTGGTACTGGTCTACTGATTCTGGAGAAGCAAGTCCAATCTACATCGCCAGACAAACTGATTATAACCCAAGGAGTTATCATCTCTAAGCTTCACTACAATCAATCTTTCATTTCAATAACAACAGTTAGGAAATGAAATGCAAAGAACGGCAGAATGTATGAGAATCAGAGCCACAAAGAAAAACAGAAGAAATATAGGATGGTGTGGTGTTGATAGAAGTTCTGTTGGTATGTATCTGGGATGGTGGTACTCAAAAATAACTTTGCATGAACTATACAGTTCATCCCAAATAAGCACTGATAAAGCCTTTGTGTTCTACCCAACACTGCCTACTGTGTGCTTCAGGCTAACAAAATAGAAGCTTTCTAAAGATTGTTTAAAAAAAATAAAATAAAAACTTTTCTGTTACTTCTACACTTGAAAGAAAAAGCCGTATAGGTTGTGGAAATCCTCTCTTCAAGGGGAGCACATGCTTGCATTGTTGTTATGGCCTGAATTGTGTTTGCATACCTTGGATAATTAGAATGAAAATAATGTAGATCATAATAAATAAGTTGAAAAAATACCTATTTTAAATATAAAAATTCTAGGAATGTAAAAAGCTTTAAGGAATAACTGAAACCAAAAGAGGACTAGGTAGAGATACACCCTATAGACTAATTGAATCAGAGATGCATCTCTACTAGGGCTGTGTGAAGCTTTGGGTGCTGATTCGATTTGGAGGAGATTCAGCAGCTGAATCTCCAAATGCAAATCAAATCAGGAGACAAATAAAAAGGTTTGAATCTATTTGAGGCCTCCAAATTAATTTGGAAAAGATTCAGAGGCACATTTGGAGATTCAGGCAGTCCCTGCTCTCTGCTGCAGGGAGCTGGACCTGGGCTCCGTGCCGGTACGTAGGGGGCAGGGAGGGTAATTGGAAGAGAGGGAGGGGACCTTGGGGGGACCCCAGCCAGGCCCCAGCGTCCCGGCTCTTTAAATAAAAAAAGTTCTGTACTCACCGGCTGCTGCAGCAGCCGTTGGGGCCTCTGGGAGCTTGTGGCAGAGCACCCCCATGCAGCGCAGGGCAGTGGGGGGCAGCAGAGATTGTTCCCCCTCCCTCCCTCTGCTACCTGGCAAGAGCCAGTGAATGCAGGGCTTTTTTTTTTTTTTTTTTTAGGCAGAACAAGTTTTCCCATCTGGCTAAAGAATGGAAATTTATCATTAATGCATATCATTGGGTCTTGCACATAAATTTTCTCACTGAAGCATCTAAGAAGCATCTAAGAATAGCAATTTGCAAAGGACGTCTAAATTATAGATCTAGCAGGAAACTCTGATGAATCATAGTAAATTCTTTCACTAAAAATCTGTTTGCTCCCAAGGAAGAAAATACTCTCTAGAACAAACACTGGCAGAGCAGTGCAAAACTAAAGTATAGTACTCCAGGCATACTTCTATCTACTTCGCATAAAAGTTCTGTCACTCAGCAAGGTACAAAAGCCTTAACAAGAAAGAATAAACTAACAGGCAAAAGTAAAACTGCATACAACAGTCAAGGAGATGATACCCTGGCTTGAGTCAGAGAGCATACTCTGGGCCTGGTGGTAAGTACACGGAGGTAGTAATGAACTTACTCTTTCTGCAAAGTGCCATCTGGTACAGGGGAATTGCTGAAAATTCACTTTTTTTGTTGTGGTACAACCATGAGAAATGTATGCAGTCACTGCACCAACAAGCACTTGGTGAAACATATCTGCTTTGTTGTATGCCCCACTTCTCAAGTTTTTTTGGACATAAGCCACAGGTAGGCATTTATTATTCCCTTAATTCAATCTCATCTGTCATACTGTGCTTTTCATTTTCAGATTTTGATCATCTAGTCATTTTTCTAATTATTGTTACCTGAACCTTCCAGGAAAATCCTTGATATGGTTACAAACTAATTCATACATCATTACCCCCTAATCTACTTAATGTTAAAGGTTTCCTTGTAAGGTCAATGCAAGTACAAATACATGCATTTTCTTATTAGCTCATGTATTCAGTTTTCTATTCCCATGTATTCTATTTAATATCGCCAAACTTTGAGGTTTTCTGACCTAAGAACTTCAGCTATGTATGAGTTATTTTTACATGTGCAAATATAAATTTATGTTAGATTATGCCACTAACTTATTCAGCCAGAGTTCTTGCTGTTTTTTTCTCTGGCACAAGGAGATTCATGTGGATGACTCTGGTTATGTTTTGCACTCCACACTAATTCCAGATCATTCCATTATTTTCCCATCTTGGCTGCTGATACATCCCAAGATCAAGTTTAAAAAGGCTTGTTTGGCAAAACTCTAATATGTCTATCTAATGTGAATTTTATTTCTCTCCCTCATGCTGGATAGTTGCAGTGCAACAGTGGTAGGTCACTGCATTCCCCCACATTCCCACATGCATGTTTTAAATATCATGCATAAATAGTCATTTCAATCCTCACAGATAGAAAATCATTTGCTGATGTATTTCAATATAAAATAAGAAAATGTAGGATTTTACCTTACATCTCTCTGTTTATTAATAATTGTAGCAGAGACAATTTTCTCTCACATATTATAAACTTTGCAAATTTTCATATATTTTTTTCATTTTCCAAAGCAGCCCAAGTACCTTTTGTCAGTACTGGGGACACATTAAATTACAGGGACATTTATGGAGTTCCTCTCTGACTAAGTTAGGAGTGAGATACTCCCAATGCTCCCTTGAGATCACTGCTGTCCCCCTGATCTGCTAAATCCAAGTTGATCACTCTTCTCAGTTTCCATGAACAAAGCTGATGTACTTTCCCAGTGAAATTCTCTTCAAACAAGTTTATTTGCCAAGAGCTGCTGTCCCATTCCTTGGTTAAGCATGAGCACTTTTGGCACACGAGTAATACATTTCTTCTTAAAACAATGATAATACATTACAGAACTGATGCTAATGAGACTTTTTCTTGGGTAATAAACTTCAGGGTTTGATCCATGCTTTTTCTACGTAAAGGAAAGCCTGTACTTTATGTAAGACCCTCCAAGCTCTATGTTGGACATATGGGTGTTCTTTTTAGTGAATCTCTCTCTTGAACAATCTCTGGGTTGTTTTTTTTTCATTTTGTGCATTTTTCATTTTAACTGTTTTGCATTTGCACATTTTTGTATCATCTTTTTATTTAAACTGATCTTCTCTTCACAAGCTTAGCAATCTTCCTAATATATGAGTCAACCTTTCAAATCTATGTAATGTAAAATAAGTTTTAAAGAAATGTTAATTTAAATGGTGTGTGGATCTCTGGTGTTTATAGCAATGGAGTTCTAAAAATGAATGCTTTGGATTGTGTGTTCAGGTTGGGAACTGCATCATGTAAGTCAAACACACCTTTTATAAACACAACCTTATGTCCAGCAATTCTCTTTGTATGCCAGATTTCACTGCCAAGCAAATGCCATATCACCCTTCACAGAACTAGCATTTAGAATTACAGTGGTCCAACAAAAGTAAAGTGGGCTAAGGAAACATCTTTTTCAGTATAATGCATCTGTCTGCTGCACTGGATAGCTTGCTAGAAAGTCACTATTCATAACAACCCTGTGCAAATATGGGCTAGGTATAGACATGCCTGAGGCAAAAACAATAGAAGTTATGCAGTTTTCTTTAAGCGGTGTAGTTTATATTGGTAGCAAACAGAACACACGTTTGCCCTTTGATGAAGCAGGAGGGGACAAATCTTACGCTGCGCTCCACCATTTTTAAACTAGTCTACATGCACTGAACTTTTGTTCTTTTATGGGTATAGACCGGTTTTGTGTGCCAAACTTCTGTTAGGGGTATTAACTAGTTTCTGATCACTTATACTAGTAAAAGTGTAATGTCTGTACCTGGCCATAGTATCACAGAATTAAGAGCGGAGAAATTGTGCTAGCTTTGTGTGTTGTGATATTAACAACATAAAGGAAAAGGTAATTTACTTACCAAGCCAACTTCTGTTTAAATACACTGACACAAACACTGGAGGAACTGTGAAGAAATCTACCACTGAGTTAACTTCCAGCCAAAACCACAGCTTGTCATTGGCTGCTATGAACTGTAAAAGGAAGGGGAAAGAATCAAACTATGAGCATGTTGCTACAGTGGGGTGGCATTCTTCTTTCCAAATTCCAAACACTAGTATTTATCTGGGAGATACAGTGTATGTTTTGGATTACATAGCAACATCATTGACATTAACAAATAGCAAAGTCATATATTAAGGAGAGAAACTGAGAGCATTTATCTACTGACTTCTCAAAACAGTGGTAAGGAGATTCCGATTCAACACTGTTCTTCCCACATTTATTAAACAATATATAAATAAGCCTTTAAAAATAATTTATGAGAAATCAAAAAAGAAAAATCAGTAGTCAGCATTATTTCCCCACTTCAGTCTGTAGAATTCTGAAGGAGGGGCTTGGTTGCAATCACTTCCACATATTGCACATACAGATACTAGAAAAAATATGAATGATCTCAGCAGCATTATAAATACAACATGTGATCAATCTTTAGCACTAGTGTTCCCTTGAGGGGAAGAGGCTCCTCAACAGTGCTAGGTTACTATTTTCATTCAAATCCAGAATTACAAATACTTGTGCATTAAAGACATTCAGTTAGAGAAACCTCGGGTAATTCATCCCAGTAAGGGCTTGAAATTTGGGGTATCATAATGAAAAGCAATACCTTTAATACTTTAAATATATTTAATACCATCTCTGATTCTACAAGCTTTACAAGTCTCTATCTTGAAGTGACCAAACCCGTCCAACATCACTTCACATAAAACATGGCACATGCCATTTATACTGTAACTCTAAAAATAAATTATTTGAGAGGGACCTGCAATGATATTAGTCTTGTTATGGTTATATTTAGAGCACAAAGTATTCTTTTTCACTACAGAACCGGCATTCAAATAACTGATACCTGCTTATTAGGGCTGTGCGAAGCTTCAGGTGGTGATTTGATTTGGAGGAGATTCAGCCTGATTTGGTGGCTGAATCCAAATCAAATCAGAGGACCAATTAAAAGGTCCAAATTGATTCGAAGCTCTCCAAATCTTTGGAAAAGATTCAAAGAGCTTTGATGATTTGGGCAGTCCCCAGTGACTACAGCAGGGAGCTGCAGCCAACTCCAAGCTGGTAAGTACTAGGGATGGAGGAGGGGGAATTGGGGGACGGGACCATGGGGGGACCCCTGCCTGCTTCCCTGACCCCTACTCCCCCAGCCCCCCAACCCCCCACTCTGCACAAGCCCCCCAACCC
>NW_005841852.1:5575249-5577131 GCF_000455745.1 Alligator sinensis
TGGGGTGGGCGGGGCAGCCATTGCTGGGCTGGGGGGGTGGGCCTGGCTGATTCGGAGATTCGGCAGCAGCTGAATCTCCTAATCAGATTCAGCTGAATTGATTTGAGACAGTGATTCGAATCACTGAATTGAATCACTGTCCCCCGAATCAGCCGAATCTATATCCAAAGCGAATACTAGCTGCTTCACACAGGCCTACTGCTTACTCTGTTAGTCAATCAAAAGTCTTACATTAAGGCATAAGAAGAAAACTCTGCATTTACGTGGAAACTCATAATTTAATATGTTGAGTCTAGAGACCAAAGGGAGTTCCCAGTCACTGAAAGGTCCTATAGATACCTATTTCCAGTCTGTAATACTGGAGCTACTTCTTGCCAGGTTTATCTTTCTGTAAGTCAGTATTCCCTTGCCTTCAAAGATCTAATTAAGCTGTATGTGTAATTCAACAATCAAATCTAGTTTTCTGTATATTGAAATCTTTTTTCCTTTACTACAATGGGTTTGAAAGGAAATGTTGTTAAAGTAGACAAAGAGGAACTCATTTAAATAATAAATTAAGGTATTTGCACAGATGCGATACTTGTCGCAGGTTACACTCCTGGGGTAGTCATTATTATGCTGCATGTTATCAGTAAGGTACTTGACAACTTTTTGTGTCTTCCTATCTGATTAGCTCTTAATAACTACAACCTTATCTTGCTTTATTACATGACAGCATAAATTCATGTAATTTAGGTTTTGGCTTTATCAGTGAGATAAGGGATTCTCTCTCGCAAATTTGTATGCCTGCTGACTAAGAATTTATCTTTATGCATGCACATGTTTAGCCACATATATTCAAGACCTGAAGATATGATAATATTTATATGATTGTGAGCTGCATTTCATTATTACAGGGAGAACAGATGGAGAAGGATGAGAACAAAAAATATTTCTTGAAATAACTTTACTTGTCAGTGAGTTGTTTAGTTTATTGGACTATTATCAAAGAACCTAAAGTGGGAAACATACTAAATACTTGTGACAAGAAGTCATCAATGAATACATATATATTTATAACAGAGAATTTTGGGTAGTATAGAAAGCTCTTGGAATATTGGGCAAATGCAATTTATTCATGAAAGAGCTGACAGCTGTATTTTACCAGGATCATGCTGGTTCAGATAAGACAAGACACAATCAAGTTTTTTGTGCCCAAATAAGAAACCACACCTTTTAGCTGTTCCATTCCAAACATGTTGATAAACTCTTTGCTAACTGATTTAAACAAGAAAAAAAAAGCAGAAAAGCAATATGAAAGCCTTCATAGAATATCCAATACAAACCAAAAACGGCATGTAAAAGTAAGCTCATGGGAAAGTTTATTTATAAGATTTCCAGATCACTTCTGCAAACTTTCAAATCTTCTGAGGTTTCTATATCAGTATTAGTGCCCATGTTCTGTCTGAGAAGTTTCTGTGCTGTGGCCCTTTCAGCTCACAACAAACAATGTTAAACTTTCAAAGCATAACTCAATCCCCTGAATTTAGCAAAAACTCAACATGAATTCTAATACTATGGCTAAGGAGAGACATTCAAAATGCCTGAGGCAAACTGATCCCAATCTACATGGGTTTCTCTAAGCTGTGTAAACTAGATCATAAATGAATGGAACTCATGTTCACCCTTCAATGAGGGAGGGCACACAGAAGCCTGCACTAGCTGAGGCCAGAAGGCTGGGGGTCGTCCCACATACCTCCCGGCATGCTGGACATTGCTGATCCTAGGCAAGCCCAACTGAGTGAGAGCCATCCTTGACTGGTTGCCCGGCACATGCTCCCGACCCCCTACTATCAGCTGCAAGGAGAAGGGAACCAGCACAGAATCTGCCTGTAGCCCTGTC
>NW_005841852.1:5577250-5579423 GCF_000455745.1 Alligator sinensis
CCCTAACCCCACCCCCCACCCCTGCAAGCTGGGGTCTGCCCAGCTAGGGGAGCTCACACATTGCTGTGGGAGATTTGCACCTCCCTGCTGCCCTGCCACGCTGCTCCCACTGCCTCTTATAACCTCTTGCTGCTGCCTCTCACAAGCAGGGAAGGAGGCAGGTGAGCAGGGTGCGGGGGAATGGAGCCAGGCAGCAGGAGGGGAAACCCTGTGCAGACCCCAGCCTGGGAGGGAAGCTGGAGCAGGGGATTCATTCCCCTGCCCCTTGCCCACCCCCCTTCCCTGCCAATGAAAAGTACTAGCTTGGGCATGTGTGAAGCAGCGGATTGGCCCACCAGCCAGGCAGTGGTGAGGGGGGAAAGCCACCATCACATGCCCCTGCCCCAACCTTGCAGGCCCCCACTGGGGGGGGGGGGGGGGGGCAGGGGGGGCAAGAGGGCTCTGCTCACTCCTTCACCCACCAGTGAGGCAGCTCAGGGCAGCAGCAGCAGCTCAACTGACCAATGGTGGGGAGGGGGAGCCCCTGCTGCATGGACCCCTTCCAACTGTGCAAACCCCAGCTTGAGGTGCAAGGGGCCAGGGCTGGTGTGGGGCAAGCTACCTACCGCTGCCAGGGTCACCCTCCCCTGCTGGTTAGAGGCAGTGGTTCACAGGGGAGCAAACCTGTGAATCAAAGGCTTTCCTGCCTCAGGTCTGTGATAGCCCAGGGCAGGGCTGGCTTGGTTTTCAACTGGAGCAGACTATTGTGGGCTGAGCCTAGCCCACCCAACCTGTGAGTGGGGGTTGACGAGGGAGCCACAAAGCATCCTGAGATACTGAGGGACTGTGACCGAGCTTGAGTTGGGAGGGGATCTGGCACAGAGGTTACATAGAAGAGTCTAATATAAACAAATTAAATCTGATATTACATCCATCCACGTCTATCTTAAACCCAGTTTGACAATTTCTAAACCAGTCTATGTCAACTAAGACTGGTTTCTGATCACTTATTCCAATTTATGTACAATTTCTGTACCTAGTCAATGAATCTAGATTTATGACTGTTACTGTAAAATATGACCCCTTGACTTTAGATTCCTGACCTGAATTGCCTTAGGAAAACCTGATTTTCAGGAAGGGGGGGCAGGGATTTGAAAGAAAGACTTCCAAAAAATTCTTTTCTAGGATTAGGGCTGCTGAAGGTGCTACCTTGCTAGCCTTGGAGACTGGAGTGGGGCAACACAGACTATAACATCTCATCCTCAACTCTGACCTGGAGCAGATACCTGTAGAAGCACTGGCCCTCAGCCTCAGACTACCAACAAGGATGTTGGCAGTCAGTACCAACTGCTGCTGTAGTCTTGGTGATAGACATCAGTAAACTGAGAACCGGACTGAAAGCAAATTCCACATAGGCCACTGAGAGGCATTAGTTATGCAACTGCAGGCATACTATACAACTACTAGTCTTCTGAGTAATGCCACCCCCTATAACTCTCTTAAGCTCTCAACAAAAATCTTTGCTCTCGAGTTTCAGAACTTGCCTTCAACAACCATAAATTAAAATTGCCTTTTATGACCAAGTAACTAAATCTTTGGCTGTCTTTCTAGAATTTAAGAAGGCCTTTGACACTGTCTCTCACCCCATCCTCATCAATAAATTAAGTAACTGTGGCTAAACATCTTCATCAGTGACTTGGACAAGGGGGTGGAAAGCACTCTGTCCAAGTTTGCTGATGACACTAAGATGTGGGGTGAGGTGGACAGACTTGAAGGGAGAGAGAGGCTGCTAATAGATTTAGACAGACTACAAAAGTGGGCAGATGAGAATAGGATGGGGTTCAACGTAGACACATGCAGGGTGCTGCACCTTGGGAGAAGGAATCCACAGCATACATACAGGCTGGGGAGTTCCCCTCTTGAAAGCAGAGGCGGAACGGGATCTTGGAGTCATTATTGACTCCAAGATGAACATGACCTGCCAATGCCAAACCACAGCCAACAAGGCCAGCCATACCTTGTCATGCATCCAAAGATGCATCTCAAGCCAGTCCAGAGAGGTAATACTTCCCCTCTATGCGACTTTGGTCAGCCCACAGTTGGAGGACTGCATCCAGTACTGGGCGCCGCACTTCAAAAGGGATGTGGGCAGCCTGGAGAGGGTTCAGAGGAGGGCCACCCACTTGGTGAGAGG
>NW_005841852.1:5579604-5595702 GCF_000455745.1 Alligator sinensis
GTTGGATGATCCCCTGTCGGGGGTCTTGGGAACCTAGCATTCATTCCTGCCTGTGGCAGGGGTCAGGCTAGATGATCTGTTCACATCCCTCCTGACCCTAGCTACTATGAAACTATGAAGAGTTAGGAAGTCAACAAATAGTATCCTAATACAATTATCACACTTCATCCTTTGCACACCCCCTACATAATCCGAAGTACTTACGCGCAAGCCAAAGTAGAGAAGGAAGAACACGTTGAAAGCCATGTCGATCTGTAATGTGAAATCTTTGTAGAAATTCTGGCAGGATTCTATTGGGCTATTTGAAAAAAAAAAAGAAATCAGAGTAAATGGGGGATCTCAGAGTTGCATTTTTTTCTGTTTTGTTTTTTTGATAAAAGCCTGAATTTTGAAAATGTCATTTTGTTTTCCAGTTCTCTTATGAAGTACAAGCAGGCATTTCCAACAGAACATTTCAATCATTTAGTTAGTTTTTCATTCATTCTTAATTTTCACCTGCTCAAATAAACGTCTGAAAATAAACATGCAGAGACCTTTAAGTAAGACAAGCAGGAGATTACCTTAGAATCCCTTAACCTCACATTAACCCTTAAAGAACTGACTTCTTTCTATTGGATATACAGCTATGATACTTTAGGAATAAAACCTAACTGACACATAGTTACAGTGAAATATTAAACATTTTAAATTCATGGCATAATGTAAAATCTTAAAAAACAAAGTTGCTTATGAATACTAAACCCATTAGCAACCCGAGGGACTTAGTCTTGGTAAGATTCCTTGTTTTTACAAGTCAGATTTTTTTTTAGATGGCCAGCTATGTACTTTATATACAGTACTACGAACTGAATAGAAAAGCAGCATAGCCCACTGGTAAAATTAAACAACAATTAAATGAATTGTGGGACTTGAAGCAGTACTCTAAGGGTTAATTTCTGCATGCAGGTTAATTAATTACCCTTCTAAAAGCAGCCATTGCAAATTCTAGCTTATCATTTTATGCTTTACTTAAGAGTGGATCAGATCCAAAGCATACTCTATACAAACTGGTACTTCAGTTTATATCTACCAACTATCAGTTCAAGGAGGAGACTTTTTCTGTCCATAATTAGTGATTTATTTGTGGTATTCCTAGCACAGATTGGGGAAGACACAGAAAGCAGCTGAAGTGGCAAACCAAGCATAATTAGCATGTCCCAAAATGGATAGCAAATGATCATTTAATCCTCATATCTACAGAAAGAGGAAGAACAGCTAGAAAGTTAAGATCATTCGGAAGCATGGAAACTCCACTTTTAGGACAGAAAGGAAAACATTTCCTCAACTTCCCCAGTGCAAATAAATCACTGAATGTAATACCAGTTAGTATAGCTGTAGCTCTGCAAATATGATGCTGAACTGCTCGACAAGCAAGGTTCTATGCATTATGAATGTCAGTAACCTAAGTTAAGGCATAAAGGAAATTACCTGGGCCACCAGGTCGTTACACATGCAGTCAGGTTTTCCATTCCTTGTATACATGTCAAACAAATTAAGTACAGCATGCCCTCTTGGTTACAAATGCATGGATGTTTACAGCAAAAGTCTCCCTGACATATAATAGCCTAGCATTTTAAGGAGCTTCTGTGCTGTAAGTAACTGTATTTAAAATGTGTATTAAGAAAAAAAAATACCACGATGCTCAAACTTGAATATTATGAAACGTACCACCTCTATAATAACCAAAGGAAAACTGATTTCAGGCACAAGAAACTAATGGAATTAAAGTAAGCAACTCACAATTTACACATACAGATTTAGTTTTTAATTTGTTGTGGTTTTTTTTTTAAAAGAAAGGTGGTTGTAGGCTGAGAACGAATATGCCCAGCTTCTTGCAGAGAATTCTTATGAGCAAAGGACTTTGATATAATAAGGTAAGCTACAAAACTTGAGTCATTGTGTACTGTAGCAACAAAAGTCACAGAAAGTACAACAGGAACGAATAAATGATGCTGCACCAAGATAAAGACTGAAAATCCCCACCCTCCCAGGTACATTTCTAAAAAATAAACTGCAAATGCACTGAAGTGAACGGAATTAAATAAGAGCAAACTGCGAGAAAATCCAATTTTACCGTCTTTCTTGACATTCAATGTTCATCAGGTCTGTAGAACAGGACAAACTAGTTGTATTCATGTATCTCAGGACCACTGTCCTTTCCAGTCATCCACAAGGTTTTACAAGTCTGCTTATGTACACCACGTCTTTTTTTCTTTGTATAGTGCTTAGCATGAATCACAAAATCCTGATTCAGGACTATGAGGACTATCTTACTAGAAATACCACCTTTACTTCTATTCATCATGCCTGTTCCTCATTTTGAGGAATATCACTCCTTAGCCCCAAAATTACTCATGCTGAATACAAATGTAGTGCTTTTGCATCAGAAATCCAGAATCATGTCACTGTAGAGAATGCTTTTGATATGGGGGGTGGTGAGGGAGGGGAGATTCCCCCCCAGCAATTTAAACTTCCTTAGGTCTGGGTCTTTGCCATCTATTGTGCTTCATGTTTGGACCATGAAAGATTGATACTTAATTACTCATAACACTCCTAACATGACCAAGTTCACTCCCAATACTGTAGAAAATACAATTTTACCAGAGGGGTTTTCCTCCCTATATCTATGAGCAAGATATATTTAATGAAAAAGTTTTGAAGAATTCATTAAGACTTCCAACTAGGGAAACCCATCTGGTAGCTGGGCTCAGAAACCCTAAAGAATCTTGGCAAATGACCCACCTCATTCCTTTCAAACTGATGAAACAACTCAACAAGCTATGAGATACATTTCAAATGTAATATTCTATGTACGTTGCACTGAAAATGTCTACCTACAGAAAGGGAACTGTGCACATTTGTCTTCATTCCAAATGGAAAATGAATCCCTAGGGCAAATGCTACATTCTCTTATTCTTAAGTAAAACAATTTAGCTCCTAGTGAGCTTCCCTCCTTGCTTGCCTAGATTCACACTTCCAGAAGGCAACACATTTTGTTAGAATTATTTATATTACCTCTCCTTAAAAATAGTAAGTGAAAATATATACAAATCATGCAGAACATTTTAAACATAACAGAATTCAAGGATGGATGACTTCATTTTCCATGATCCTCTGCTGGTGTAAACCAAAAGAAACTCCTTTTAAATCAATGGAATTTACACAACTAAAAATATGCTGAAATGGAAAATCATGTCCAGAGCAAGAACGTAACCACATCAAATATGGATGAATGTTGTCACTGTATTTGCAATATTTATTTTCTCCCCATAGGTCTATCATTGTTTTGCTAAACTGAAGATGATTTCAAGAAATCGGTAACACCAGAAGTAGCTGGTGGCTCATTACCTCTTCTAGGCAGACACACATAGCACCTACTTTATTTGATTTAACATAGGGACTTGTGAGTAATTTATCAAAATGATCCAACTGTCTTCCCTCCCACTCCCTTCCTGCTAAATTTAATAAACCAAGTGTACAAAAAATGCATGCAAGCCATATACTTAGTTTTGAGAAACTTAAGGACTTATGCAGCAAATTAGTGTTTGCATTTACCTGTACATTGATGCAACTGATTAAATTGTATTGTAATAATGATAATGAAAGATTAGCACAGCATTCAGACTGCAGAATTTGAAATGGAGATAAATACTTGATTTAACAGGCATGCACTATCCCTTTGATGAGTATTTTTGCTTTGCCTAAAATCCTTGTAATTGTTTTTAATCTAATAAGATTTTTGTCACACTAAATTATTTATTCTCTGTCGATATATATTTACAAACCTATGCACAGGTCTATTCAGAAACAGCCTAACAACAAACAAGGCAAGAAAACTGCCCAAAATGTTATGTCAGTTGGTGGAGGTATTATAACAAGGGGACTGAGAAACCTCAAATACCCACTGCAACAGATCACTTGACTACAGTTGCAATAAGTAAGAAGAACTAAAGTTAACCTTTTTTTAATTTACTTGCATAACAAGCTTGTGAAGTTCTTTATTTTTACCTCTTGTATTCATTTTGTTCTAATTTGGAAAGCCTTGTCAAGAGATTTTTACTTTGTGCTTGTTCCTTGACCACTTAGGTGGTGCTCCTGGGTTACAGAGTGCTAATTATGGGTAATAAATTGTCTGTGTTTAAAAGGCTTTCCAAAAGGTAGCTTCAGCTTGGAAATAAAGGTTTGTCTTCAATAGCAGCAGTAACATGGTCAAGCCAATATTCAACCTGATTACCTACATTTCAATGATTAATATTACTGATTATAAATTGAGCAAGAAATTGTTTATTTAACTAAAAGGATTCACATAGTCACGTGACAAGGCACAAAATGTAGACAGCTTTTGTCAGAGACAATTAAACCAGGGCATATCTACTTTTAGCCCTTCAAGCTCTGTTTTTCTATAATTACACAACTATTTAAGGGGAGAATGTTAATATGCCTTAACATACTAAATTGGACTAAGTATGATCCAACAGTATTCTTTATAGCCCTTTATAAGATTTTTTGTTTTTGAGGGAAAAGAAGTTGAGCAGGTTGCCTATTTTTAAAAATATTGTTTTAGCGATATAATGTTAACGTAAAACTATGTAAGGAGCCAGAATGTCATTTAAGGAGATGTTTATCTAAAGTAGAGTGCTTCCTCTTACTCTTATCCTAGGATAACCCACTCTTATCTCTTGATGAGAGAGACCAACTAGTAAAATTGTGAAAATAATAAAAATATCTCCAATAACAGGTACATGGACACACTATGCATTTATAAACATAGACATCTAGCAAGCATAACTTTAAAAAAATCAGGGTGAGACAATAAGAATGCAGTGTGTCAGACACCTATGGAGATAGATAAAGTAAATGGCAGAGATTCTTAAAAAAATAATCAAATGTCTTTCAGGTATTAATCATGTTATCTAGATAAAGCAAGAGTCCTTATTAGGATTCCTAAGAGTGTTTTACTTCAACACATGTATTGATCTGTTCTAAATGCAAGACACTTAGGTAAATGGCTCAGCTCAGAAGGCATCACTTCAAAGCATGACATCTATAGGCCTATTACTTTCTCCAGTGGCAAATGGCTTTTAATTACTTCTCTGCTGGTTGACATGGTATGGTCCAATAACCAAGAATGCCTCATTTCTAGTGGCTTTAGGCAGCATTGCAAATGACATACAGAAAAGATTTGTTTTCTCCCAGAGAGGAAGACCAGCCAGTTGCAACACAATAAATAGAGAAAAGGGTGTAGTAACCATACTGCTATCAAAGATGTGTTAGGATCTGAGAACTATGTAGTATCCCCAAAAACCGAGATCCAAGGAAAAACAACAAAATACTCTATGATTAAAAGTTTGGGGTTGTATATGTTAGGAGTGTGATTGTGTCTTCCCTTTTGAGATTACATATAATCTAGCTGCAGCAGAATTTTTCATCCTTCTAAGTATTCATTCTTGCTGTTTTAAATCTACAGACTCAGGACCAGACTGTAACCGATAATAGCATTATTTGTACTACCGCAGCATGAAGGAGCCATTGTCACAGATCCCAGGCACTGAACGAACAAACAGACAGACAAAGATACTCCAAGATTACATGAGTTCAACGGACAGACAAATGTGGCCCTGAGTTAAATGTACTTTCTTTCGGGCTGTATTACAAGGTACCTGTATACTTATAGTATTAATTTAATTTCTAAAAATAATTCAGTTTATGGAACTATCATTTAACCAAATGAGTCTGAGTACCCAATTAACTCAGGATGATACAGGAAAACCCTTCCAGCTGTATGCCCCCATGTTCCCAATTGTTGTCCCACTAAATTGGAATAGACAATCTCTTGAGATCCCTTCCAGCTTTACTAATCTATACATTTATTTAATTAATTAAATTCTATGAACATTTTGGAACAAAGACCAAGTTCCTTATATTTGCTTCATCCTTGCTTCTCACTTTACCACTGATGCTGAAAAGTCAGCACAGAGAGGAGGCAGAGAGAGAAGGAGTAATAAAAATAATAAAGCACATATAAGTTATTGCCAAAGGCTGCAGATTCTTTTTTCACACAACCTAATTTTGTCACAACAGCTGACCATGTCCCAGTTTTGCTTCCCATCTCACTTCCCTCTAGTCTTTTCAGAATATTTCCTTTGAAATATTGCTTACCTATCACTTGAACTTTGCTACTGTCCTTTTCATTTTTTTCCTGCTCCCTAGCACATCAAGGTTACATTTTTCTCCCCATAAAGATCACACAAAACTGTTCCTTCTCATCCTTTCTTTTTTTGGTTTCAGCTACCTCAGCACAACCAAAGCACATCTACCAGGTATTATTAAATTCTAACCATTTTTGACTAACTAACATCTTATGAACTACAACTCCTAAAGGCAGCTCATCAGTTCTTCAACAATGAACAAAAAAGGTGTAAGCTCTTCTCCTACTTGCCCTAACTAGAACAAGAAAAAAACAAAACAAAACACTGTCATTTTAAAGAAACTAATCCAAACCACTGAAGGTATGTCCAGCAACATAATTCAATAGATTTTGTTTGTGAAATCAGGGTCAGAATCATATAATTTTGTTCCATGGAATGTACAATTATGAAATGTACAATTATGAAAAACCTATGTTAAGGCCTAAATATATTGTAATTTATTCAAATAATTTACATTAATTTAGTAACTTAGCCTCAGTAGTGCATGCTGTTGCCCAAGTTCTATAAAAATCCAAATAACTGAAGAGGTAGAAGTCACTGATTAAGAACCTGGTGGTGTGATGAACCTGTAACCATAGTTTAATGACAGGAATAGCTGCTTCTGCAGGTACAGAGACATGTTGTTGGTTTTCTCTCTCTCAGAAACTGGTTTAAATCTGTAACAGAACAGAAGCTTAGTGCATATAAACCAATTTCAATATGGCTGAAACTGGTTTAATATAAACCTGATTGAATGTAGTATCAGACTTAACCAATTTGGGTCAAACTGTCCCAGACCCCTTCCTGGTTCAAGTTGAATCACAGTGCCCCAGCATCCCAGCATACTTTCCAGCCCTGGGCTGGGCTGGGCAGTCTGCTCCAGCAGAGAGGGATTGGGGAGCAGGTGAAGAGACTACCCCCCACCCCCGGCAAACCCTAGCTGGGGTCTAGGGCCAGGGAGGGGTGTTAAACTTCCCTTCCCCAAGTACAGAGTCACCCTGCCCAGCCCTGCCCAAAACTTACTGGTGGCTGTGACTGTGCACTACAAATCCCAGAGGCACCTGGAAGCAGGAAGAGGAAGTGATGAGCAACCCTGAAGAGTCTTGCTGCTGTAATTCTGGACTGCAAATCCCAGAGACCTCGGGGGCAGCAGGAAGAAGAAGTGAACACACGGCCCATGCTGACTACATGCCAGACAGTCATGCTCTAGAGTCCCCCAGCTTCTGGTCTGAGCCACTGCAGGTACGTGGCTACATTTCCTGAATCAAAAGTGAATGTCTGTCCAGTTGTTTCTCAGTTTGATCTCTACAGCTTTGACTAACCTGCAAAGACTGAAACGATTCAGCCTTGGGCTTTTTGACTGTCTGTACTTAGCCTTAAAGAACCAAATGTTAAGTGGGTCTGTTTCAGACTTCTGAATGGGAATATTATTCATGTGCTATACCAGTGGGTACATTTTGTCTTATTTATGTCAAGTTGTATTTTGTAGTCTTCCTTATCCTGCAGGGATGAGATGACAAGGTCGAACAGTCACAAACTCCTCTGTGACCGTTTCAGGCTGGACATAAGGAAGAACTTCTTTACTGTCCAAGCACCCAAGGTTTGTAATAGACTGCCACTGGAGGTGGTTCAAGCACCTACTCAGAATGCCTTCAAGAGACATTTGGATGTTTATCTTGCTGGGATCCTATGATCCCTGCTGACTTCCTACCCCTGGGGCAGGGGGCTAGACTCGATGATCTTCCAAGGTCCCTTCCAGCCCCAGTGTCTATGAAATCTATGAAAACAATGTAATTTCAATGTGAATTTGATCTCAGAGAATATTTAATCAATGTAAAATACACTTCAGAATATCTTTTGACAGCTAATATATGTATCCCAGTATAATCTTCCCTTAACATAAACTCTTTTATTTTTACCCCAGTTTATGTATAGCCTTACATTACTAAAACTTACTTGTTCTAACATAAAATTACCTCAGGCAAAAACATAAGTAAAATTACACTGATACAACCATCACTGGTGTATGTAGCTTATCCTGGGGTGGCCATTCACTAAAGGCAAACCAACTAGTTACTTGCTCCTTTCTCCTGAGTTTTCTTTCATGCGCAAGTTTTACATTGGTTTTACATTCATGTGAGTTGAAGCATTCCAGATTTGTACAATAATTACTGTGTCAGGTTTTAACTGAATTTCAGCTGTATAAATTAACCTAATATAAGCCATTGCAAATTGGCTATACTCAATAATGAAGTGATGGTATAAATAACACAGCTAGGAATGAATTGTTTACTAAATGGAATAAATCAGCAATAAGTCAAATGAAGTCAATTTATACAAATGTAAACCTTATTCATGTGTTTGGCTGAATTTGGCCATGTTAGTCAAGTATATGCTGCATTTTTCTTAGCTGGAACCTTGGTCCTCAGCTTGAAGAAGACAGCCCCAATCCTTTCTTAATACAAGTTTTCCATAGCATCATAAAAATCTCAGTACTTCTTCATAATAGTGTCTCTGTAAAATCCCAGCCAATATCTATCAAACATTCCAATAAACTAAGCAAGCAAGCAAACAACAAACCAAGACACCTCTCAGTCCATCAATTTAACTGTATTTAATTCTTACCATATCCACACTTTATTCTGGACTACGTAGCATTTGCAATTTGGAAACTCAAGGAAATATGCAAATTACAACTTCCTCAAATAAACAAATAAATAAGTAAGTATCACCATTTTTGAGAAAAACAATTTCTTAATTGCACCAAAGTGCATGAACAATCAGCTTTGGCTTACAAGCTATTGTTTGTATGCACACATAAATTAAGGGTTTTCATATGAAAGATTAAAAGTAGATTTCTGCAGACCAGATAACATGTCCATGTTTTTGACATTCTGACTTTTCAGCAATGTAGACGAAGACCCAGGCCAATATTTATAACCTTTCCAGAATAAAACACAAGTTATTCTTTTACTGCAAGGCAGGTAGGGAATGTACTCATCTTTGCAAAGCACACCACCGGATCTCGATAATTTTTAAGATGCTTCTATTTGAAAAATGTGGTTGAAATCTCATTGCTAAATTTCATTGCTAGCTGCAGGGAGTATACTGTTTTACCTTGTTATGGGTTTTCTTCTTGCTGTCATAATACATTTTCAGGTAATTTTTAGTGATAGGTAGTTTGGATATAATAGCAATTACAGGTTATTTTAATAAAATTATCTGAGCAATGAATACCATTCTAGAAGAATGATACCATGATAACTCATAGGGTCACATTCTTTGATATAATTGTGTGTGCAAGATAACTGCCATGTAAAATTGCTCTTTAATGTCATATTACTGCAATTAGCGATACATTTTCATTCTGACTGACAAACACTGAATATTAATCCACATTAGTTATTATTTTGATATTTCGGTTAATATCAAATGAACTGACTGCTATTCACAGACTTAACAGCAGAATCTGCTCTATTTCATAACCTATTTACTGAACCGGGCATGTTTGTCTTTTCATTTTAGTTATCCGTCCCTCTCCTCCTTGATTATGTTCCTTTATGGATTCTGGTTCCCTTTCCCTCAAATGTTCTCAAAATTTCTTCCTTTCATTCCTTTGCCTGTTGGTACATGGCAGGGATCCTAGAAATCCATTTGCCATGAAAAAACACAGAAGCTGCATTTTTATAGAGAATCTTAAGAATTGCTGGAAAAAAACACCTTACTAAAAAACTTACTGAAAACCAAATGCTGGCAGCCAGCAGTTCTCATAGCTGCTGCAGCAGCCTGCCGGGGGGAGAAGTAGCTGGCACACAGGGAAGCAGTCAAGATGGTGACAACCTCCTCCTCACTCCATCACTGATTGGTGAAGAGGGCTGCCTGTTGTATGGCCCTGCCCCCCCCCCCCCCCCACTAATCAGCAGCAAGGGACAGGGTCGCAAGAACAGTAGCCCTCTCAGCCAATCAGCGGCAAAGGGTAGGGATGTCCAAAGGGCAGCCCTCTCAGCCAATCAGCAGTGAGGGGCGGAGCCAGCACCAGGGCCCCTTGGGATTTTAATGTTTTGTGTGACAGAAAACTAGAATCCCTAGTTATAAGCAACTGAACTTAAAATCCTTTTATATCTTACTTATTACGGTTTATATTACTGTTACTCTTTAAGACACTCAGAAAAGACCATGCATCCAATTATACTTTCAGTTTTCATCAGCATGTCTTCTACTGCCAAAAAGTATGAGGACACATCTAGAATGTTTCACCTTGGTGTATCTGATGACTATTACTACGTTTGGTTACTGCCTCCACAGTCCCTCATGCTAATAATGATACCTAGATATTTTAGCATCCTTCTTTTTATAGGTAGAAGGCAAGGCAGGGTGGCACCATAAAGACTAATTGGTTCAGAAAGGCATAAACTTTCATAGGTGATAGACTACTTTGTTAAATGTTATTCAAAGTTGCATTTCTAAGGTGCTACTCTGACCTGCCTTCTACCTGACTTCAGGCTAACACAGCTAACTGCCTCTCTTTTCCTTTAATAGCATTCTTTGAAAAAATCACATGACCTCCATAATTTAAAAAATCCTTTGCCATCATTTGATTAAGAAGACTTAGTCTAAACTGAGCCTAATATTTTCGGCTGTTGTTAGACGTTACCTTTCCCATGTTAAATTATCTTAAGGCAGGAGTGTTCACGGGTTAAGGCAAGAGAAGACGAGCTAAGTGTCATCTGAGTGTCATCTGAGCATCTTAAAATTATGCCTCTTTGGGTGAGGATTATTTCCAGCTGGAGTTAGACATCTTGTGTTGCAATAACAGCAGGCTGCTCCACAGGACAAATACAAGCAATTTACAGTCCTTCAGCATCCCAGGATGCATCACTCCCAGCCCCCACTCGTCCCCCCCATCCCCCACATGTGAGCAATCTCTCATCCAGAACTCTACTGCCTGGGACTGACATAAACCTGGGCAACCATGAGTGAATGGGGAGTAAGGTGGTGGGCGAGAGGGGAGATGCTGGAGAGACAGAGAGCCAGGCAGCCATGGGACAGACTTGGAAGTTTCTAGTATAGCCCTATTCATCAGCCCTCCAGTGACAAGTCAGAGCTGTGCATGTTAGGACATTAACCCTTAATGTGAAATTGGTCAAAGCATGTGCTATTGTTAATACAACCTAACATTTCTTAGAATGTAAACATATTCCTTAGACTATGTAAACTGTAACATATAATGACACCCTCCTTGCCTGTTACAAAAACATGTTGTACCAATCTATTTCACAGAAACAAATAGAACAAATCTCCAACTCAACTTGATGACTATTTCCTTTTACTTCTATCGGTTTCTCCAAAATAAGTTTGTCAATGCTAATATTGTTCCTCATTAATGTACAATTATTTATATAGAAAACAACATTTTGATGGAGATATATGCTTAATACAGCTAGTTTTTACTAAATGGTAGTAAACCTACGGCTGAAGTACAGTAGTTCTCTAATGCAACAGAAAATTTACCTGAGCAAATTAGAGATGCGCCAATACATTGGTCCAAAATCAGATCGGTACTGATATAAAGAAAACTGGCTATATTGGATATTGGCCCGATGGGGCCAATAATTTGGCCGATAAACGCCCGTGCTGTGCATAGCTGCAGCAAGGAGCATAGCCGGCAGCTCAACGCCCCACCTCCACCTACGTGCTGGGAAGACCCAGGGCTGTGCCAGGCGACTGGAGGCAGCAGTGCTAGAAGCAGAACAGCAGCGAAATTTGGGGTGGATGCAGCATTCCCCCTGCACTGCTGGCACCCACTCCAACCCCACTGAGAAGAGCCCCATATAGCCCTGGCTGCAGCCCATCCTGCCCTGCCCTGTGCAAATCCAGGGGGCACATGCCCTTCCAGGGTGCAAGCAGTGGCAGGGGAACCCCGCCTCACTGTGAGCTGTGACTCTGGCCCCCCACCCACCACACCTGGGCAGTGCCTGCCCCTGCCCATGCCCCCTCCCACTCCCTCACCACAGAGGGCATTGATCTGCCCCCCCATACCCCTTCCCTCCCTCCTCCCCTTCCACCACACTGGACTTACCAGCTGGAGGCAGCTGTATTGGAAATCAGATTGGTATTAGCCAATTTGCCTCCTTAAATATCAGCTATCACTATCAGCCCCAAAAATCTATAGGTGCACCCCTAGAGCAAATAGCTTACATCAGTGGTAAAAATGCATTATTTTAGTACTGTGTTAGTCATTCTGCATTTTTGTCATCATTCTTGATGTGTGCACCTAAGACTTTTTCTACCCATAGAAATATTGACTGTCCATCTTGCATTAATTGGTACATCTTCTGAATTGCTGTTTGTTGTTGACTTTGCAGTTACATCTCACACTAAAAACTTCATGACTCCTTATGCCTTCAAACTGCACTTCTCCAAGAAATCTTTGTGAAACTACAGAATATGATATTGACAAGCAAACTTGTATAACCGTGGTCCCATCCCTTATTCCTGGAGGAAAACCTCATTGCCCTGTGGATACTGTTAACATTAAAGTTCCTCAGCATCCATTGATGTTTGATATTTTAACAAAATACTTGTACCACATTTAGTGTGCCCCACATCTCCCCAGTTCTGGGGAGCATACCATCTGTGGGACTCAATCATTCCAAACCCTAGTTATTACCAGGTGAATAATACTACTAGATAGATATCTAGATAAAGATCTCTCTCTCTCTCTCTCTGTATGTATGTATGTAGTATCATGATACTAGATAGACTGATGTAGTATCATTCACCTGGTAATAACTAGGGCTTGGAATGAATGCGTGGGGGGGGGGGTGTGTGTGTGTGTGTGTGTGTGTGTGTGTGTGTGTGTGTGTGTGAGATCCCAAGGATATTCTGGGCTTTATTCTGAGCTACACTTGTCCTAGGCAGAGAGACGCCCTGACTGTTTATCCTGATCCAACCCCCTCTTCCTCCTCGCACAACTATAAAGGGTCATCATCTGGTACTCTTGTTTGTCTTGGGCATCTCAGTATGGTTTGGTATAGTTGAATCTACTCCTGGGAACTTCAGGCTGACAGTAGAAAAACACCTGTAAGAATCATCTTTACTGTTTCCCTTGGCTTTCCGCTTTCATCCCTTTACCCATTTTATAGCACTGAACTAAATATTTATTCTTAGGGACAATACTTCAGAGTTGCTCCACCTGTGGGATCAGATTATATTCTAGTACTGCATTTAAAACAGGTAACTTTATTGCTCCTGGTCATAGCACTGGCTTTCTCTGGGACTACACACTTATAAAATGCAGATACTTTTCAACATTCAGAGAAAAGTTAAATTTGTCTTGCCTATGTATTTAAATATAATGAATAGTAATTTGAGAAAGTGAAACTCTTTGCATCTATTCACTTTTATGAGCTTTATAAAATACACTACAGATAAATTGCAAAGTGATTTTAGAATCATGCGACTTAATTCTCCTCCTCCTCCTCCTTTACAAACAGGAAAAAGAGCCTAGAATCAGAGGGACAAATACTAAATCTTAGTGATCTATTAAAACTGGAAGCCAAACTCTACTTTGAAGAAGCAGATTAATAATGTGAACACTTTTCACCAGTCATTTCATCTCTGTTACAGACTGGAATTATAGGATGACATCATTTTCAAGCAGTCATTTAAACACTTATCACAGAGGGCTCACTGTGTGAAACATAAGCTTAGTCCTTCTTTTCTAAAACTGGGAGTACTGAAGATTACCACTTAACATCCAACTTGGAAAGCAAAACAGGGAAACATAGTGATATAATAAAAAGTTTATAGAACTTCTTATCTGAAAATATAACAGGTAAGTGCTTTACAAACATTTATGAAGCTTCTCAATCCCCCTCTAAGGTAAGCAATTATTCTTCTTCAAACCATGTGAACAGGATGTGAGGCTAAGCGTCATCATACTATAAGTTACTGGCAGAGATATAAATAAAACCCTACTGATTCAGACTTCTTCAACATTGAAAGGAAGGACTTCATGTTATTCTACAGACCCATATCTGACCATTTCTGGAACAGTTCTGAGAAGGTGTTCTGTCTTACCTCAGAGAAGACCAATTGTGGCATCTTGAATATGGCCAAAATCAAGGACAAAAGCAATAGGGAAATCACAAGATAGCATGGGGAAAGGAGTCTATTATAGCTATTATATAATGTATATGATTTCTGTTATTTCTTTCATACATTTTTCTTTACATGAAGGTTCTTTATAGGGAGGTTCTTAAAAGATTTAAAGTATTTTTGGTTTTCCATGTATATTTCTATACTTAATTTTTATACCCTTATAATAAGCTAAAAAGAATATTAATAGCATACAAAGTTCTGTGTATGTGTGTATGGTTAAAATGCGTACCCTTCACATATCACAGTCTGTTAGAGAATAAGCAATCAGTTTTGGAAGGAAAAAAGTAGCATTTAACTCTGAATTCACACTGGACATATGATTTACCTAATTATATCTTCTAATCAATAGCACTAACAAACTGAGTTGAAAAGAGATGCCCAAACCAGTTTCCCAGTAGTGATACTCCATTATTCCAAGAACCAATATCATTAACATTAAATCACACACCTCCCAAGATAAAGATGTCTACCAGCACATCTACGAACAAGATAATGAGCAAAGTATTATTTAGGATATCCAAACAGTTTGTAAACGATTAAAATAGGGTTGCAATATTTTGTATCACATATCATTCAATATTTTTTGTAGTGTTTATTTATTTATTTTTTCTTAATTATTTCACAGATCAAATATAGGACACACAAAACTTCAAGTTTCACCTCAAAGCTTCAACTCTGGTAAGTACAGGTAATTCACAATTTGATAGTGCTACTGCTACTAAAGTTTTGTCATCATTGGGAAGCTTAACCTGTGCTTTGAACCCTATTAACATTAACTTAGCTGGTATCTTATAACAGGAAATACATAGTACCTTCTGCCTTGTTCCTCATGTTCCAACCCTACTGTGGTTGATATAGTCAACAAGTTGACTATATTATGTTGGACATTTCATGTTTCTACTAGTTTAGTCATATGAGCCATTCACACTAGATGCTTATATCCAAGGTATACTCAGTTTCTAAGGTCATGTTTTTAATTCTGGTTCATGCACTTAATGCTTAGACTGCATTCAGTGTATAAGCCATTAGGATGAGCACACTGGCATGCACAGGCAGTACACGAATAGAATATAATTAATCCCATAGACAACCGAAAAGGTGAAGTTGCATCATGCAATGAAACCACAGCTTGGCCTTGGCTGCCATGCAGAAAAAAACCTACATCAATGAGTCTGCAGTGCGGCTCCTAGGTAAGAGTTGATATGAAAGAGGTGGGTTATTTCAGCAATGAAGACACAGGCTGAAAATGTTTATACTACTGTAAACAAAATACTGTACATAGTACCAGCATTACACTCTAGAAACGAAAGTTATCTGGAGAAGGATGAGGTACTACTGGTTACATTGACAAGCCTGAAATCCAATCTATATTTTTTCTAAGCATTTTGCTATTTTAACAAAGCAAGCTTAATAGAGCTTTCAAAGCAAATCTTAAATTTCATGAAATGAGGTACAGTTCAAATAATGAGATACTAAATCTTACATCCATTCTGAAATTACAATGTAAGTGGGGAATAATTTTATCTAATAAATACATAATCATGGAGAGATGATTTTTCAATGAGGTGCACAAAACTTAAATCACACAACTTCCACTAATTTGAATACATAATGTATAGGACTGAACATATATTGGCAATATAAAGAAAGTATTAGGTATGAATGTTTTACTCAGCAATTTTTCTACTTCTCAATCAGAAAGCCACAT
>NW_005841852.1:5595809-5639892 GCF_000455745.1 Alligator sinensis
TGCTGAATAATGCACTGATTTGCATAAATATCCTTAAATGTATAGTCATGATTTTTACTCACCTTCATGGATGTCATGAATATTAAACTATAACATAGATAATAGAGTGACCAACTACCTGGTGCTTTAAGAAACACACTTTATCTGGTGCCCGGTATGTCACAACCAGAATCTAGTAAAGGGCTCATATGTGACTGAATTAATTTTAAGTAATATATATTTGAGGGATTACACCATGTAATAACAACATTATGCTGTTGCTCCCTTGACAAATATATTTTGCCCCATTTATTGCAATAATTTACCCTGATTTTTGAAGGAACAATCCTTTATTTCCTTGAACTGTAGATGGTCACTCTACTTGTGCTGTAGTTCCCAAATATTTCTGCTAATCACAGGCATTTCTGGGATTACCAAAAGACAGCTTTATTAGTGCCTACAATTTTAGACAGGTATGTAGGAGATACCTGGTAACAGCCCCTATAGATCACGCTTCAAATCAATTGCCTTTAAAAGCTCTGATAGTATGTGCTTATAATTCTTCAGAAGATTCATGTCTGAGCTTCAGAATTCACCACAGGTATGGAAAACCAAAGACAAAATGAAACTAGCTTGCTAATAGCAGGACCAACCCTCCTAGCCTCTAAAAACTGTTGAATTTTAACGAAAGGTTAAACAAGGCACTTCAGCAACTTCTGAGCTTGACAGAAGTGCAAAAAATGCCAGTTGTAAAGAACTCCAGCAAATATATTTTCGTAGGCCAAAGACATGATTTTTTCTACCTTGATAACTAACCTCTGAAAGTCAACAAAGGCACCATCTGCAACAATGACTAGTACCATTTTTGGTTTGAAAAGTACTGTATTGAAAGAAGGACCTGACTGTTCACAAGTTGTGAACTGAAAATATGAACATTTTCTTAGGTGTACAAATGTACACTTATACAAGGATGCACTGTGCATGCATATGCAGCTGGTTAGATGAGCACTTGTTTAAGAACTTACAAACTCTGCTGACAAGGCCAGGAGACCTTGTAAGTTGTACAAGCCGTAGCTGAAGGGTCAAAAACTTAGAAGCTGTACTTGCAAGCTTCTAAGATGTACCATCCAAATAGGTGAAATGCATTCTATAAAATGTACACATATACATACACACACATTTATGCATATACAATATACAGTATACTATAAATTATACATATTATCTTTTTTACACTTTCACTGGTAGAAGGCAGGGTAGCAGTACACCATATAGACTATGTGAATCGGAGATGCATAAGCTTTCCTTGAGCAACAGCTCACTTCATCAGATGCTAACAATCGTTAATAGTGTTACTGTCTTACATGTTTGCACATAGATGTCAGTCATTTTCTGCCTGACTCTAACTGATTCAAACAAGAAAAAAGATTTTATTCCCAAAATCATATCCATAGTAAACACAACATACGGGTGATTTTTTTTCCCCTCCCTTATACATTACAGAAATATTGCAAAAATTCTGTGAAATACACAATTTGTCATCATTGAATAAGAAAATGTCATATAAATAAAAATAAACAGATGTAAAGACACAGAACTAGGGCACCTACAAAATCCATTCAAAGTCAACAGCAGCTACCCAGTGCCTCTGAAATTTCACAGAACCTGAGGTTTTGTCATTTTAGCGTGGTTCCCCGCAACAGTCTGTCAGCACAAGCACAACAGAATTGACTAACAATGGGTGCATCTATACATGCACATTACTGCAGAGTAGACTAACTAGCTCCATAGTAAAGTGTCACCGCCTACACATGCACCAGTAATAAGGCCCAGTAAACTGTTAGGGACAGTACTATCTCATGGTGGAGTAAATAACTGTCCTGAAATGCATATGTTGACAGTGACAGGGGCGTGACTTGGAGACAAGGATGCTGAAGTGCAAGGCCTGCCTGCTGCCTAGCCACATGGCCCTACAATTTAGCAGCCTCATGCCCCAACCAGGACCTCCACCTGATGCCACCACCCAGCGCTGACCCCCTTGTCCCCTGCTAGCTTGGGGCTACTCCATCCTAGTTCAAATTACTGCTGTCCCAGGCACAGTTGTAGATGCTGTGCCTGGGAGCAGTTTACTCTGGCTCAAACAGCACCAGAGTTTATTGTGTCACATTAATTACATGTATAATTAATGCACCCAATGAATAGTAACAATTCTGCCTATTTACATCAACTATTCCCTTAAGTGCTATGGCTTCTATATGCTCCTTGGACCAGCTGCTCTCGTTTCTTCTGTATAGTAGAGGGTAGAAAACAAGAAGAAATGCTGGAAGGAATTATAACATAAAGGCAGTAATATCTACAACCTATTTTCTCCTACCAATCTTATGGAAGCCCCTTCTTGTAAACAAAGAGTTATGGGGGAGTATTTCCAGTTGGAGGCATGTATTTAGTTAGTGGTAACTGTCATTAATATGGAAGCCATAAATTATCTAGCAGCACGCTAGTTTAAATGCCTCTGCATGTCATCCATTTCCCTCAGAGAGGGAATGATCACATGTTGGGTCAGTAACTAGAGTGGGTTCCGTTATACAGCGCACACTGCCAAAAGGAGTCACTGGAATAACAAGTATTTACTGAGAGAAACATGGAATGGATGTCAATGAATCTACAGGTTTGAAGTTCATGTTCACAGATGATAGATTTTCCCCAAGCTGAAAACTCATTTCCCTGCCCCTCAATACAGCTAATATACTTATCCCCTGACGGGGGGATTTTCCTGATTTTCCTGAAATTGGAAAAAAAATAGGGACATTTTTCTCCCCATCCTGTATATTTTGTCCTTAAAGTTATTTTCACATGAAGATTCTGTGTTAATCTAACAAAAATGGTTTATTCTTTGTCTTCTTTCTTTACCTTAACAAAAAAGTAATCACAGCATCATATAATGCCTGCACTTGATCTTAGCCAAAGGGCCAAGAAAATACTGCAAAACAATTACTTCAAAAGTTTTGTATCATTTCAACAGTTTAAATAAGATGCAAGGACAGATCATTTGGTACATTAGCTTTTGGTTACACTAAAAGCCGTACCAGTAAAACTCTTACAGAACAACAGGTGGCTGTGTAGCTTTCAGTTAGTTCTTTCCTTCCAGCTACACATTGGATACTCTGTATAGCCTCTGTGAAAAAGATGACACACCTAGGCTGCATACACACATTCAAACCACCTGGGAGAATTCTCCGAGGGTTGTTCTGATAGAAAAAACTTACACAGACCCTTGAACAAACATTCTAATGCTGAGCCCCTGAGAAGCAGAGAGCTTACAGTGCTGACACTGCACAGCCAGGGGACCCCTGTGCACATGTGTGTGCTCTGCAGGTTCCGTCAGTCTGCCCAGAGACAGATGGCAGCAATTCATAGGACAGTCCTGATAGGCTGATGCAAGCTTTTCTCTATCAGCCTGTATCTCCTTGAAGCATAACATGGGGATTGTGAAGGGGGCATGTTCTGCTCCCTGCTCAGCTGGAGCAGTCAAGTCAAGTGCCACACTATCTTCCTTTGGGGGAGGAGGTGAGGAAGCAAAGCACTGTGGAATGCTGGAAGACTGTACTTTGGCTTCCCTCAGAAGAGAAGAGAGATAGTGTACAGACATTCACCCTCCCATGATAAACTCTCCTGGGGCTGGCTGATTTAATGTTAGTTGTTCCAAGGTTACTTTTATTTTATGTTTTTTTGGAGTGGCCATTTTTTTGCTCTGGGAGAAAAATCCTGAATGCCTAATCAGCAACTCTTCTAGTACAAACTGGGTATCTGTATGTGGCCTTAAAAGGAGAGTAGGCTCTTTGAAAAAAAGCTTCCTCATTTTTTGTACTTGGGTACAATTTAGTCCAACAAGATCTCTCCAACTTAAATTTGTCTTAACAATACATACTGTACAGTTCATATCAATTATACAAATAAATTGCAGGGAAGATTACCCTAAATTTGAGCTACTACACAATCTCATTTTAAAAACAATAACTCTTGGCACAAATGAGAGGAGTCTGACAGAACTAAGAATAAGCTTCAAGAGTATGTAAGTACGTTTTTTTAGTATGCTAAATGTTTGTGAAACTCATGCAAATACACACACACACACACACATACGTGTGTGTGTAAATATATATCTTTTGCAAACACACACACATGCCACATTACAGTCCCAAATTTGCAAATACGTATGTGTGGATAACAGCCAATGGGACCAGTTACAGAAGCTGTTGAGAATGTATCATGTGCTTGCAGGATTGGGGCTTTAGACCCTGTAATCTGGAATCATGGAAATGTAGGACTAGGACTAGAAGGGGCTTCTAGAAAACATCTAGGCAAATCCCTTTCATTGAAGCAGTATCAAATATATCTAGACCCAAGTCAACAGATGATAGTCCAACCTGTTCTTAAACACATCCAAGTAAAGGAGTAAAGATTCCATAGTCTCCCCAGTAAGCCTGTTCCAGTGCTTCATAGTATGTCGATTCTAACATCCAACCTACACCTTCTTTGTGCAAAATAAACTTATTTCTACTTATCTTTCCCCTAATGAACACAGGAGACAACTGTTCACCAAGCTCTTTATAACAACTTTTCACATACTGGAAAACTGTTGTGCCCCCTAGACTAAACAAACCCAATTCCTTCAACCTTTCCTCATAAATAATGTTCCAAACCTCTTGTCACAGCATGCTGTCTGTACACTGAACAAAATCATAGCAGGTTCCAATCTGGGTTGGTGATTAAGGAAGGAAGTGAATGTTCTCCTAACTTCCTAGTATGAAAATGTAGTGGGTTGCAACTACACTCAAACAGTCTAGGATTCCAGAACCAAAAGAAACATTTTTCATAGATTCATAGATCTATGGTCGGAAGGGACCTTGTAGATCTTCTAGTCCAACCCCCTGCCCTAGGCAGGGGAGAAAACTGGGCTCAAATGACCCCAGCCAGGTAAATGTTGAGCCTGCTCTTAAAGACCTCCAGGGTAGGAGCCATCACCACTTCCCTTAGAAGTTGGTTCCAGATCCTAGCTGCCCTGACTGTGAAGTAGTACCTCCTGATATCTAGCCTGAATCTAGTCTCTAGCAACATATGGCTGTTATTGCTTGTTACTCTGGGAGGTGCTTGGGGGGTTTCTCCCGAAACAAGGTTTCTCCCAAACCCTGCTGGTCCCCCCTAGTAAGTTTATAGACAGCCACCAGGTCCCCCCTCAGCCTTCTCTTGCAAAGGCTGAACAGGTTAAGGTCCCATCGCCTCTCCTCATAGGGTCTGCCTTGCTGTCCCCGGATCATGAGAGTGGCCCTCCTTTGGACACTCTCAATGCTGTCCACATCCATCCTGAAGTGCGGCGCCCAGAACTGGATGCAGTACTCCAGCTGTGGCCTAACCAGTGTCACATAGAGGGGGAGGATCACCTCCTTGGCCCTGCTTGTGATGTATCTGTGGATGCAGGACAAGGTACGGTTAGCCCTACTGACTGTGTTCTCACATTATTGGTCCATGTTCATGTTGGAGTCAATAATGACTCCAAGATCTCTTTCTGCCACCATGCTTTTGAGAAGGGAGTTCCCCAGCCTATAGGTATTATGCACTAGGAATGATGCAATGGGGATCAGTCCATATTTACTCATGTTCAGGAGGGAGCCCCAGTTACCCATAGATTTGTGCTTTGGGGTAGAACAGGTCTACCAACAACATTTGTCTCATAGTCTATATGCACAACAGCTTTGGGACCATCTGTGTCATGCATATCGACTGGCAGCTGAAACTGCTGGAAGAAACCAGCAATGCCATAAGTGGCTTTATGATGCTTGAGTTCGTGAGTAAGGGTTACAAGAAGGGGACCAGGTGCTGCTACGAAACTTGGGGTTAACTGGACGTCCAAGTCGCTAACAAAGAAATTGAACAGCGCGGGCCCAAGGACCGAGCCCTGGGGGACCCCACCTCCCACCTCCTTCCAGGTCAAAAATGACCTGTTCACCACCACTCCTTGAGTATGACCCCTCAGCCAATTATCAATCCATCTGACTGTGTAGGCATCAATGCCACAGTCACCTAGCTTTTTAATGAGAATGGGGTGGGAGACCGTGTCAAAGGCCTTCCTGAAGTCCAGAAAGACTACATCCACTGCGACACTGATTTTGTGACCTGATTGTAGAAGGCAATCAGGTTGGTCTGACAGGACCTGCTCCTAATGAAACTATGCTGGTTGCCCTTGAGCATCATCCCCGCTGCTGGCCCATCACAGATGTGCTCCTTGATAATCTTCTTAAAGAGCTTCCCCAGGATTTCACTAGCAAGATTCAGTCATTTTCATGCATAGGGTAAAACTGCTAAGAATCCAACTAATTTGGGACCCTAAGTGGGCTTCTTACTGTGCGCAGACTTGTATCCTCAGGAAGACTATTTGCTTCTTACACTTTAAGTGATAAAGCAACATCCATGTGGCACTTCAGAGCAATTTACATTTTCCAGCACTAATTAGGCCACCCCTGTTAAATCATAGAATCATAGAATGTTAGGGTTGGAAGGGACCTTAGGAGGTCATCTAGTCCAACCTCCTGCTCCAGGCAGGACAATCCCCAACTAGATCATCCCAGCCAAAGCTTTGGCTAGCCATGTCTTAAAAACCTCAAAGGATGGAGATTCTACAACCTCCCTGGTTTCGATACTTTACTACCCTCCTAGTGAGAAAATTCTTCCTAATATCTAATCTAAACTGCCAAGAAACGTGCATCAGTGTGCCATATGTTTTCCATGTATATTAGGCTGACATTTCACAAATACAGCTCCCTGTTCTTAGTAAAGAATGCTATTAAAGTGAGACCACCAATCAACATACAAAATATCACAGACAAAAATAATTCATTAAGTGTTCATATTCCTGCTAGTTACCAGTAATCTAAAAAAGGAAAAGAGACCAATTACTTGAAGCTTACAATGATTAACAGAAATCATTATTTACAACCATAAATTGATAAATAGTTTTTTACCAAAAGTTCCACAACAGTATGGCAACAGTATGTCAATAACAAATCTGATGCAACTCATGTCTACTACTAATGAAATATATACATTGTTAGATAAAATAGGTGAAGAAAGTATTTTTTATTATTTTTACAGACAGCAAGAGTTCAATAATTATCATGAAAGCAGAAGCCAGCTTACTCATAAAAATGATACTTGCACAAAATTGTAGGTTATGAATAACCTCTTTTCTTATTGACTGAAGTATATAAGCATGATGATTAAAATGAAGATTTGCAAGAACAGTACATGAGCAACCTTTTTCCTTTTATACCCACACCCTGATTCAAAATTATTACATTTACAATATATAATTTGGTATAGCAAAAATAAAGTAATTGCAATAAATTGCTGCCACTGAATTTCTTGGTTTCAGTTTAGTTTCTGTAGAGGAGCAGGAGACTGTTAGCTTGTGACCATCTTATATTCTACTGACATTACCTTCTAATTAAAATATATCATATTAAAATACACCAAACAATTTTAATTTTGAAAAGCTTTTAGAAAAACAATAATGAATGCAGTCACAAACAAACACAAAGAGGTTCAAATCATTAGGAAATAAATTCTATCTTGATGGATATCCTGTGGACATCAGGGAGCAGCAGAATCAACATAGCAGAATTTCTTATTAGTTGGATGTAGGTTAGCTTAAAAATTAAGAATAGGCCCAAATAAATTACAATGGGATAAAGTTGAGTTGTGACTGCAATCCAATTCAGTGGGGGAAAAAAGAAAAGAAAAAAACAGCTAATGTCATTTACGTGAGCAAAGAAATTAAGTCACAGGTGAAATACCAATATAAATACTGAATGTAATTCATTTGGGGCATATCAGTGGTAGAAAAGTGTTGACAAACAGGAGGGAATTCAAAAAGGTAAAAAAAATCTGAGTCAGAAGGATTGGTTTATAAGAAAAGTTTAAAATGTCTATATTTGTTTACTCAGCTAAATTAAGGGGAAGCAAGTAACTGCAAACCGGAGAGACCCTACCACACATTAAGTAAAGGAAACTGAACTTATCAGTGGGTGTGTGACAGGAGAAACAGACTTTACAAAGATGTAGTAAAATCTGGCTGTTATTTACTTGTAGGGAGGGGTTCTAATAAGCTTTACTAAAATAGATATAGGAAAATCCCTGCTAAATGCACCTAAAAAAGTCTCTTCTCAATCTTTCAAGTAGAGGCTCACCCTACCCTCAAAAGGTCCCTAAACAAAATTTTTCTCCCCAATCCCCATTCAAAACACAAAATCTTTAAACACCAGCACTTGCCTCATCTAGCTGCATTTCTTATGGTGCCATCTTTGGGCTTGGCTTTACTGCAACATTTGACTTACTCTACTCCAGCTAGCATAGCTTGAATGAAAATGACCCCACTGCAAAACCTCCTGGATCTCCACAAGTCAATTTTATTAATACTACAGCCTAACAGGATTAGCATTTGCTGAGTGAAGTTGAGCTTCTGCATTCTAAATGCACTGAAGCTTCAGCCCATCCCCCAGTGGATGAGCCAGCTTATGTTCAAGTCTAGGGGTGTGCGAAAAAGGCCCTATTCAATTTGGATTCAGATTCAGCTAGTCAGGGACAGTGATTCGATTCGTTGATTCAGATTACTGTCCCCGATTTGATTTGGCTGAATCTGAAGATTTGATACTGATTCGGATAATCAGCGATTCAGCCATAGACACAGCTTTAAATGTTTTTTCTATATACTTTGAGGTACCAGGCGTGGCTCGTGACTGCTGTGATGGTGGTGTAGATGGAGCATCCCACAGGAGCGTGGGGAGGGCCCCCCGCATGCTGGGTGGCAAATCCAGAAGTGGACCAGAAGTACTTCAGATCCACTTCCAGGTCTGCTGGGGAGTGCACTGGGGGCCCCCTGGCTCAGTGATCAGCCACAGGGGAACCCTGGGTGCCCCTCACAGACCCAGGAGGCACCAGTTGCTGAGCTGCGGGGACACGGGGAGGAGACCCCTGCACGCTCCCCAGCTGTCCCGGAAGTGGACTGGAAGTGCTTCTGTTCCACTTTCGGGTCTGCTGCCGAGCGTGCAGGGGAGCCCCCCCGCACTCCTGTGGGATGCTCCATCCACCACAGCATCGCAGCATTCACGAGCCACCTGGTACCTCGAGGTATGTAGAAAAAACATTTAAAGCTGTATCTATGTCTGAATTGTCGAAACTTTCCAAATCGATTCAGAGGGTTCTGATTCAATTTGGAGAGATTAAAGGGTCTCCTGATTCCATTAAGAGTTGGAGATTTGGCCACCGAATCGGACTGAATCTCCTCCAAATTGAATCAAGAACCAAAGCTTTGAACACCCCAATCAAGTACCACTTAATTCTAACTAAAGATTTTTATATTTAGGCAGATGCTGAATTAGGGAACAAAACTCAAGTTTCCACAAGCTACAAGTGCCATAAAGGCAAGTGCTGGGGTGTCAGAAGGGTTTAGCCACTGTATTGAGTTTCTATTTACTTGCTAAACCTACTTGGCTACAGACAGAAATTACACATATACTGGTTTAAGTGATCAGAAACTGGTTTAAACCTGTAACAGAACAGAAACTTAGTGTACACAAACCAGGTTCAAAATGGTTGAAACTGGTTTCAGATAAACCTGGTTGAATGTAGTATCAGACTTAACCAATTTGGGTCAAACTGATTTATGAAACTTCTGTCCCAGACCCCTTCCTGCTTCAAGTTAAATCACAGTCCCCCAACATCCCAGCATGCTTTCTAGCCCTGTACTGTGCTGTGCTGTTGGCTCCAGAGAGCAGGGCTGGCCCCGCCACTCTGCTCCTTAGCTGGAGCAGTGAGGGCTGGCTGACAATGGGGCGTGGGGGGGGCAAGCCCTGCTGGGGATGTAGCCCAGTCTGGGTGGGGGAGCAGGAAACTGCCCTCCCCAGACAAACCCTGGCTTGGGTCTGTGGCCAGGGAGGGGGGTTAAACACCCCTTCCCCCACTCAAACTTAAATGCTGACTACAACTGTAGACTACAAATCCCAGAGGTACCTGGAAAAAGGAAGAGGAAGGAATGAGCAACCCCTCAGAGTCCTGCTGCTGTAATTCTGGACTGCAAATCCCAGAGACCTCAGGAGCAGCAGGAAGAAGAAGTTAACACACAGTGCTCTAGATCCCCCTGGCTTCTGGTCTGAGCCACTGTAGGCATGTGGCTGCATTACCTGAATCAAAGGTCAATGTCTTTTCACTTCTGTTTCAATTTAATCTCTGCAGTTTAGACTAACCTGCAAAGACTGAATCAATTCAGTCTCAGGCTGTTTGACTATCTGTACCTAGCCAAGTTGTCTCAGATGTCTCTACACTACATTATGCTACAACATCCAACTGGGCTGACACACACAATGTTACCTCTCTCCCTTCCAGGCTCCATCTGAAATTTGCTCAGGCTTCCCTATTTCCCACATACCCTCCATAGTCTCTTTCCTTTCTCCCAAACCATCTCTCTACTCATTTTCCAAAATTCCCTCCCTCCCTAACTCTTAGGATACACCTACACAACAAAAAGAATGTGCAAAGGTAGCATTGAGCACTAGCATATCTACAGCTACCTTCATCTAGCTAATGTAGGTAACAGGCATGGTGAAGATACAGTGAATCTAGATTCAGCATGTCCAACAAACAGATGATGTAAACTGAGTTCCTGGAAGACTAGTTTTCTGGATGTTAGTACTTGCCAAGCCTGTACCACATGTCTCCACCACTATTGTGACCCATGATAGTGAGATTGTGCTATAGATATGCCCACATTTGTTTCTCTCTCCCTCTTTAAAATAAAGGTCCCCACTGCCTAAGTTCCCCTTGCAGCTGCCCTTCAGTCACTGTCTCTCCTTGCATCTTCTCTCCACATCATACCTGCATTTACCTCTGTAACTATTCCTATCCAGTCCTGTTTATTTACAGTGTAACCAGCCCCATTTCACTCCACGGACATTTATGAACTAGAATGGTTGGAACCCAGGTAAAGTAGCCAACTGCCTGCTCAGGAGGCAAATAATGTGGTCTCTATTGGCAGGTGTCAGCTGCAGCTATCTCCAACCTATCAGGCTGATCTGAAGCTGACCAAGAGAGGGAAGGGGAGATAAATGGAGAGACTGCTCTGTTTTGCTAATCCAAAAAGAGTCTCAAATTCTGCTATTCGTATACTTTACTTCATCTATTCTTAATCCTTCATAGCCAACCAGAGTTGAGGAAAAGGCATGGTTTTATCTCTCAGGCTAAAAGTTGAGGTAAGAACACCTCCACCTGTAATAGTTGCATTCTTGCCTGTAGTTAAGACAATTAGCATTCAAGCTATCATCACATGAGAACAAGAAGACAATTAGCATTCAAGCTATCATCACATGAGAACAAGAAGTAGAAACCTAAGGGATATCTATTTAGTCCAAGACATACCCCTATTCTCATGCACCTATTCTAAAGGCCACTGCATGAAGCTACAGGGAGAAAAAAAAAACAAGAACCAAAACAAAACAAATGCATATTTCTCAAATCCATTCTGGCTATAACCACCATTTCAGATCTTCTCCGGGAAGCACATCTATGCAAACACCCTCACCAAGAAGCTCACAGGAAAGAGACCAAAACAGCTTGATGGGTATAACAGAAAGATACCAAAGGGAAAAGGGACACCAAGAGATCCCAGGGACACTGCTCTGCCAAAGGGCCATGGAAGAATAAACAAATCTAAACAAAGGAAGAACTGTTGTAGAAATGTCAGCCATACTGCCTCCAGAAGTAAAATGAAAGAAAGATAAGCTACATCAATGAAATGACACACATTCCTATTAATTTAATAATAAATTATTCAATACATTTAATCATTTATGTGGTTTCTAGACTGGACAGTTTAAAAGAAAACATTCTTTAGAACACTGAAAATGCCTTTAACCTCTAAGGCTAAGGGCAGAAATTACACATACACTGATATGTAATCAGAAACCATTCAAATCTGTAACACAACAGAAGTTCAGTGCACATAAAGTGCTTTCAAAAGGGCTAAAACCAGTTTAAGATAAACCTGGATGGATGTAGTATCAGACTTAAGTAATTTAGGTTAGACTGATTTATTGAACTTCTGTCTACAGATTCAAGTTCACTCAGTCTCCAGGCATCCCAGGCTGCTTTGCACCTCTCCTGCCAACTCACCCTCACAGGGTGGGGCAGGCTAGCCTTGGCCCAAGCTGTCTGTTCCAGCCCATCTAGGAGGTATGCTCTGGTGCCTCCAGCTTCTGGCCTGGGCCACTGCAGGTATGTGCCTGCATTTCCAGAATCAAAAGTGAATATCTGTTCACTTGCTTATTGGTTCAATCTATGCGGCTTAAACTAACCTGCAAAGATTAAATCACTTCAGCCTCAGGCTTTTTGACTGTCTGCCTAAGAGTTTTTCATACAGAAAAAAGGTAGTGATTGGATCTTGCTGTTTTTAAAACCTAGAAGGGAGCATGATACTCATATATTGGTTACCATGACTGAAGATCATTTGAATGAAGCAGCTGTGATGCTTTATCATCTAGAGTGGATTCAGTAAGATTCTGATTGTTTTATACATTCAAAAGGTTCCTTAAGATGATTCCTTGCATAACATATTAAACCTTATTTGACTCACTGTCTTCAAGATATAAATAATGCCTATACCACTCATTTTGACAGCACTTATTGCCCACCTATCTTCACATTACCATTACAAAATCCTAGAACTGTTAATCTATGCACAGAACATCTTTGTGAAAAATTGAGTGGGTAGGTTTAACAAATGTGCCAGATTGACAACCGTAAAATCTAGAATTGGATAAAAAGCAGGCAGAAGAGCTGAAGTAAAGCAAGAAAGGTTTTCCGAAAAAATTCCGCCTGTGTTTTCATTAAATCAAACAAACCACCTAAAAAGACACTAGGAGGCTACAATGTTCAAATCTGTACACCTAAATTAAGGACTTGCATTGATGATGGTATGCTTTGTGGACAGAATGCTTACCATTCCCAATTATTTCAATATTAGTTATGAGCATTCCAGACTTCTGAAAAATCAAGCCTAAATAGATTTGGATGCCTACATTTAGACTTTGAATTTGGGTACTCTTCTGGCAGAGCTGGGGGAGGGGGGTCACATGCGGTACGGGATGGTGGATGGCAGTGGTGGCAGCATGCAAGATCCACCCCTGCCCCCCATGTCTGAGCTGCTGCCCTTGTCCCGCCCTACCACCTGGCCCTGCTCCTGGGGGGGCGGGGGCACAGGGTGGTGGGTGGCAGTCCTGCATCCCCGTCCACCTGCGCTTACCTTGGGAAGGCCCTAGGGCCTTCCCAAGTAGCCAGGTATAGGGGATCCTATGGTCCCCTGGTATAGGGAATCATGCCAACCCCTAGTATAGGGGATCATGCCCATATTTTGAATAATTTTATCAATGTCCTCAAAAGAGACAAGCATTTAAGTATTTCCCAGAAAGATGAAGCATCAATTGAAGTGACAGAAAATACCCAGTGGGAAACAGGAAACCAACAACTCACTTTCTGCATGTTCATTTAATTAACTTTGCAGCAGCAGACATGGGAAAAGGAAAGCACATTCTTACGTGTCTATCAATGGACTCTACCTATCTGCACCAGGTTTGTGTTGTGCTTAGTCTTGTTGTTATTATTCTCTTACTGCTTCTATTGCTTTTCTGATGCCTCACTAGCACATCACACCCAAAACATACATTTCAGAAAGCTGGCAAAAGAAGAATCTGAATGCTACCAAAATCCCCCCCACCTCAAACCCCAACCCTAGGCCTCATTAACTATTGAATCAAAGACCCATCAGCACATCAGTTCTTTGCTTTGTTCAAACTAGAACAATGAGGCAGGTCTTACATGCCAATATACAGCACCCCTTTTCTTACTGTTTCTTATTCAGATGGAATGCATATAACTAGAACCAATACTCTGTGATTCATTCAGCCTCTTCTGATGACCTGCATACTTCCCTCGGGCCTTAGAATTAGATATATTTATCTCACACAACGGCAGTAAAGTACAGAAGGTTATAAACTATTTCAGCTTCAACCACAGACATGATTTTGTATGTATGCTTAGTCTGGTGGTGAATTATGGTCTCAGGAAATTCAAACTAGTAAGTAAGTAACACATACTGAACAGCTAGTATTCTTACAACAACACATCAGGTTTATAACTCTCCTCAATTTTCTAAGGTCAGGTGTTTAGTTCCAACTAAAGCACATCTTTATCTGTTATATTATCTCACAAGAAGTTTGTTAAGGATGTTACTACATTACAGCTGATCAACAAAAGTGTGTGAGGGGAGGAAGGTATCCATCAACATTTTAACTGCCTGATAAAAATCTTTGAAAAACAGTTTCATGTACTAGCTATGCATACTTACCAAGGAACATTACAGTTAAAAGCTGTACAGTAAGTATTTAATACCTTGGACAAGCAGAGGTAGGAGTAATAAATATTCAAATATTACCCAAAACTCAAATAGTCTCTTCCATAAATGTGCATCTGCAAAGTATAATCACTTATATCTACTAGAATAATACAACCTTTTAATTTAGATATGGACAGTTACTCCCTAGATGTTAAAGTAGTGGATTTTATTATAAATTGCTATAATTTTTCATAAATATGAATTGTCAAATCCATATTAGTTTATTTTACATGAGCAACAAAGACTAGATATAGCTGGATGCCTTTTTATTTTATTTGGGCATTCTGTCTGCAAATCTTTTGTCTCTGCCCCCATGAGACAATGACAATTTCTTAAAGGCATACAGGTATACAAAAACATCAGCTATATCCTGAAATCTGGTGAAAACTCTATCTAATGGCCAATGACAATATAAACAATATACTTCTGCCTGAAAGCATTTTGTCTGTTCTTTTTAAAAATAATACTAAAGATGATTATTGTTCAAACAGATTAAGAGAGGGGATGTTCCTCTCTATTGTTTCAGTTTCCTTATTTTGCATAGCTTGGGCCAATCTTGTAGTCAACTCTATATGCCTAGTTAGTTATGTGTTTGGACTGGCTGACTGCCCTCAGTCAGTGCTTTTTAAGGATTTTTTATATAGTAATATATAAATCCATTTAAAAACATGATTCTGTGATTTTAAAACCACTAAGGTTGGCACAAGGACACAAAGATGTACATAGTACTTAAAAATACAACTCACTTTATGGAAGGTTGTTTCTTTTTTTCCTTTCCCCAACTGCCTAGATTTCAAGTAAAGGAAGTCCCTTTAAATAGCAGTATAGAAAAATGAACACTGAGGTTTGAAAACAGCACCTCTTTCCCATTTGCTACTTTCCAGTTTCAGGAGTAGTATAAGGAGTTGCTTAAGACTTAGAAAACCCTAATTTGTGGTAAGAATTGGCTATTTAACTGACCCTCTCTCTTGCCAGGTGAAGTTACTCCATTTGCTAACATGGAGCCCTGCTTGTATCTAAAATTCACTTCACTCCTCCATTTAATTTGGATTTACTGAGCTGGCAGGCATGCCACAAGATGCATCTACTGTATTTCACTGTGTATAAGTCAAGTTTTGAAGCCAAATTTTTAACTCTTAAAATTCAACCTTGACTTATACACCGTCCCCTGTGAGTGGTGCTACCTGGACCTCCCTGGGAGCTCAGGCAGCACACAGACCACTGGCAGTCTGTCTGGACAGCCCTGGGGGGCACTGCCACCATGGAGGGAAGGACGTCCCCTTCCCCCCAGCTCAGGGGCTGCCTAGCCCACCAGCAGCATGCCCCCTAGCCACAAGGCAGGTGAGGAACCTCTGCTGAAAGCAGAATCAGGCCCCTCACTGCTTCTGAGTCCAGCAAGCACCTGCAGCTGGCAGGATGCTTGGTGCTGCCTGGGAAGGGTGTCAGGCAGGGGCAGAGGCAGAGGGGAGGCTGGCCCTGCCCAACAGCCTTAGCCTCCCCCCACCCCTTCCTGACACCCCCTGCTGCCCTTGTGCCAAGCCAGCTCCTTCCTGGGTGGTGCCAGCTACAGGCACCTACTGAAGGCAGAAGCAGTGAGAGGCCCAATCCTGCTTTTGGTGAAGCCTCCCTTCCTCCCCCACAGCCAGCGGGCAAGCTGCTGGTGGGCTGGGCAGCCCCTGAGCTGTGGGGGGGCCAAGTCCTTTACTCCGTGGCAGCAGTAGTGCTCCTTGGGGCCAGTTGGGTGGGCTGCCAGCAGGCTGTGTGCTGCCTGAGCTCCCAGGGTCCCCAGTCCAACTTCCTGGGAGCTCTCCAACACACCGCCTCTCCCATGAGCCAACCCAGGCTTCCAGTGCCTTGCACATCGAGGTGGGGTTGACTTATACATTGGACATACAAAAATCCTAATTTTTTTTTTTTACAGAAATATGGGGTTTACTTACACAATATATTAACCTATACACCATAAAATATCGTTTGTTTGTTTTTTTACTGCATCAGGGAGTAGATTGAGGGATGTGTGGAGGTGAGTTCCAGTTTTTATTGATGACTGTTTTTTTAGTCTGGGTTGATTTGCGTGGACAGTCCATGGTATGTGTTGTGATGGCACACCAAAACCATAACGAAAAGGCTCTATAAATAAATGTAAAGAAACAATATATAAAAAAATGTATTTTATATTTTTAAAGTGTACTATTATTCCTATGAATGACAAAACAAAGTCAGCCTTTTGAACCAAACTAGTTTAGCCGGCCCAGTTTTTATTCACAACCTGGACAAGAGACAAGTATAGGTTGTGTCTGGCTACAGCATCTTTCTCTGAGAGGTATCTAGTCCTGATTAAAAAATATTAAGAAGTGGAGAATTTACCCCCCTTCCTTCACAGTTCATCCATCCTTACTGTTAAAAGTGTGCACCTCATTTAGTGTTTGAATGTGTCATGTCAGCTACCAGCCATTGATTCTTGTTATGCCTTTCTCCACCTGATTAAAGAGCACTTTACAATCTTTTTTTTTTCTCTTTGAAGGCATTTATTTAACTGTAATCAGGCCACCTCTGAATCACCTTTCTGATAACCTAAACAGCTTGAGCTGTTTAGATTTTTCACTGTAAGGCATTTTCTCCACCCCTTATTTTCTGGGATCTGTCCCTGATATTGTAGCATTACAACCTAGTTAAAGACAGCCTTTACCACTTCTTTCCCCCAATTTACCCTTCCTCAAAGTGGGGATTGTATCCAGAAGCTGAAAATACAACAAAAAATTGCTAAAGATTCTCAGATATTTTTAGATTTAAATCATGTGGCTCTCAAGTCACCAGAGAAAGCATCTAGACCCCTACAGCAACTAAAGTCAATTGCAGATTTCATTCTTTTCATCTTTTCTTTCTTAAAAAGACGAAAACCCCCAAACATTTGATTATCAAATTTAACTGTATCCAGTATCATGTCAGCTTCTCATTTGATACAATATAAAATGCAATAAAACTTTAGTTCAAGCAAGTGGCTTGCCTAGCAGACCTGTATCAATCCCTGGGGCACAAATTAGACTCAAACTGTTCCCTGTAGTTCCTCTTTTTATGCTAGCAATGATGCAACTGTGAATACATTACTTGACTCAACAAAAAACCTTATCTTTTCCCATTCTTCAATACCCAGATTACTGATCCACTATTCCTTTCCATGTCAAAGTGTGCATAAAAAAAATTCACACAGCACTTTGGCTTTTACACGCAGCTGGCATTTTTTTTCCCCTCTAAAAGTATAAGTTCTCTGTGGGAGTGTGACTAGCACTTCAATAGCAGAATAGAGCACATTCTATTTTAGGCCCCAATTCCACAGGCTTAACTGCAGTGTATTCAGTTTAGAGTTGAATCTAAACTTACAGAAAAATAATACCCATATGATATTAACACTCATAAAAACATAGGTTGTTAATCATCTCTGCTGCAACAAGAAATCTTTGTGAGTCTGGCTTTGTATATTCTGCATTTTAGAAGTGCTAATAGTAGGGGCCAGAAGATGAAACATTCCTTCTTGTCTTGAACATAATTTATATCTTTAAGGTTCTGACCTCTTGCTGGTATTTTTTTGATAAATGAATAGTCTATAGGTGACAAGGCTTCACGTTGGGCACTGATTCCACAACTGACATTCCCTGGTCTTACGAAGCTGCATTCAGTGCAGCACCAGAAGAGCAGGCGAAGGGCCTTGGGCAGACACCAATACAGGGCACTAAGTCAGTCTTGTCACTCTTACTGGGCACGTCTACATGAGCTGCTTGGAGTGCAGTAGACTAATTCTACTGTGCATTAGCGCAGTGGGCAAAATCCACACATTAAAATCACAAAAAGACAGTTTGTTTGCACTAGTGCACAGTAGCACCAATTACGGTGCATTAATGAACGTGTAGGTGCACACACTGATACTCACCTGATAATGGATTTTTCTGGATAAATGTTGGTCCTTGAAAATAAGTCAGGGGACTATTCCAACTGATACCCAACTGTCAGTTGTACAAATTGATAAATAGCAGTAGCCTGGAAACAAGAATATCCTCGCACAGCCCATCTCCACTAGGAATGCTGCCTGCTGTGAGCATATTTCATCACCCACATATCCCATTATTGGTTGCTTTGAGTCACTGGAGTGGTATTGAAGAACTGTAGTGGACCACATTCAACAAGAGGTCTTCTGCACTTGTCATATACTTCTAGATTCTCTCCTGTTATGCTTGAGATGGAGAACTTCAACCACCACACCCAGCCTTCTTTACTTAATTTATAATTAAATGCCACTTTGGAAACATATCTGAGAAAGGAGAATGGATATAGAAAGAAGTAATTCAATATTCTCTACTACCCATATGTAACAGGGAAACACAGAGGGATTGATTTGATCTCCCATTGCTCTCAGTGTTTTGGTCCCTGAACCTTTAGTTTCTGGTTATACCACTCTTATATTATCCTCTCTCACTCCATGCTTTTTCTCTAAAGCACAGCTTGATGCATTGCCATCAGCAGTACAAGCTTTAGAACCACCTGCTCATTCATTTATTTCTAGACTGGATTCTGTGATTATTAAGATGAACTGTGGGGAAAAACAGTAGTCTGGATTTCGAGGGGCAACCTTATGCTGTACGAATGCAGTCTGCTAGCTCTATGACCCCTAGAGATGTGTTAATGAAAGAAAATGTTACACTTCACACAGAACTAGACATCTTCAGAGCTAATATTAAAGCATGGCAGACTAAGCATTTAGATAGCACAGACTTTTCACAAGAAGTCTTCATTACTGTTGGGAACCAAAAAATGAATTTGAACATTTTTCCAAATTGGTTACAACATTTGATATATAAAAGACAACTGAATATATGCAAAGGTCAGAATTTTAGCTATAGGAAAAAAGAGAAAAGCCATGGCTTATTATAGTTTAATTAAGGTGTTTGCCATGGAAATATAGTGCAGGAGTCACATAATATCTTCACTTTACAATAAAACCTTTATAATCATTTAATAATATTTAGTATTAAAGGCCATTCAGAAACCTGTACTTTACTACACTGGGGTGAGAAGCTCTAGTTCTAGCTTCACATGATTATTGCTGGCTCTCACACTGTGAGATAAAAATAAAAAGGAAAGTTTGAGAACATGAGCTGATCCTTCCCTCCACTCTCTTTTTTACTGGCCACAATGAGATAAGGAAAGGGACTAATGGGATGCATCTATACAAGATGTTTCTATTAGGGTGCATGAAACTAATACATTCTGCAGCAGGGCAGCACATGTATTTACAAGTACCAGTAAACAGAAGTACTACCCTGCTGCAGAATTTTTTCATGCACAGCAGCACATATGTAGACACTGACCAGCTGGCTGGGGCACAAGGGTGCTTCAGTGCCAGGGCTGCCTGCCAGCTAGCCCCACACTGAAGCACTCTCATGCCCCAGCAAGCTCCTCCGCAGCACACTGAGCCTGGTCAGAGCAGCCCCAGGCTGGTAGGAGGACCCCCTATGTCCCCTACCAGCCAGGGCTGCTGCAACACAGCTCAATGTGCTATGGTTAGCTAAGAGAAAAGGAGACTGATGCTAGATAACAGGAAATGGCGGCTGGTTCAAAGGTAGAGATGGTCAACTAACTGCCAATAGTCTTGTAGAAGCTGGGAGTGTACTGGGTTTTGAAAATTCATCCTATGATTGTTCTGGCAAATGCACTAAGATTGTGTGGTCACCAAGAACTATGTTCTTCCTATTCACTGCTTTCTGCCAGATACCTGTCATCTGGCTCCCAGCTTCAATCTTCTGCAGCTGGCCAGTTCAGCAAGGTGTCAACCTCAGGTAGATTCTCACTGAGTACATTGGTCTTTCTGGCTAAATGTTCTGAATTATTTGGGAAAACAGAGAGGCTTTATTATTTCTTACTGCTACTTCTATTTTCTTTTCCTTCTTTGCCCCCTGCTTTGTCTTCCTATCACAAACACTGCTATGGTCTAGGGCTCACAGGGTGTCTTGTGGTTTCTTTAATTTGTTTTACTACTATGGAAAGACTAGTCTCTACGTAAAGGTAACATCAAGCTTTATTTAGCCTTATCATCCTTCATTTTATATGCATTGTGCTACTTTGGATAAAATGCATTTCTTATGTGATATGATCATTGCTTTCAAGTGGTAAACAATGAGTTTCTTTGACACCCAGGAAAGATTCCAAGCCTAAGAGGATGGAGAGCTGTAATGGCTTGAAGACTGACCCTTATGACACAGAAATTCCCTTCTAATACTGCATTCCTCTGTTGTTCCCAGTGGACATTAAGCCTATCAGGAAAAAAAAAATATCATTCTTCTGATAGAAACCAGAAGCATACAAGAGTTTATTCAGTTATCCAGGGCAAAACATGTCCCCTCTGGGAGAAAGGTCTACCAGGTTGACACCTGGATGATCTTCACTGCAAGAGAGTTTCTCTCACACAAATACATGCTTCTGCTCAATTCCTCTGTGGGCACATCTACATATGACATTTACTGCAGAGTAAACTGATTAGCTTCACTGTAAATGTTTCATGTCTACATGAATGGCCATATTAGGCTGTAGGAAACTAATTAACTCCCCAGCAGGGTAGTACTTGTATTTACCCCTGTAAATGTATTTACAAGTACTACTCTGCTGTGGAGATTTTTAGTGTGCAGCGGCACACGTGTAGATGCTGCTTTGGCTGGCTGGGGTACAAGGGTGCTTCAGTGTGGGGGCTGCCTGCCTGCTAGCCCAACAGTGAAGCACCCTTGTGCCCCAGCCAGCACCTCCACAGCACGTTGAGCCAGGCTGGAGCAGCCCGAAGCTGACAGGCTGGCTCTCTGGGCCCCTGCCAGCCAGGGCTGCTCAAACCCAGCTCAATATGCCGTAGTCCTGGGCACATGTTCAAATGGTGCACCCAGGACCAATAAACTCTAATGTGATATGTGCTGGAGTTTATTGCTGTGTGCTAATAGCACATGTAGACGTGCCCTGTAATGAGGAGGAGTGAGCAACAGCTGCCCCTGTGCCTTCCCCAGACCACTCTTGTAGACTGGAAAGACAGGGAAGAATCAGCTGTCCACTGCTCCCTATCTCTTTCTTGGTCCAGGAGAGTGAAACAGCAGGTCAATACTCCCCACACTTCCCTAGACTGGGAACTTCCTGGCCTGGGAAGTGGACAAGGAGCATTGCCCCCCTGCTCTACTTACCTTCTAGTCTGATCTGGGAGGGCAGTAGGGCAGCCATACACTGCTCCCTGCCCCTTCCCCAAACCAGGGGCTCCGTGGTTGTTGTTAGGCTGAACAGCTGTACTATTCCACTCTGAGAATCATTTCTCAGAAATTTACACTACTAGAAACGAACTCCTTGTGATGGCTCACGCCCCACTTACTACAGCACCGGTGTCCAGGTGGCCGGTCTGTGGGCAAGTCAGCTGGCACCACATGGCCAAAGGGAGCCCTGCTGGTTGGTCTGGTGCCTGAAGGCTCTGGGCATAAAAGGAGCCCAGGAGCAGAGCCTGAGGGGGAGGGGAGCGGGTAGAGCTGGGAGCACTGGCAGCAGAGCTGGATACTCTCCCCATGGCCAAAAAGCAGCCACTACATCCCTGAAGGGCTACCATGCCAGACAGGCAGCACCTGCCTGTCCCTCTGCTGAAGCATCTGGGGAAGACACAAACACATGACAAACTCCCAGCAGGAAGTTGGAGACTCTCCCTGGGGCACACCACCCCAGAAAAACTGAGGACACCAAGATCACCTGGTCAGTACCAATAACTGAACCAGGTGGCAGTCTGATTGTGGTAGCTGACAGGCCAAGGGGCCCAGAGCCAACACCACTTACCAGCACAACATCACATAGGTCAGCAGGGACTAGGACAGGGCAGCCCAGTGGACACTGCTGGGGCCTGCTGAGGGAAGAATTTCACCCAGGAACCCCCTAATATCGTACATCCTGTGGACCCAAACCTTCCTAGTGGAGAGTTGGCAGAGCCATGAGCATCACATAGGCATGGAGGAATGCTTCTCAAGACATTACAATACTTGGCCGGGTGGTAGCTGGTCCAAGACGTATGCCCAACAAAGGGGCATCTGAGACATGAGACCACGTGGGGAAAGGATGCATCTTGCATCAAGAAATCCCATGCACTGAAGGAAAACACTAGGCACAGTGGGCATTGTTGCCCTTTGCACCATGTTATCCAAGTTATTTTGGTTAAATTATTGTTGTTTTCATTTTGCTATTTTACCAGGCTACAGCCATACCCCCTGTTGGCATTCACATTACCAGGCCTCATTGCAAAAGGAGATGGCACCACGATCATGTCAGAACACCATTGAGGCTAATCCATAACACCCGAGTGAAAAGGGATATAGAGGAGGAGGAGCCCCACAAAAGAAGCGCCAGCAGAGTGGCCCTGAATCCCAGGGAGACCACCAAACAACACCTCCAGAGGTAATACCCACTCAATGACAAGTTGTAGTGGGTGAGCAGACCCCAGTGTGACATAATGAAAAAAGGCAGGGCACACCATTGGTGGTGCGGTGGTAGTGAGCCTGTCGCACTCCTGTTCATACCATGAGTCACATGTGTGGTTGTCCTCTTCTCCTCTAGCAATAAGCTCCAAAGATCTCTTTCCACAAGTCTGAGAGACAAGCCCTTTTCCTACTCTCACAAGATTTACCTGTGGCCTCTGGCAGATATTATGTTTCACATGTTGTAATTGAATAGCGTATGACAATGACAGGCCAGACGTTAAACCAGTTTATCTATGATGAAAATGATGCATCGGCTAGGGCTGTGAAAAGCTTTGGTTCCCGATTTGTTTCAGCAGAGATTTGGCAGCCAAATCTCTGAATCCGAATTGAATCAGAGGAACCTTTAATCTCTCTGAATTGATTTGGAACTCTCCAGACCAACTCGGAGAGATTTGGAAGATTTGGCAATTTGGATGTAGATACAGCTTTAAATGTTTTTTTCTACATACCTCTAGGTAGCAGGTGCTCTGAACACTGTAGTGCTGGGGCAGATGCAGTGTTCCACAGAAGCACGGGGAGGTCCCCAGCGCGCTCAGCAGCAGACCCGGAAATGGACCAGAAGCACTTCCAATCCACTTCCTGGTCCACCGGGGAGCACGCAGGGGGGGCCCTCTGCACCTCTCCAGCTTGGCAACTGGTGCCTCCTGGGTCTGGAGGGGCACCTAAGGTCCCCCTGTGGCCTATCACTGAGCCAGGGGGGCACAGGTGGGGGGACCCAGCACACTCCCCGGTGGACCAGGAAGTGGACCAAAAGTGCTTCTGGTCCTCTTCCGGGTTCACTGCTGAGCACATTGGAGAGCCCACCATGCTCCTGTGGGATGCTCCATGTGTGCAGCAATCTTGAACCTGTGGGATGCTCCATGTGTGCAGCGATCATGAACCATGATGCTACCTCAAGGTATGTAGAAAAAAAACTTTTAAAGCTCTGCCTGTATCTGAATCACTGATTCTCCGAATCAGCATCAAATCTTCAGATTTGGATTCGGCTGACTCAAATCAGGGACAGTGATCTGAATCAACGGATTGAATCACTGTCCCTGATTTGGGCCAGGCCAAATCCAAATCCAAATCGAATAGGCCTGTTTTGCACACCTCTCATAACGGCCACAAAGAAGTTCCTTGTGGGATGGAAGTATCCCACAATAATTTAAACAAGTGGCCAGTTGGCAAATTACAATTTGTTGCATACTTACATATCAAATTTAGACAACTTATTCCAGATAAGGTCTTGCCAGTGCCAAGGGTTTTTGATACTGGTTTTCTTATTCCTGAGGAACATAATTCTCAGGGAAGAGACAAACAGAGAGGTGTCTTCTGACATAATCTTAAATCAATTCCATTCTGGCCCTTGAACTTCTTTGATACCTTATTGGGATAAAGAAAACCTACTAGACAGCAGAGTACTGGCATAAGCAAGGTAAGTTGGGGCTAGATGGGTTACCATCACACAAGAGAGAAGCCATAAGACTATAACGGAAAACATTTCTAAAGCTCAGTTCTCAAATCAGCCAGTGACCGATGACCGCCAACATTATTTATGTACATTCTGGAGAGTGGGTTATTTTCATTAGATTTTTATCTCACCTTCTTAACAAGGATGATTCATCAGAAAGTGCTGCATGAAGTTGATTTATCATATTTCATGGCTGAAGTTTATTTTTTGTATTTTTGTCTTGCATGTTAATATATTTATTTTAAGAAAGTAATGCAGCTGTAGTAAAACAACACCTCTCCACAAGACTTTTCTTCTAAACCTTTTCTGAGGGATGGAAAGTGACCCCTTTAGAATTGGGAAGTAAAACATATACAGATTATGTAAAATATAATTAAGTTCTTTTGTGTGATGTTATCACCCAGTGTGTCCCTTCTTGTAACGTGACATCCTGACTCAGTTTCTCCAGAACTATTTTCTACCTGTTCTGATGGCTTATGGTTCAGCCATCCAGCCAGGTCACTCCAAAGTTTAACCTTCCCCCTCATCCTTGCCTTCCCCTTGCCAAGATGCTAATAACCAAAATGATAGGAGACTTTTTTTCTGCTGGATTCACTTCTCTGCCATCACTCTTCTCTTCAAGTAGAGCCTTGCATAACCCCCATTACGTCCTGGACAAGTAGGCTAGTGTCAGGTCTGCTTTCCCTTCAAAGAGGCATTGACCAGCTATTAGACCTGTGCTAAGCAGCTAGTATTCGCTTTGGATTCAGATTCGGCCAATTTGGGGGACAGCAATTCGATTCAGTGACTCAAATCACTGTCCTGATTTGATTCCGCAGCAGCTGAATCTCCAAATCAGCCAGGCCCATCCCCTGCCCCCTCCCAGCCAAGCAATGGCCACCCTGTTGGCCCCAGCTCCCAGCACTTGGGAAAAAAAAATCCCCAGCTCAGCAGGTGTTCCTGGGTGGGGGGCACTCCCCCCTCCCCCATACTGAGTGGGGGGCTGTGCACGAGCCACTGTCCTGATTTGATTCCGCAGCAGCTGAATCTCCAAATCAGCCAGGCCCATCCCCTGCCCCCTCCCAGCCAAGCAATGGCCACCCTGTTGGCCCCAGCTCCCAGCACTTGGGAAAAAAAAATCCCCAGCTCAGCAGGTGTTCCTGGGTGGGGGGCACTCCCCCCTCCCCCATACTGAGTGGGGGGCTGTGCACGAGCCCCTGAACGCCCCCCCCACTCCTGCTGGCAGGGGGTGATCCCCTCTGTCCCGTGCCACATGGGCGGCTCTGCAGGAGCCCCCAAAGCCCCAAGGCTGCATCAGGAGTGGCAAGTCCCAGGGCTTTTCTCCGCTTTTTTTTTTCTTAAAGGGCTGGAGCCCCAGCAGGCAGGGCAGGCGTGGGGGGGCCGGGGGAGCAGAGGGGGGTTGAGGGGACTCATGCAGAGCCCCCCCATGCAGCGTGGGGCAGTGGGGATCGTCCCCAGGGCTGGGGGAGTGGGGTGTTTGTGGGGGGGTTGGCAGGAGTCCCCCTATGGTCCCAGCCCGGCTCCCCCCACCCCTAGTACTTACCAGCTCGGAGTGGCTGCAAGTCTTTGCCAAAGATTTAGAGAGCTTTGAATCAATTTGGACCTTTAAATTGGTCCCGATTCGATTCAGATTCAGAGATTCAGCCACTGAATCCGGCCAAATCTCCTCTGAATCGAATCACCACCCAAAGCATCGCACAGCCCTACCAGCTATACAGTCCAACTGAGTTCTTACTTCAGCTAAGGCTCTCTCTAAAAGAGGACAACTGATTCTGCATTGCCCACTCTGACCTTTTTTTCCTTAGTCCCTTCTCACAAGCTAGACACCTGCCACAACTGCAATGAGTAAAACTGTTCACTGCAGTTTATGGGCTCTTTCAGCCCATGTGGGATTTGTATACTCCATCGTAGGTGGAAAAAGATCTCTTCAAATACTCTAAGCTACAGCAGTTTTGTGGGACCATGAAGTTGATGACAATTGATGTAATCGCTTTAGATTAATTACACAAATATTCTCAATGGCAAACCTGACCTCCCCCAGATGCCATTGTGTGAGGAAGTTAATCTAATAGTAAGAATAAGTGGACCAAAAGTCACAGCATATTGGTTGTACTCTTAACACAGATTTAACATAGGACATTGCTTTAATCCCTCCTTTATCATCTCTTTAAAACTAGATATTGATACCTGACATGTTTAAAATAGCTTGAAATGTACCTTACATGGGCAAAGTAAATCTATTCTTTTATCAAAAAATCTTTAAGAAAGTACAATGACAATTTACATACAGCACCATTCAAGAACTGGGAATTTCATTACCTATAATCCACAATGTAACACAGGGAAAATTAATTTATTTATTGATCCTATTGCCTTGCCAATTATTTCCTCACAATGTCATCACTTTGTTGGAGATGTTTTCCTGGAAAATGTTGTTTCTTTGTCAGTAATAATTCCTTTAAAATAACCCTCTTTAAAGTACTGAATACACATTTGGGTGAGCTTTTAAATTTGCACTCTGAAGACATTTCCTCTGTACTACTTCACCTACTGGCAATCCTTTATGAACACCAAAAAGAATATAGCTCTGAAGATTGCCTTTTCCTCAGCATTCTGAAAAACAATCTTCAGTATGTGTGATGCTTACTAGTGTTAAGGTCCCAGGCTTATATATATATTACCTCTCCCTAAATAAACAGAGTCAATTCTCTAAAAAAAAAATGTCAATGATCTTTTCCTTAGTCTGAAACCCCTCCATTCCTTATTCTCACTCTACAGAAATAAGGAAGCTGATATCCAGCATCTGAATGACAGCCCACAAGAGCAATTTCTTCTTAGAAGTACTATTTCTTGCTGCTGCACTGTTGTCTCTGTAAACTAAATGGAACACTTGTATCAGTTCTGCTTGGGTCAACATGGGCCACCCTGAGAAATCTCCCCTTGGGTTCAAATTCAAATCTCCTACATGTCCTATGTCTAATGAAAAACCACAATTTGCAGAAAGATTTTCATTGATGTACCACAAGGTGGCAGTATTCTATACTAATATTTTATTTTCCAGCATTTGAAGATATACCAACCTTTTAATAAGCATAGGCTGGATCTCCAGTGAGAAAATGTATCGTGTCTGCATACTTATTTACCAACAATAAGTTTTAAAAAAGCTTACTAATATGATAATATAATTACTAATATAATACTACTATAGGGTAAACCAAAACAAACCGTTTTTTAAATACCACTTGTCCCTGCACATTCCATCAAAGCATATTAGCAGGATCAGTGGTACCTGCTAATTTCCTTTTGCATCCTTAATTTCTAGTAAACACCTGGGAGATACAACTGAAAAAGAGCTAAAGAAAACTGACTTTCCACCACTTCTACAAGGGGCTCTCAAATAAAAGATAATTTTTAAACAACCATTCTCTGCCTTCTTGTGCTATAAGAGCTCAGTCTCACTAAAGGCTTCACTTTGTTCCCATTGAAGTAAATCACAAAATTTCCATTGACTTCACTGATGCAGGACGAGGCCTCGGGGTTCTATTAATTTACCACTGAGGAAGAGAGATTTATGCAGGTAACTCTTTAGAATGGTAATAAGAATCATGCTCATAAGGCTCCTGTGCATTAAAGATGAATAACAATCTCTGAAAAAATGCAAAGGCACAAAAGAAAAAAATTATCGTTCTCTGGCTGTTTCTGGGGGAATTATTTAATACAAAAATAATAATAAAGGAAGATCCATTTAAAACAACCTTGTTAAATACAAAAGTCATGCTAGCCATTTATACACCCCCTAGGATAATTGACTCCTGAAGTACCATTAAGATGCAACTAAATAAACTGAAGATGATCCTATGGTCCATGTGACCAGAACACTTTGACATCCACTGCAAGTAAACAACATAACCAATATTTTTATCATTTAAGCATCTTTTTTTCACACCTCAGTGGCTCCACAATAGTTAGAAGGCAGGTCTAGTACTTAGCACTTTGGAGGTGCTCTGCCAAGTAAAGTTTGTAATTTTCTTTAAATATACTACAAATATGTGTCTAAATAGCATCTAACCTACCAATTATATATTTTGCGGAGGAAGACTTCCCTGTGCGGTCAGGGAAACTGTTGACCAGTCTGCTGCCAAATGTGTTCATGTTTCCATCCCTAGAACCCTACTCCCCTCCCAAAAATATTTCCAGGCAATTGTTTTAATTAGGCACAAAAGCAGCCATGACAGTGCTCTGTTGTCAGAGAAGGTCCTATTTACTGTGCCAAGTTCCAAAACAGCATGCTTATTAGTCATGCTTCTGTAAATTATCTTTCTCCTATATGTTAGTAACTTGTGAAGACATTCCTGGGTTTCTTGTTGCAAGTGCATATTTAGGAGCTGCATTTCATTGTACTGAAGGTGTCATGTTTAGGCTAATAGGTGTTGCTTCCTAAAATCAAACAATACATTTCTCTAAAAGCATGCTCTTCAAATTCCTAAATGTTGCTTTCCAACTGCAGTCCTATTTACCTAATCATTTATACTGAGCCTGATTCTGCCTTCTGAAACACTACACCAGCCCTATAGAAATCCATGGAGTAGGACCAGGACTGGATTAATGAACAGAGAGGCTAGATGATAATCCAGGGGCCCCATGCATGCTCATTCTTCCACAATTACCATGGGATTTATGTGCAGTAGTACAGCAAACTAAGTCTACCATGCATGAAACAGTGACAGGAAATTTTGAAGGCAGAGATTGTGTTCATGAGCTTCCATGCAAGAGTAGACTCTGTGCTGAGTGTTCACGCCGGGGTGTTAAATTCAGGTGATTGCAAGCAACACATTTGTCTGGTCTTGGGTTAAAAAGCAGCAAAAGCATACACTAGTGTGGTGTACAACCACCTGACCATAACACTATATATATCTAGGGTACAGCACAGAGAACGTGTGGCCTTGTGATTTAAAAATATACTGCTAACATTTCATATAAATTGGAATGACCCCAACAATTGGGCCCCACTGGGTTAAGGGCTCTGTGCCATGGCGTAATTGGCATATCAATTAAGCTGGCTCTGACTTGACCAGATGTAATGGAGTTAAGAATGTGGATGATTGATTTAAATTATATTTAATGTTCATATTTTTGGCCTCATTTGAACTCAAATCACCATTTATCCCATTTGCTCTCACACAGTCACTATTACCAAGCCTCTTAAAAATACAATCTGGTTGTTGTAGTAATAATTTGGGAAATGCTCCCCAAACTTGTAGTAAAGCTGCTTGTTTGGATATGCAATAGCAGATCCTATTACATTCCTTGACTCCCCTTATACTTGCATTAAGGCAATTCTAAGCCTGTTGTCAAACTGAGATCTCCTGGGATGCATCTGTCACACAGTGGTATCCATGCCCAATTGGCACAGTGTCTTTAGATTCAAATCATTTGTGACCTCTACTGGTAAACTATTTAGAAAACTAAATATTAGAAACTGAAGAGACAGGAAACAGACAGCTCAGTGCTGTGACCAGTGCTCAATAATTTTGTTGCAATGTTGTTATTATACCCTACTGAGTTAGGAGAACAGCGATTTTCCTTTTTAGCATCTATCAGGTCACTAATGAGCACAATCTTTCTTCCATTATGTGTTTAACCTGTCCCAGCTCAGGAACAGGATATGAATCTGAGGGCATTGCAGAGCAGGATTAAGAAGTTCTTCAAAAGTGGGTCCAAATTGCTTTTAACCCCATGGAATTAGTTTGCAATTATCAAAGAAAGGAAGTAAGGGTCCATTAATTGTTTGTATTTGTTTTGATCAGACATGAAGGAGGCTCTGTTTTGCCAACTTAGTGATGTGAGTTGGGAAAACACAACATAGAGCAAAACCAACAGGTTTACTAGAAGATCACCAGTAAAATCACAGAGAGAAAATAATCTCTCTTCCTTGTTTTAATATTTTGTATGCTAAATAGTGATCACACACAGGTCCTTTTGACTGTTCCTCCAGAGCTGTCTTGTCACCATGACCTCCCCATCTTCTTCACTGGGTCCTCTGTTACCAAATTGCCCATTGCCCTATTCCTGCAGATACCTTCCTAGTCTGTTCCTTTATATTTCACCCACATGGGACTTGAGAGAAGTGGAGGAAGGTATCAGATAGGCAGGTATCAGAAGCGGGTATTCTCTGGGAGGCCCCACTTTCTCCCACTGCCCAGTCACTTTGTAAACCACCAAAACTGTGTCCAGGGTGGATGACTGAACTGCTGACATAGCAGCTGCTTGGTGCTCCCACTGCTGCTACTGCCTCTACCTGGTGCTTTCCTGGGCTCCCTAATCCACACATATAGAGGAAGAAACTGAGTGAAGGTCTGTTAGGAAACAGCTAATCTGGGAGCAGGCCCTCCTGTTAGTGTTGAGTAGGACCTGTAAATCCAGTTACCAACTGTAGCTGCAACTGCAGTCTCACAGGGAAATTAGCCAGAAATTTCTGAGCTGAGAGCAGCTGTTCAAAAGACTGAGAGCAGCTGCCAAAAATGACAAAGTAGTGAGAGCCCCAAATATTTTGTGAGAGTTGGCAAGCCTGGAGATAAGACAATAATGGTTATACACACTCAGCCAAAGCTTTAGCTTTCAAAAAAAAGGTACAGTACATTGTCCTATGTGAAATGAACTTGACTGTCTCAGTCTATTTTCCAGGAGACATGTTAACATCACTTAGGCCAGTGATGAACAGAGACTTATCTTTCTGCTTTGTTTTCTCTCTCTTCTTACTTCATTCTTCTACTCATGCCCGTGTGTCTGTTTTGCCCTCCTCTCTCATTTTGTTGGAAACAAAAGCTTTCCAGGGCAGAATTTCCACTTCCTTATTTTTCTCCACTGTACTTAATACACACTAAAGTCCTGATTATTAGTTGTCACATACATGCATTACCATGGTACTACTACTAATAATAATTACAAAATCTCCCATCACAACTTGATACCATTGTTGGAAGGAGCAGCAGAATACCAGGTACTGAATGAATAGTTAAGAGTCAGCTTTCTTCTGCTGCAGAGGTCATTCCTTCAGATCAGGCTAAAAGCAAATTAGCCTGCACTGCTACTGCTAAAACTGCTCCTTTTAAAGGATAATATTCTCCACAGTGGCTGATCTTGCACAAGCACTGAATTCGTTCTCTCACGCACACATACAGACCGGCACCTCACATAGACGTTACCACATTTTGAACTTTGAAGAAAAGGTCTGAGCTACTAACATATTGAAGTTAAACTGTGAAAGCCAGTTTAAACAAGCATGGAGGAGAGGCATGTTTATAAATATGGAAATGCATTATAGTAAGTGGATCTGAGAGAACTTCTTAAAATGAAGGATGATTTGGTGACTAATGCAGTGTATTGAGACTCAAATACCCTGGGTTCTGTTCTTGTTCATCTGCAGTAAACTTTCTGGACGACCCTCTGTTCTACAGCAGAAAAGGGTATTATAATAATTTAGTTTCACACACAACTGTTTTGTCTTGCTACCATTAGGACAACTTTTTCCTGCACTGTGTGTTTGTAGTCCCAGTGAGAACTTGTTCTCAGTCAGGGACTTCAACTAGTGCTGCAACAGAAAAAACAAAACAAAACCTAACAACTAATACTTGACGCTCCACTCCCAAACAGCATAAGAAACCTGGGAGTAATGTTAGGAAGGCCTGGGAGTACTGAGCTTACTAAATGACTTCTGAGAAGATTATTCTCTAGCACTTGGAAAAAGCACTGTATCTCTACCTACACTACCTGGATTGGAAGCTGACCATAAAAAGGAACTAATCTAGATTCACCCTAGCCTGGGTTAGGAGGGTGAGTGGACACCCAGCAGTACTAAAAGCAAGACCTGTCAAAGGGCAGATGAGCTCCCTGTGAGCCAACAGCCATCCATACCTGGAGAGGAGATGGGCGCCACCAGGTTACTTTGCCTGAAGAATGACCAATGATGCACAGCGTCCAAGGTGCCCCAACGATCTCAGTGGCCTAGGGACTGACTTGACTTTACTTGATTATGTACTTGATTATGGTCTAGGAGCTACATTTTCTTCTGTGCACCAGTTTCATTCCAAAATAGTCCGTGGCATGTGAGACCACAACATTTGGCTCTAAACACTTACAAATATTATACCTACTTCTGACACATTCACATTGGCTAGGAATTGAGAGCTACTGTTTTGTTGCTGTCATATATCCTGAAAGTTCAGCAATGGCTTGTTTTCAAAATTATTCCTGTGACAGAAAGTTGCTTCCAGGCAACTGTGCATTTTAAGATTTAACTCAGGGTAAAAGTTTAATAACCTATAAAATCTATAAAATTAAGGATTTTCATAATGGAAATATTAACACAATTTCAAGTCTGGCAGCACGGCTGGAATTTTCCAGAATACAAATAACTGCTTTAAAGTAAAAACTACAATATGCTCTCTGAGATTGCTTTTTTAATGTCTTCCCCAGTAAGTGATGTCAACATTGACTTCTATCCCAAACCTTAATTTATATTGTTTTAAGTAAGTGAGGGGAGAAAAGAAAATATAACCTCCTGACTATTTGTCCCCAAGGATTTAGAGAAAAGCCACAAAGTAAGATGGCACCATCTGCAAGACATTTATTTCACTTATTTACTTGCTTTTATTTTATAAATGCCAGCTTACTACTATCACACATTAATGTATGTGTGGGGGGAGAAACAATTGCAAAGATTTATAATGCTAAGAGAAATCCAGGACTCTCATATAAATGTCCTATGCAATCTAGAAGCACTGGGAAAAAATAAAGCTACTTTGGTTTCCCATAAAAGGAATACAAGGAGGGAGAGAGAAAGAGTCTGAATTTTCCTGACTAGCAAAACCCTATAATATATAGATACAAATATATTCTGTTTGGGAGGAGGACAAAAACATATTCTAAATGTCAGATGTTATGTGTTATTATATGTAACTTCAGATCTCTTTGAGCCAAATTTACAAAGATATTATTTTAAGACTAAAAAAAGGACAATAAAAAGAAAGAAGAAAACAGAGATGAAAGGGAAAAATGAATGTGTGTTTTAATAGTGCAAGTAAAGAAAATTCCTTTATATATTCTTAAAAGTTCCTTGATTTTGCCTTTATAGTCCTGAGGTAATTACTAGGCAAAACTGTCACGTTTTATTTTCCTTGAAACAACATGTATCATAAACAAAGGACATACATAGACATTTGCAACTAGGACCTAGATACTGATAGCACTCTGTGATACTGCTGGACCCAAGGACTTAAATGCTGGGGGGGGGGGGGGGGGGGGTTTTTAACAAAGTGGGTGGGGACGTTATTCATAACAAAAAACACTTAGCATCAAAAGTTTAAAAGGTGATGTGCAAGATAGTAAGGTCTTACAGACTTTTTCTGAAAATGATGCACAGGGTTTTTTTCATATTAATTAGGGAATCCAAAGGGGATATCATCTCCTCTCACCTTTTAAAAGCAAGTCTGGAAATTAAAACAAAAGAAGCTGTCTTCTTGCTGCAGCTTTCCTGAACTGATTACAGGTTATGGCCTCATCGACCCCTATGTATGTGTTGACCTTTCACTGAAATTATTAGTAACATTCACAAAGACTTGTTTTAGTCTTGGCCAAAAAATATCATTATGAAGGCACTTTAATGGGAGTCCGGTACAAATTTGTGAAGGCAGAATTTGGTCCCTGGATTAGGATGTGTACCCCTTTCCACTACAGATAACCTTTCTCCTCAAGAATTTTGCCTATTTTAGGATTCCTTGCAAATTTGTCAGAGTAACCTCCTGGCATAAATATTACAGCAATTTTATAAAGTTTGGAGAAGTTCAGTGCTCTCTTAAACATTGCTTTTAATGATATTCTCAAAGCTTCTGGGAAATCTTGAAAGCTTTCTTGACTATAAAAAGAACACACATCACTGTTAGAGACAGCTTTTTGGCTAAAATTCTACCAAGGTTCGACAATTCGACACAGTGAACCACAAAGGCCTCTGGGAAATTATGAAGAAGTACGGATGCCTCAGAAAATTCATCAGTATGGTTTGACAGTTCCACAATGACATGATGGCACGCATCCTTGCAAAGGGTGAATGCTCTGACCCCTTTCCATTCACAAATGGCATCACACAGGGCTGTGTACTCACACCTACCCTCTTCAGCATGGTATTGTCTGCCATGCTGTCAGATGCCTTCCAAGATGATGACCTTGGTATGGGGATCAGGTACTGTTTTGACGGAGACATCTTCAACCTGCACAGGCTCCGAGTGAGGTCCAAAGCCCAAACAGCCACACTTCACGACTTCTTTGCTGACAACTGTGTGATATGAGCAGGCTCACAGGCTGACATGCAATGGTCCATGGCCCTATTCTCATCAGCCTGTGTCAACTTCGGACTCACTATTAACACAAAGAACACCGAAGTGATGTTTCAACCTGTGCCTGTCACAACACCCCAGGAGCCACATACCTCAGTTAAAGGCCAAAAACTGTAGATGGTGGGCAAATTTGTCTGTCTAGGCAGCACGCTCTCCCGTGCTGTCCACATTGACAATGAAGTCAACACGATACCAGCGAAAGCTAGTGTGGCCTTTGGCAGACTTTTAAGTCAGTCTGGGACTACAGAGGCATCAGAATGTCAATGAAACTGAAGGTATACAAAGCCATCATTCTCTTGACCCTCCTTTACGCCTACAAACGTCGTGTCAGGAAACTAAACCACTTCCACCTGTGCTGCCTGCAAAAGATACTAAAGATCAAGTGGCAGAACAAGATTCCGGACAATGAGGTGCTCGGAAGATCAGCTCTCCCCAGTATTCACACTCTACTGAAACTGGCACAGCTAAGATGGGCCGGCCACCTTTCAAGAATGCTTGATGCCCACCTGCTGAAGAAAATCTTCTACAGTGAAGTGTCAAATGGAGTATGCTCTAGTGACACACCAAAGAAGTGGTACAAGGATACCCTAAAGGTTTTCCTAAAGTGTTTTGGCATTGACCCAGAGTTATGGGACCAAATCGCTTGCACCATCCATCCTGGAGGTCATCAGTCCAGAATGGAGCACTGGCCTTTGAACAGCAATGCACAGCAGAAGCAATGAAGAAACGCGTGGCCAGGAAAACAAAAACCTCTCATACCCAGTCCTCATCACTTTCCTGCCCCTGCTGCAGTATATTGCTCAAGGCTAAAGTCGGGTTTATAAGTCACCTACGTACTCATGTGATTGAGCCTACACACCCCTCTTTTCTCTTTCCTCGCATTCTTTTCTTTTTTTCCTTTTTTTCTCCTTTTCTCTTTTCTCCCTCCCTGTTTCTTTCCCATTTCTTTTCTCTCTTCTTTGTCCCCTCGCTTTCCCCCTGCTGGATGCAGTTGTCCCATCCCCTTATGAAGGACGAACAACACAATTTTATGTTTGTTGTTACATTGTTACTACTTACCTTTGATTAATAAACTGGTTGATCCATTCCAGTCCCAACCTTGTGAGTTCGTCCTTAATTAGCTGCGATTAGAATTTTGTACAGGACTAGTAAGGTTTGATAGATGGTCCAGCTAGGTCTCTAATTAGCTCCCTGGCCCACGAAACACTTAGAACGCAGAACCTTCCTTTTATTAATTAGAGAAAGATTGGCCATTTTGATTGATTTCTTAGGATCCAACAGATTAGTGCCCTTTGGATGGGCAAATTAACTTGAATATTTTGATTAATAGATTCACAGTCTAACAAGCCAAGGCTTTGTCCAGCCGGGTCTTAAAACCGTCCAAGCACGGAGATTCTACAACCTCTCTGGGTAACCTGTGACAGTGTTTTACTACCTGCGTAGTGAGAAAGTTCTTCTAATATCTAACCTAAACTTCCCTTGCTGCAAATAGAGACTCCTTCTTCTGCCGTCTGCCATGACTGAGAACAGTCTAGCTGCATCTTCTTTTGAACCATGCTTCAGGTAGTCAAAGGCTGCTATTAAATCCCCTCTCAGTCTTCTCTTCTACAGACTAAATAAACTAGGTTCCCTTAGCCTCTCCTCAGAAGCCGTGTGCCCCAGCCTCCTCACCAGTTTTGTTGCCCACCACTAGACTCTCCAATTTAACCACAACCTTTCTGTAGTGGGGGTCCAAAACTGAACACAGTACTCCAGATGTGGCCTCAACAGTGCTGAATAGAAGGGAATGATCACTTCCCTCAATCTGCTGGCAGCACTCCTACTAATGCAGCCCAGTATGCCATTAGCCTTCTTGGCAACAAGGGCACACTGTTGGCTCATATTTAGCTTATTGTCCACTGTAACCCCCAGCTCCTTTTCTGCAGGGCCGCTGCTTAGCCAGTCAGCCCCCAGCTTGTACTGGTACATGGGACTGTTCAATCCCAAGTGCAGGACTCTGTACTTGTCTTGTTGAACCTCATGGGATTCCTTTTGGCCCAATCCTTCAATTTGCCTAGGCCACTCTAAATCCTAGCCCTACCCTCCAGCATATCTACTACTTCCCACAGCTTGGTGTCATCTGCAAACTTGCTGAGGGTGCACTTATGCCATCTTCCAGGTCGTTAATGAAGATATTGAACAAAACCAGCTCCATGACCAAAGCTTGGGGCACTCCATGTGATACCAGCTGCCAATTAGACATCCAGCCATTGATTGCTACCCTCTAAGCCAAATGCTCCAGCCAGTTTTCTATTCACCTTACAGTCCATTCATCCAGGCTGTACGTCCTTAGCTTGCCTGTGAAACTATTGTGAGAGATGGTATCAAAAGACTTGCTTGAAACAAAATATACCACATCCACTGGTCTTCTCTCATCCACAGAGTCACTCATCTCATCATAGAAGGCAATGAAATTGGTCAGGCATGACTTGCCCTTGATGAATCCATGCTGATTGTTCCTAATCACCTTTTTCTCCTCTAAGTGCTTAGAAATGGATTCCTTGAGGATCTACTCCAAGATTTTATTTGATTTGGATTTGGCCCAAATCAGGCACAGTGATTTGATTCGTTGATTCAGATCGCTGTCTCTGATTTGATTCAGCCAAATCTGAATCTGAAGATTTGATGCTGATTCAGACATTCAACCATAGAAACGGCTTTAAATGTTTTTTTTCTACATACCTCAAGGCACCAAGCAGTTTGTGAATGCTGAGATGCAGGGGCGTATGCAGCGTCCCACAAGAGCATGGCAGGCTCCCCAGTGCACTCAGTACCAGACCTGGAAGTGGACCAGAAGCACTTCCAGTCCACTTTGGGGTCCTCGTCCCCCTGGGGAGTGCACTAGGGGGCCCCGCTGCTCCCTCCTGGCTCAGCGACTGGTGTCTCCTGGGTCTGGGGGGGCACCCAAGGTCCCCCGTGGCCAATTACTGAGCCAGGGGAACACAGGGAGGGCCCCAGCATATCCCCCAGCAGACCTGGTGCTTCTGGTCCACTTCCGGATCTGCTGCCAAACATGCTGGGGAGCCCCTCGTGCTCCTGTGAGATGCTCCATCCACCCCAGCATCGCAGCATTCATAAGCCATGCCTGGTACCTCAAGGTAATGAGAAAAAAATACTTAAAGCTGTGTCTATGTCCAAATCATCAAGTCTTTCCGAATCTCTCCGAATCAATTTGGAGGGTTCCGATTTGGTTCAGACAGATTAAAGAGTCTCCTGATTCGATTTGGATTCAGAGATTCAGCCGCCAAATCAGGCCAAATCAAATCAGAGGCTGAAGCTTCATGCAGCCTTACTGAACAGTAATCTTGCGTAGATGCAGTCAGTAGAAACTGGATGTAAATTAAAGAGTTATACTAAAAAATAGAAGGCGCAGATGGAAGTGACAATTGTTGCCCAATCTGGCCCATGAAAGCATTCTATAGCTGTGACCAAACATAAGTGCATGGCTGCAAATTACTTTAAAAGGGCCTAGGCCCATGACAACCTGAACCTTCAGTGTTCACAGCTCAGCCTTGCTCCTGGTACTGTCTTCAGAATGGGAGGTGGGGAAAGGAGTGAAGGGAATTCGGTTTGGGGATTTTTTCAGTCAGTGCTGGAGGGTGGGGCAGGTAAATTGGAGCCCCCTTGAGGTGGGGGGGCTCCATTCCACCCACCCCACCCTCCAGCACCAGCCAGGCAACTCCCAGAATAAGCTCCCTCCGCTCCCTTTCCCCACTCCCATTCTGAAAGCAGTGCCAGGGCTGGGAAGAGTGAGCAACACTGCTAGGGGAGAGCAGGCTTGTAACCTCTCTAAGCAGCAGCTCAATTCCCAACCCCTTGGGACCCAACAGCAAACATCTGTTGGGTCCCAGGGATTGTTGCAACTCACGGTGCTTTGCAGGAAGCATCATGAGTTACAACAGGGAGCTGTTCTTCTGTCTGTCTAGAGACTATTCTACAGAAGGCCTAACTAGGATGTATGTAAAACAGAAGGTGCCTAACCCCTAAAATAGCTAATTCATTAAATTTATGTACATATAATACATATAACTAAGACAATGAGATTCGGTTTGGGCTAGTACACCTCAGCTTCCTAAACCCTGCAGTATTCCCAAAAGCACTGAATGCGATTAGATAATAAAACAAAACTGCATTAAAGCAGGCACTAAAAATAAGAAAAATACCTGTGATCTCTGTGGTGCTTCTATTACGTATATGATTCCTACTGGTAGATAACAGCCCAAAATAGATTATTTGAACTGATGCTTCATATCCAATTTTTGTCTTATTTTTGTCTTAGTACACCTGAAAAAGGGAAGATCATTTGTAAAATAAAGATCTGGGTTCTGATTTGTAACACCCCAACAGCAGCGGGCTAATTGGGAACCCTTGGGATGGGGATTTGGGGTCTGAGTAAGATCTATGTCTAAGATTAAAAAAAGAATTAGAAAGATCTGATTCCAGTGAGATATCTCCATTACTAATCTGTCCCACCCTGGAGTTATATAAACTCCTAATCAAGTTACTTAAATATAATATGGTTGGCTTCCAGTTATTCTGTTATGCTACTGATTTAGGAGGGGATAGATAGAAAATGCAAACCCCAACACCAATCATTTCAATCCCTCTGAAGTCCAGTTTCAACTCTCTTTAGGAGTTCAAAGAGTTCTTGTTTCTTTTATTGGTTATGCACCATTAGCCTGCATTGGTTGTGTGAAAATGCTGTCACACATTATTTCAGTGAAACCATTATAAAACCTCACACAAATGACTGACCCTCCCCTCACTCCGTCAAAAAAAAAATCCCACAAAAAACATGTCCACTATGTAAAAAAAAAGTTTTGACAAACTGCCTAAACTAGGGTGCACTTTTCTGTGAAAATTAAAACATTTTCAGTTTCCCCAACACCAGGTTTTGCTATCCTCAATATTAAAATTATAAGCACTCCAAAATCCATTAGATTCCTACAAGATTGAAATACATGTATCATATAGTTCTGGCCATTGAGTTATGTATTCATTATCAGTTTTACATATTAATCTCCAAAACTTGAAAACTAGAATATCAGAGATTAGAATTTGGCTCACTGAGGATAAATATAGTTTTGAGCCAGTTTATGGATTGCTATCTAGACTATCTAATATATTCCTTGCATTCAATACCAATAATTTTATGGAATTAATTGCAATTTACACTGTTGCCAATGAGACCAGACTCTTTCCTGAAGTCTTATCTATTTCTCTTAGCCAAGAGCAAAGGCTAGTAAGCTAAGTAGTAAAGAGTAAAGTAGTTTACATCCGTCAAAGAACTGACAGGGCATTAATAGTTATTCTTTTCACAGTGTAAATGAAGAAAGGAAACAGCATGTATTACTTAGCATGCTTTGTTGAACATAACGAGGCCTACTCCATTAAAAGACTGAGAAGGCTTTTCTTTTTGTATGGAACAGGTCAGGTTTACTGAAAAGTGTACGTAGCACAGTAATTTGAAGTTTTAGGACAGACAGGGCAAAAATCCTGACAGCTGAAATGGCAAACTCCAATTCTTTTTTGAAATACAGCCTTAAAGGAAACTGAAGGTTAATGACTATCAACCCCATGTCAGACTAAACCCAAGTCCTTCTTTTTAGTAACTGCCACCACTGTCTGCAGAAACCTTTAGTTAATTCATTACTTCACCCAGTTCCTTAAAAAGGTCTGACCCCATGTTTTATGCAGGCTATCAGTCAAACACTTCTACAGTACCTTTCTGCAAATATTTCATAGCTTTTAAAAAACAATTAGACCAATTGGCTAAAACATTCAGCAAAACAATATAACGGCAAACTTAAGAGAGCTGGGCCTGTATTCTTCCTCTGCAAGTTAAATTCTCAGAGAAGGAAAAAAACCCCTCAGTATTTTGTGAGTGTCTGAGTCATCATTGCATGTATAACTGAAAAGACAATTTCACAATACTTTCAAAAAGGGGAACAATGTTCCTGAGAAATGCCTGAAAACCCTCAGGGTTTCAATGCCCTTGACTTTTAATGTCTGAAAAATGAGTTTTCCTGTTTTTTTCTCCCACACTTTCAGTGTCCTCATGCCAATGGTCCCTTCCTCCTAGGTTACCACCCATCACAGTCTTTCTGGTATCATGCTTTGTAATCCTGGGACAAAGGACATGGTTCATGGTTAAAAGAAATGTCTATAACAGAAAACAGGTAGTCTGTCTTCTACCCTATTTTACATAGTTTTTCAGTACTTCCAGTTCAGTATACAAGTCAATTAAATGAAGTTAGCACAAAAGAAAAAAGAAAGAAATGATACCAAAAAGGTTGCTGTTTTTAGACTCAATTTAAATGTAACATCATCTGTGAAGAAAGGAAGTTAGCAACACTGGAGACAGACAAAATTACACACTGAATAAGATGTCAAAGCATGCCATGTATGCAGTCCACGAGACTGTTTTCATGTAACCTACAAAGGAGCAAAAGGTGAATCTGGAGAAGCACATTGTAAGTTCTTATAAATGGGACTGAGAAAAACTACACAGGACAAGACAATTTTCAAAATAGGGCGTATATCTTCCCCAGTATTTAATGGAAATGTAAATAGGAGGTCAGAAAGACCTGTGCTCTGGTTAGCATTTAGACAACATGTTCCAGAGACAGTAAATTATGCTAATGGAGTCCCTTAAGGAAAGCACTTAATATTGGATGAACACACATCCTGTTTTGTTAGGAAAGCCCTGTTCTAAGCATGTGTTTGGTGCTTTGGCCAAATTAATGTTTTTGTCCCATTTTTGAAGGACACCAAGGACATGTTTAAAATGGGACTGTCCTGGCAAAAACAGAACTGCTTCACTACCTCCACCCAGCTCTCCAGTGTGTTCAGCTGACAGTGGAGCTCAGAGAGTGGAATGGGAACAGAAAGACCCATTTTGACATTTAGAAAATATGGTTACCCTAAATTAAAATCAGGATAGGAAACAGCAAGGCACTCACTTCACCATTAAAATAAACTCCATGCCATAACATACCTGGAAGCTGGGCTCTTGCTAGTACTATGTTTTGGTGCTCAATACACTTTTCTCCGTCTGCTTCTACATTGTCTTAATGAGTTTAACACCTGAGAATGGTGCTAGGCTGTTAACTTGCAAAACTGTTGTCTTCTATTTCACTATGTGCAAGTAGGTGAGGATGAGTCTATTCACAGTGCTGGTCACCAATGTGTATGAATGAGACCTAAGCTGGAGGGCCTCTCTTACAACTACCAATGAAGAGGACAAATACTGGCAACTACAACAGCAAGGTCCTAAAGCAGGGATGGATCTTTCAGGTATCTTTTTCAGGACTAAGCAAAAAAAGAAAACATTTCCAGTTAATCTCATTTGATATGTTTACTTGCCACTCTAACAATATTAGACATGTGCACACTTTGAATACACACACTCCTGGTGCACAGAGTGCTTCATATACTCATGCTGTTATTATCAGTGGGAGCCTTTTAATAGGGTATTGAGAACCCATTGATTCTAATTCTGAAAGTAATGTAATATACACTAGAATACACCAGATTTTCCATCCATTTAACTGTGGAACTCTATCACAGTATGGTGTCATGCACAATAGACCCAACATTGTTCTCCTGACTGATATAGAACTAATGGAGTCTCCTTTTACATAGTATATTTGTTTCCCCAGTGCCCAGCTTTTATTTCTCTGATTGAGTGTACTGGAGCTTATCTTACCTCTATAGCATTTGAACTATCATCTGTAGCTACCCAACCTTCCTTCTCTTCCTATGGTGTCTTCTCTTATACCCCAAGAGATTTAAAGGAAATTTCCCTTTGGATTTCTTAGGTCTCTACATTAGTTCCTCCTGCAGCTGACATTATCTATATCAGAGAATTCCTTATGTCAGATAGGGATCTCATCACAGTCTCCCCTTGCTGCATCTTATGGGATCTACTTCAGAACATCCCCTGCAGCCAACACAGGAGTACAGCAAAGCCTCCCTGTGCATTATGGGAGTTGGCAACAGAGTTTCCCTGTGTTGGATAAGGATCTGCATTCTAGTATATTCAATTTTATCAGCATTTGATATGAAAATTGTCATCAGACACACTCTAGGTGGGGGTTGGGAAAGATCTAGCAGCTGGCATGAGTGGGAGTAAGCAGCCTAAGGACAATGTGCAAAATGCAGCAATGAATGACACTTCCATTTTTATCAGAAGCTGAGCCTGAGGTTGTTAAAGAACCTGATCTGCTACTTAAAATTATACTTCTAACCTGCAAGTCTTTCTTATTTTTACTTCCAGCATCAAAGTGCATTGAAATGCAACACAGAAGGGCTCATTAATATCTGAAAAAGGAGGGCAAGTTATCACCCCAAAGAATTTCAGCATTTCTTTCTCTTTCATCTAGGACAGCCTTGGATGTAAGTTTCCACTTTCTCAAAATGGAGAGTAGAATATTTAAATACATATGTATGCAAACAATATACATCTATACACTTATATGTCTATATGCTCACACACACACACATGCAGAGTTTCAGAAATCCTATTATAAATCAGTGGGAGTTGGATATCTATTATTCTAGAATCCTTTGAAAACAGCAAAATAATATAAAGAGACACGAACGTGTACATGAAGACAAAAATATCAGCCCATAAGTCATGCAGGACTTTATTTACAAGCTGCTTCCTTTTATTTATTTCTTGGATTTACATGCTAACCTTTAGGCCTGTGAAAAGTGGCTAGTATTCACTTCAGATTCAGCCGAATCGGGGGACAGTGATTTGATTCGGTCATTCAAATCACTGTTCCAAACTGATTCAGCCAAATCTGATTCAGAGATTCGGCTGCTGCCAAATCTCTAAATCATGCAGGCCAATCTCCTGCCCATTCTCCCCGCCCCACCAATGGCTGCCCTGCCTGCCCCAGCTCCCAGCACTTTGAAAAAAAAAAGCCCCGACTCACCGGGTGCTGCTGGGTGGAGGGGCAATCCCCACTGCCCCCCATTGCCCTATGCTGCGTGGGGGCTCTGTCACAAGCCCCCCAACCCCTCCAGCTGTTCCACCCCCTGCATGGCTGCCCCGTCTGCTCTAGCTCCAGCCCTTTAAGGAAAATAAAAAACCAAAAAAAACCTGAACTCACCAGTTCCTGCCCAGCCCACCAAAGCCCCGAGGCCACTACAGGAGCTGGTGGGTTCCAGGGGGGGGGGG
>NW_005841852.1:5639949-5653816 GCF_000455745.1 Alligator sinensis
TAGCCATGGGTGGGCTGGGGGAGCAAGCAATGGATGGGACAAGGTGGGGGTCCCCCCATGGTCCCCTCCCCCCTCCTCCAGCCCCCCCTTTCCCACACCCTACGTACCAGCTCTGAGTCCAGCTCCAGCTCCTTGTGGCGGCGGGGGGGGGGCACCTGAATCATCAAAGATCTCTGAATCTTTTCTGAATCTATTTGGAGAGCCTTGAATTGATTCGGACCTTTTTATTGGTCCCCGATTCAGTTCAAATTTGGAGATTCGGCCACCGAATTGGGCCAAATCGCCTCCAAATTGAATCAGCACCCAAGCTTCACACAGCCCTACTAACCTTTCCAATAAAGGTTCAAGAGGACTTACAGCAAGGGACAAAATAGCTTATAAAACAAGTGGTAATTAAACAGTAAAATATCTTAAAATCCTAAATTATTTTAATAGAAGCAAAAACATAAATAAAATATGTGCTTAATACACGTGAAAAAACACCTATATTGTACCTGTTACATCTATCCACTTATTAAAAGTCTGTTAAATGAACTCACTGCAAGAAAAAAAAGTGTGGCTATGAAGCAAGTGTTTATAAGAAGCAGAATATAGGGTTTGATCTTGGAAAGTACCAAGAATCCTTCATTTTCACTGATGTGAATTATATCAGGCATTTACATGTGTATGAATCATTCCTGAAAGCTAGCAAAGGGAATTACTATTTATAAAAAAAAAATATTAACAATCTGCTCTGAGGGACAGATATCAAGAATATTTTCTTATTATAAGATCTCTTTGATGTTAAACCACTTTGCTCTAAAAGTGTTGTGTCTCTACTTAGTTTGTTAGCTTCCCCTTTATATTACACAGAAAAAAAGTACATCTGTGAAGCAATGGAACACAACTGATTGAATTTCTTGTCTTCATCCAGGTGAATCATAACCTGAACAATTTTGGTTTTATTTGCAGACTTCTCGCTAGCTTCAACATGTGACAGTGATGAGAGGACCTTAGCCAAGTGAAATACACTTGTCAGGACAGATTTGTTGAGATTTCAGATTGAAAGCAATTTCTTACTATAAAAAGCATTTATCAAGGATGGTCTGTCTGAAATAATTCCATTTCTATCACTTTTCTGGGAGGAACAGAAATGAAAAGTGCCAGTAGGTAATCTACACCATGACCACTGGGGGTCATTCATCTTACACAAATGTGCCAGCGCAGTACATCATTTGGTGTATCATTTGAAAAGGAATAAACCATATTTTTTTCCCCAGCAAAACTCATTCATTTCTAAAGAGATGGAGAGATTATCCATGTGTGCTTTCTTTTTTAAGCTGACAAATAGAAACAAAAGCAAAGTTTGGATGCTGGCCTTCTACAGTGTTCACTAAGCATCATGTCCCATCATCTGGAAGCACAGGTAGAACATTATTAGGAAGAGTGCAGTGTTCTCACACTTGACATCAGATTTATCCATGTACCTTTACATAGCACAAAATTCTCACACTCAGTTTGCTAGTGCTTCCCAATACTTTTAAAATGATCAACTGTTCTTACTTGAATTATGAAAAGTGGAAAACAAGACAAACTTTATTTAAAATCACAGAATCATAGAAAATGAGGGTTGAAAGGGACCTCAGGAGGGCAGGACCATCCCCAACTATAGCAGGACCATTCCCAGCCATCCCCAGCCAAGGCCAGCCTACATCTCTTCTTGTATAGGCACCTTGCATGCATAACTACTTAGTCAGCATTTATTTGCATTCAGTCTATCTAGGCACTGTGTTAAAGCCATAATTAAAATACAGCTGAGTCCAAAGACTGAAAGAATAAACAGTATTCTTCAAAATAAATGAAAGGGAGAAAGGGGAGGGGGGAGTGGGGAACCAAGTCTACCTTCAGAAGAAATAGCAGGTCAACCCTATTTTTATTAGGGGATCTATTGCAACTATTAATGTAAGGATCTAGTGATAAGTTCAAAATTAAACATAAAAGTTCATGATCTCAAATATTCACAAATTTTAGTAAAATAAATAAGTTCTTTCTCTGTATTTATATGCCACCTTTCATTCTGTAAAAGCTTTGCACACTTCAATGGCACACTACTTCATTATGATTTCCAATACATGTACACACTGGGTGCATCCAGACGAGCATGCATGTGTGGTATGCAGTGCTGCACACCTGTCTGTGGCACCGCAAACTACACATGCTGCACATGCAGGCATTTACTGTGCTGCTAATTTGCAGCACAGTGGGAGATCCCTTGACACTGAGAGATCCAGGTGTTAAAAAAACCCCCACCCCCTACCCTACCCAGGGCAACCTGCCACATGCGTGCACGAGTGCTCCCCAGGGACAGATAGCGGCAGCACATAGTTGTTATTTATTTGTCCCTGGGGAAATGCACATGTGCGCTCATCTGGATGTGCCCACTGATGCACAGAGTCCTAGTGATTAATTTAAGATCATATGATGAGGCAGTGATTGTGCAAGGAACAGAAACAAGCAATTCCAATGCCTGGTCTCTTGCTCTGACTAGTAGATCATGGGGAAAATCATGACTCCACAAATGTCAAAATTCATATTGGGTTACAGTGTGACTAGTATTTCACTCCATTCTTTTCCACTTATCTTCCTAAGTTTAACTGACATATATATTTGAAAAAGACATATAAAAAAGTACTTCTTTTTTCACTTGCCTTCTAAGTCTTGAACGTGGTCATGAACCTTTTCCTACAGCTGCTGAAAGTGGCACTAAATATAAAAGGCAGAGGCAGTCTACTGTTCATCAGGCACTAGAAACATACAAACCTTAAGCACAGGCTTTGTAAGATGTCTTTAAATAAAACCTTAAAAGCAATCTTATTCATATATCAGAATCACCTCTATTACATACTTAAAAATTACAGGCCAGATTGTGTCAATTTTATCATCCTGTGAGAGCACTCATTACTTCACAGAATAGTCCTGTAGACTTCAATATGACTACATTTTCAATATCTTGTCCTAAGTAATCACTGATTTTTTTACACATGCATGTGAATTCTTCATTTCATTGAGAAAGTAGCCACTAGTGGAAGAGAGGTTTTAGTAAGTCTGGTAGACTGGCAGCCAACAAAGAAAGGGGTAGGTGAAGGTATTTTATTGCATCTAGTTCAGTTTCACCTGAAGTATTTTGTACTCATTCCATATACTAAGTAGTTGTACTAGTTATTTAAGCAAGTAAAATACATTCACAGAAGGCTACTATATTTGCCTAAACACTTATCAAGTTGTGGCACACAAGCAAAATACTACACATGTATCCTCCCCACTGAAAATCTGGCCCATTATACAACACTAAAACAGACCTTTTGGTTTACTATGAATTTCTATCTCCAGTAGAACTGTCAAAAATTACATATTTAAACAAAAAAGATCAGATTTAAGTTCTGAGACCTTTATATTTGCTATTTCTTCACTACCAGACTCTTTTAGAAGTATATTCTCCCTTCATCAGGGGAACAAAATTGCTATTAACATTAATGAAAGCTGTGTGTGTTTACTAGGAGGAAAATAGTAGATTAAAACATTTTTACACCTATAATATTGTCTGTATGCTACTGTAACAGGAAACACTAGCCCTGTCACCAGAAGACAGGTCGGCCCCTTTAAGGCCAGAACTTTCTGGACGCAGAGTGCCGGTAAGGAGGGGGTTAAATGCTGAGCCTGGCCAGCTAGTCAGCTGACTGTAAGGGGAAGGCCAGGAATATAAATTCTCTGGACAGAGCAGCAGTAGGAGCCAGCAACCAAAGGGGGAAGGAGTGTGTCCCAGAGCTCCATGGAGAGGCTTAGTGACCAGTCCAAAGGCTGGAGGGGGGGAACTATGAAGGACCCCAGAGGGACGGCAGCAACTTCAGAAGAAAGACCATAGCTGATGGTGGGGAGCCGAAGCACAAAACCTGTGTAAATGTTAAGTTGGCATGCTGCCTTCTTTAATCGCATTTTTTGGGTAGCAGTTATTGCCCATGGAGAGGACTGTTCATATATATATATATATATATATTTATTGAATAACTCCAGTGGTTTGGGTGAGGCTATCAGAGGAAGGAGGAGGCCTCATTTGGGGGCCAACTACAGAGTGAGGACCCCGGCACCAGCAAGGGTGAGGCCCTTTGGGGGGGCTCAGACCCTGGTGCCAGAAGGCATGATCTTAAAAAGCAGGGGTAGTCTGGTGCACCTGAGGTGCAATTTTATTTTATTTTTTTTGGACTGAGATGATGCAAGGTTGAGGCCAGTCCCTGGCTTTGAACTTGTGACACCCCTGGCTGCAGGGCTGGTGGCCGGGCCTCTAGGCCAGGGGGGCTGGGCTCCAGATTGGAGCAGAAAAGAAGGGCCATGAGCCCCAAGACACCAAAAAAAGCTAGAGCCTCAGATTCAAACCCTGTTTGGTGGGTTTAGATGGGGAGGCCTAGCTAGAGAAAGACCAAGGTCAAGGCCTGTGGAGGCGAAAGGCCCCAACATACAAAATACAATAGATAGTCTCCCGCTTACAAGAACATCAGCATATTAATTTCCATCAACACGTGGCAGGCGAGTAGAAGACTCCAAGGGCACCCCACATAAGGCACAGATAAACAGGGAAGATGGTGCTGGGGAGGGTGATCTGTTACAGCTACACTAGTGGATTATCACTGGTTCACCCTAAAAAACTATAAAACATACCTAGTAAACAACCTAAGAAACTATACCCATCCCATGGTGTAATTTTAAAACTATAACTGAACCACAGCTTTATAGCTCAGTCCCCCAAAAGACTTTTGCAGTAGATTTTTAAATTTTTTTTTTAAATTTTTTTTTTTTGGCATATGGGAATCTTGAGTCTTTTGCCAGCATGTCATACTTGGCAAGGTATTTAATTCTTTTGCTAGAAGAGGAGTATGTGGGTACAGCAGTTCACTTAGCTCCTGAATATGAATACCTTACAGTGGGAAGAATCTCTCTTTTCCCCTCCCTCTCTATTTCCCAGCTGTGTTCTTTTTTCCACTTCTACACGACATAATCAATTTAGTTTATTTGTTCATTTTAGCAGCCAGTATGGCTTATGGAAAGAACTAGTTCACACTCTCTAGAAGTCACTCAAGCATCTTCTGTTTGTGTTACCATCATCAACCACAAATATCATCCTGGCAAATCAGACAGCTTTCCTAGGCAGTGAATGCACCCATGACACTTATTCTTCAAGTAATGGTATCTAACTAAATTGTTTTCATGTGATAAATTAGTATCCCTTAAAATTAAATTACATGACTAATTAACACTAACGCTCCTTGAATACAGAGAAGGATTGCAGTTGCAGTCACTGCTATCATTTATTCATTTCCTTTTCACTAATCATGTTTATTTGACAAACTTTATGACCTCTTCCTTTATACCTACTGGGAAACAACCATCTCTAGATGCAAAAGAAAAGAATGCTGGGACTTGGGAACTAAGGAAGTGGGTGCTTTAAAATGTCAGTCTAAAACTGTTTCATGCTCTGAGAATGTATGCACCTTTTTTGAGAAATGGTTTTTTGAGGCGTGCAAATGCCATCTGAGGTAAGAACTAATAGAAAAGGAACAATTTCAGTATGTGGTGATACCTCTGAAAAGACATGCCATCTGAAGAGGAATCTGTCTAGAATAAAGTCTCCTGGTACATGGTTCTCTAAAAAATCAACTCAATGTGCAGTGATAACCAAAAATCCAATAAAATATTGGGCATCATTAGGGAGGGAATTGAAAACAAAACACAAAACAACATGTCACTACAAAAACCCATTGAGCACCCCAGGGCCGGATTAATGCATAGGCAAACTAGGCACTTGCCTAGAGCCCTAAGTGAAGAAAGGGCCCAGTTGTGCTTATTTTACATACTATTTCATTCAATAACATAAATATACAGTATTAAGTAGGGGCCCATTAGTTTGTTTGCCTAGGGCCACCTAAGGGTTAATTTAGCCCTGGTGCACCCACGTATTGAATACTGTGCACAGTTCTGATCTCTGCACCTTAAAAAGGATGTAGTAGAATTAGGAAGGATGTAGAAAAGGGCAACCAGGATGAGCAGCTGCCATATACGAAGAAACTAAAAAGGCTAGGAAACTTTGATTTGGAAAGAGGGCTGAGGTCCATATGACAGAGGTCCATAAAAGCATGAATGGCACAGACAAAGTGAATAGAAAACTGTTATTCACCAACTCCCAGAATACTAGAACTAGGGACCCCCCCCCCCTGAAATTAGCAGGAGATGGGTTTAAAACAAACTAGATAATTTTTTTTTTTTAATGAAGTACATAATTAACTTGCAGAACTCATTACCACAGGAAGTTGTAAAAGCAGATGATATACCCAGGTTCAAAAAGAAACTTATCTGCGCACAGATTCGGGTGAGTAACGTATGCGGTCATAACCGTCACCCAAGATTATAGTATAAAATGACTGCTCTGTGTTTGTTGCTATCATCAAGAGTCACTGTTACTGTACTGTTTCCATAGCAACTAAAGGAGGAAAAGCAACAGAAGACAGCAATGAAAAGTCACCCCGAGTGAAACAAATATGAGGCAAGAACAACATTGTCCACACACACCCCTGGTTGGCTGCCATCGAAGTCAAGATGCTTATCTTAAATCCGTCTTGGGCCATTATGTAAAGGTGTTGGGTATTACAGTGCTTATACTGTTACTTATTTATGATGACATCTGTGACTCAGTTGTGCATAACAAGGTTAAGGACATGTTTTTCTTCAGCAATCTCTTGCAGATGAGGATGACTGTCTTCCATGATTGCCTTATCTGTGGGTCCAAAGATGGCTGATGAGGCTGATCTGGGATTGACAGACTGATGCAACTTAAGCATGTGTTTCCATGTGGGATGGGTGGCTGTGGATTCTTGATTCAGTTCACAACATGCTGTTTCTGCTGCTCCTGCTTTTTCATCTCCTGTTGCTGCAATAAAGTTTCAAAGTACTGAGATCCTTTCAGCAGACTCTTCCCCCATTTGGGGCAGTGCTGGGCAATGTCGGTGTTGCATTTTTTTTCAAGCTGGCCTTGAGGGTGTCCTTGAAGTACTTTCTCTTGAGCTGGGAGAATAAAATTTGCTTTGGGAGTCTGGAGTCAGACATGTAGATGACATGGCCAGCCCAGCAAAGTTGATGTCAGATTACCTCAATGCTCATGGTGTTTGCTTTCAAGAGAACACTAATGTTGGTGCATCTATTGTCCCACTGGAAAGGGCATGCAATACCATGAAGAATTCCAAGTGTGGACAAACTGTTGAACCAATACACAAATGGCTAAGGAATTATCCCATCAACTACTATACCTTTACTACTACAGCTGAGGAACTGGCCCCGTAATTTATGAAGTAGCTTTGATAATTAATGCACCTGGGATTTATGTTAACCTTCAAAATCCTTTGAAAAGCTCCACACAGCTTTTATCTTTTTCAAATCAACCCACCATGGAAAAATGTCTTTCTTCTTTTCCTCAGATATGGATTTCTCAGAAAATATACCACCCCAAGCCCCACAATGAAAAGATTCATTGCTGGGACAGCAGAAGCTTTTTTGCACCCTGTAATCATATGATTGCAACCTTTGTGCTTTGCTTCCAGTAGGTGCTGCCCAGAAGATGGAGCCAAGGAGGAAGGAGAGTAGAATTAAGCCATTTATGTGAGCATTTGGGATGGTTGCCTATTTCAGCCTCAGTGGCAATTTATTGCTTGGCTCCATTACAAACTATCCTACCTTATCTAAATATTATGCACCTGTGCATTATTTCTCCATTCTTTAAAGCTATTCAGCATATTATTCAGCATACATGGATGGTATTCTGAGGCAGACTTATAAACATATTCACACACAAATGAAAAACGATTCAATATAAAACATACTGCAACTTGGTTTATTTTAACATACCGACTCCTCCTGACTTTCTGAAACACAGCAAATGTTTAATAGATGAATTGTGCTGCAGGGTGAACCCACGGGGAGATGATGTTTCATGTCTCTGCAGAATCAGCCATGAAGAATCCAATGTAGTAAAAAGCTACCCTTGACTTGGTTTAGCCAGCCTTGTAAGATGGAAGTTTCATTTGTCTCTTTTTAATGTAAAGCTAGTAACTTCAATTAGCAAACTGATTATTTTCTTAATTTCCCATAAATACTCCCTTTTTATTATGGTAAATACAGTGCCATGAGAACTTGTAAATATTTCTCATTTTCATTCACTCAGATTGAGAAGCAAGTCAGCTCTGACATTAGCATTCATCAGCAGTCTGGTAAAAGGGCAGCTTTCAGTAATATTATTGTTGATATTAACACGTATATTTGTAAGTATGACGTGAAAACCTTCTGTAGCTATTCTACATGTAAACATGACTGAAAGGTAATTATGGTTGATGGACATGTTTAAGATACATGAATTCTTGAAGAGATTCTGTCTCTCACTCTAATCACTGATATGCCTCATCCATATAAATTATAAGTCTGTATACAAAGTCATCCAGCTGTAGCGTGCTTGCTACCAAGTTTTGATTTTGATTGAATTAATTTAGTGATAGGTAAAATATGTCAGAAACTGAAAAGCTGTTGAATTTGTAAGACTACTATTAATCTAAGGCAAAAAAACCCAAACATAGCAGGAATAATAAAGGAAACAATATTTCAGAAAATAAGACTTTGGGATAAGAATAATCTTGAAGAACTTGTGAGGGTGGGAGCATTAATCTTCTGAAAAATATGCCTACATTCCTTCCTTTATGGAGGAAATCCAATATGCTACCATATATATGGAGTAAGTGAGGAACAGGGTGCGCACATGCGTGCATGCATGCGCAGTGTGGGATCTTACAAAGTTCAGCAGATCTACCACACTGTTAAGAGCCTACATGGGTCTAGCTTTGGTTACTTCTTTGGAGTCAGTCTATCAGCAGGATCTCAAGATAATTTTTCACAGCATCCCTGCCATCAACTGAGGCTGATGATGCAGAGTGAAGAGAAGTAGCCTTTTCAGATAACACACTAAAAACAAGTTTAAGATATAAATCAGAGTGCAACAACCTTTCTGATAGGCCTGCTGCCCTATACCCTTCCTGAGTGCTACTCCAATCTCCTTCCCCTGCCCAATCTGCTGCTCTGCTTTCTGCACTATTATCCCTAACTGCCATACCCTAAACTGCTACTGAGCTGTCTGTGCCCTCCCTGATTTGCCATGTGCCATATATAGAGGCTGCCCATACCACTTGTGGCACACATGTAGTAGGTATATATACACGCGCACGCGCGCGCGCGCACACACACACACACACACACACACACACACACACACACAGATTGCCCAGTTGAGTGCAAGTCAGTGTGTGTGCATGTATGTATTTACAATCTGTACAAACATGTACCTACACACACACACACACACACACACACACACACACACACACACTGCATTACATTCAGTTGGACAATAACTCCCTTAGGTCCCTTGGACAGTCCCAGTGTTCCTCAATCCATGAATCATTAGAACAATTTGTACTTTTATATTATTATTGCTGTAGAATTTAGATAATCTAATAGCATGGTATTCTTTGCTTGTGTTCCTATTTTTATCTTGGAAAGTGTATTCATGTAATTTTATTTTTATATTCTGGTATATATTCAGAATTACAATGATACTTTGCACACATCTACCACATCATGCCTTTCCCCAAACTATATCAGAGACCAGAAATGAATTAACTTTAACAAGAGCTCTATAAAGACAACATTGGTAAGTCTGCTTATCCCTAGTTTCACAAACAGAGACTTAAATATTAAGTCATACTGTGAATTGGCAGTAGGTCTCTGATACAGAATGCAGGTGCCTGGAAGCCCAAACTCAGAATCTAATCATGGTATGCTGCTTTCACTTTATAGAATATCAATTATCAGTTACACTTATTTTAATAGTAGGGAAAAGGGTACATCTAGATATGCCATTAAAGCAACATGATAAACTCCGGCACAGTTTGTGTCACAGTCAGCTGATCCTGGGTGCAGTATCTGCACATGTGCCTGGGACTGTAGCAGTTTGAGCTGGGGCAGAGCTGGGGGCAGGGGGGGGGGGGTCATCCCCAGGCTTCAGGTGGTGGCTTCAGGCAGTGGAGGGGCTGGCTGGGGCACAAGACTGCCAAAACTGCACACCCATGTGGCTCACCCCTCTGAACCTGCTGCCAGCTGGGGGCTGCTCTGCCCCGGCTCAAACTCCTGTGAATCCGGTCACCATCCCCACGTGCGTTTCTGTGCAGTAAATGACCCTGCTGTTCCTGACAGTACTATCTTACAGCAGAGTTAGTTAATTTACTGTGCCCTAATACTAGCACATGTGTAGATGGTGATGCTTTACTTAGGGGCTAATTAGTCAATCCATAGTAAAGTGCACATGTAGATGCACCCAGAAAGACTAAAAGGGCATATTTTCCAGTATTTGGTAGTGAGCAGCATGTCATTACCTATATAAAACCTACTTGAAGCTTGGGTTTTGCTTCAAACTACGATTAGTCAGAGTTTTGTTTGAATGTTCACCAAGATGTGTGAAACTTCATGCCCCTAATTTGGAGCACAGTTGAGATGATCTCTGGTTTATAGTGAAGCTATACTACACGGTTTTAAAGTGAAAACAGTAGGTTTGAATGTGATCCATAAAAGTGGTTTATATGAGCCCACAAGGAACAAAACCTATAAGATCACACTTACACTGAGTAGCTGCTCAGCTTGCTGTTAAGTACTACAATATGGAAGACAGAACTTAACGTGAGTGTGGGAAATGTAGAGACATGTATTATTTATGAGGGAAGTGGAAGAAAAAAAAAGACCTGATGTTTTTATGTAATAGATTTTCTTTTATTTGTCCCCTTTAATCCCATGGTGTCCTTTATCTCATAAAAAATTAATTGTACTGCACTTGATTTCTATCACACTAACAGCTAAGAATAATGATAGGGCAGGTATAGGTATAAATAATATTTCCAGAGCAGTGCCTTTACATTTGGCCCATGCTGCAGTGGTCTGTGCTAGCCCAATGACATGAGGAGTCAGGAAGCTCCTTGTCCCCACAACCATTGTCTCTGTTCTTTTTAAACTAAGAGACTACACCCAAGTGATTTCCCAGTCTGTGGCAGTGCTGTACATGGCCACTCTGAGGGTCAGATTCTTTTTGTATTTACTCTACTTGTACACTACGTAACTTCTTTGACTTGAGTGGAGTTACTCTATATTTACAGTAGTGTGAGAAGAAAATAAGCACACTATCTCCTAAATCCCCTGCTTGCTCCAAACTGACATTAACCCCTAGCATGCTTAGCCAGTGCCCTTGCTATCTTGTGCTAATTAAGCTGTCACACACTGCTAGCTCTGAGACAGATGATGGAAAGAACCTGTGGAGAAAGGGTTTCTGCATTTGTTATATTCACAGACTTTCCTTGTACAGGTGCTCCTCAATCAACTTACACAGGATGTGAAAGTACTGTGACAACTCTTGAAGAAAGGAACATTTTTAACTTCTTCCAAGCCATTAAAAAGCTATTCAGATCTGTCTTAATCACTATAAACTGCAAAGCAAAAAAAAATAGAATACCCCAAATAAATTCTGATCTAAAGCTACTGGGTTTCGATGGTATTACAAAAGAACGTATTTGGGCCAGAGATGAATAATTTGGCTATCAAAAAGAAAGGTAATCACCACCATCACATTAAGGAGCATCTCTTCGGAAAAAACCTCCCACCTACATATAATGCCAACGATTCTGACTCAAGACCCCTGTTCCTCATGTCCTTTGTGGACCAAAGTTCACCAAAACATCTATAAGAGAAGAAACTAGATTCTATTCTACCACTATTATAGTAGACCAGTGGTTGATCGTGGAGCCTCTGACAGTCAATATCAGTCTGCAGGAGGCTCCATGATTGGAAGCGGCAGGACACATGTGGCTGGGCTGAACCACAGCCCCTGCCACCCAGGCTGGGCTGGGTGAGTGGGGTAAGAGCCTGGGGGGCTTGTCCGGGGGGAGGGGGGAAGGGGTGCCCTTTACTTACAATAAGTGATCTTCACCATAAAATGTTTGGAGACCACTGTGATAGACAGTGGCAACAGGTTACCAAGGACCTAGCTATAAAAACTTTACTACTACTGGTAAATGACAGAGACGAAGAAATCAGATTGATTAGCAGGGTCCAGTTGGTATTTGAAAGACAAGACAGATAAATACAAATCATGCCTTGATTGTTAAGTGGAGGAAATCCAACAGGCAGCCTATTATGTCATGATTATGGCTAATTATAACTGCACTTTTTCACACAATCTACTTTAGAGCTACTATTCCCATTAATGCAGCTTTTATGGCAACCCACACATTGAGGGAAACGCTACTCTATCATTCTATTTCTTTAGCACACTGCATTTTGGGTAATGTTCTTTTACCTTATCTTATTATTTTATATCATCTAGTTAGTGGATAGCAGGTAACAGGATAGTAGATTTCATAGACATTTGGGCTGGAAGGGACCCTGGAGGATCATCGAGTCCTGCCCCAGGGGCACAAAGTCAGCAGGGATCATAGGATCCCAGCAAGATAAGCATCCAAATGTGTCTTGAAGGCATTTAAAGTGGGTGCCTGAACCACCTCTGGTGGCAGTCTATTCCAAACTTTGGGGGCTTGGACAGTAAAGAAGTTCTTCCTTATATCCACCCTGAATCGGTCGCGGCTGAGTTTGTGACTATTTGACCTTATCATCCCTTGGGGTGCTCTTGTGAACAGGCATTCCCCCAGATCCTGGTGAACACCCCGGATAAACTTATAGGTGGCCACCAGATCACCACAGAGCCTGCACTTTTCCAGGCTGAAGAGTCCCATGGCTCTCAGCCTCTCATCATAAGGTCTGTTTTCATGACCTCTGATCATGCATGTGACTCTCCTGTGCACTCTCTCAAGCTTCTCCACATCCTTTTTGAATTGTGGAGCCCAAAACTGGATGCAGTACTCCAGCTGCGGCCTCATCAAGGCCAAGTACAACGGGAGAAAGATGTCCCAGGATTTGTTTGAGAAGGATCTATGGATGCAAGCCAGAGTTTTGCTCGCTTTACTAGCCACAGCATCACATAGAAGGCTAATGTTCATCTTGTAGTCAATCATGACCCCCAAGTCCCTTTCATCTGTAGTGCTAACCAGCGTAGCACTACTGAGCCTATAAGCATGCTTCAGGTTTTTCCTCCCAAGGTGGAGAACCTTGCATTTTTTGGTGTTGAACAAGAGCTTCCTGGATCACCCTCCTATCCCCAGGTGTGGATGCTTTACCCCAGAGTTTGGTGTCATCGGTAAACTTGACCAGCACGCTTCTGACACCAATGTCCACATCATTGATGAAGATGTTAAATAGTATAGGCCCTAAGACAGAGCCTTGAGGGACCCCACTGCTGACCGCACACCAAGACAATTGGCTTCCGTCAACCACCACCCTCTGGGTCCTACCACAGCCCTACCACGGAGCCAATTCCCCAGCAAACAGATTGTGGTGAGGTAAAGGCCACAGTTAGCCAGTTTTGCCAAGAGGTGTGTCCCAGGGGAGCTGGGACACCGAAGGAACCCCGGGGCAGCAAGGAGTCATACTTATCTCCCGCAGAGCCAGAAGAGCCAGGGGAGGCGCGTACGCCGAGGACGCCGGCGCGGGTGATCAGCCGGGCGTTTATCCAGCTGTGGCAGAGCAGCGGGGGCGGAGGACGCCTCCTGGAACAAACAAAAAGTGGCCCTGCTGAGGCAGCGGGGCGGCTGATGAGGAGAGACGAGGGGAGTGAGCTCCTGCGGGGAGGAGATCAGCCGCCGCACCC
>NW_005841852.1:5653850-5672616 GCF_000455745.1 Alligator sinensis
GGCCCCGGAGAAACCCAGCGGCCCACCCGGCAGCCATGCTGGCGGTGGAACCGGCTCCTCCACTGACTCTGCTGCTCAGGATGCAGTGGAGGAGCCGGCTGCGCTGTGGGCAGAAGGGACAGCGAGGGAGCCGGCCGCATTTTAGGCAGCAGAGCCGGTGAAGGAACCGACCACTTCATAAGCAGCAGAGCCGGTGAAGAAACCAGCAGCCGGGTTAAAGAAGGAGCCAAGGCGGAAGGTCTGGGCTGGCAACCCCGGCAGATGGTCCATTGAGCTGAGGACCTTTACGGACACTTGGCAGGTTGGGGGTAAGACAGCGGCAGGCCCAGGACACCGTGGAAGCCAAGGAGAGGCAGAGCTATAGGTGGCGAGTGGCCGGGGTGTAGGGGAGGATGGAGCCCCAAGACTACCCGCGGGGGACCGCGCCAACTCTAGGAGCTACCCCAAGGAAGGACCCCCCACTGAAGTTACATTCAAAGTCGTGGCAGGTTAGGGGTCCTCCTGACTTCACCAGGGGTAGCCTCCGGGGTCCACCCATAAGCCCGGGGCTTGCAAGATCTAGGGCTCGGGCGAAGGCAGCGCAGGAACACCTACTAGAGCGGAGGCGGGTACAAAGTGATTATAGGATACCAGATTGAAGGCTTTTTTGAAGTCAAGATACGCAACATCAATCTCTTCCCCCTTGTCCAGGTGATAGGTCACCTGGTCGTAAAAGGAAATGAAATTGGTCAAGCAAGACCTACCCGCAACAAACCCATGCTGGGTATCGCTCAGGATATTGCTGTCAACTAGCCTGTTAAGGATGGCCTCTTTGATAATCTTTTCCAAAACCTTCCCCAGGATAGAGGTCAGGCTGATGGGCCTGTAGTTTGCTGGATCTACTTTCCTCCCTTTCTTGAAGATAGGCACCACACTGGCCTTCTTCCAATCTTCAGGCACTTCACTTGAGCACCAGAAGTTCTCAAAGATCCATGCCAGGTGCTGAGCTATGATGCTAGCCAGCTCCTTGAGTACCCTTGGGTGTAAACCATCAGGGCCATCTGACTTGAAGGTGTCCATCCTGTCAAGGTATTCCTTCATGAGGTCAGCTTCGATGGAGGGCAAGGAATCTTCCTCACCCGGGCCTCCCTGACCCACAGTGGGCAGGGCCATCCCATGGGACTGGTGGAAAAGTGACACAAAGTACCCATTAAGTAGACAATGGTTTAAAGTTCTTTTTCTAGCTCTGCCACTAATCTGTTGTGTGACCTTCAGGTAAGCAAATTTATTCCTTTCCCCTTATGTTCCCACATCCTCCCACCCCCTTTAATCAGTGCTCTCTTACACTGGGTAAATCTACACTGGGTTTTGTCCAGTACTGATAGGGCCTGATTACCAAAAGGCAGGCTATTCCTCACTGTTCTTCAGTCTGGGTGGAAGCAAACATTATTGGAAAGCTAAATAGGAAGTATGATCTCACAAGATTTTTATTCAACCAAGAATCTTAGTTTATACTAGCAAGTGGAAATGAAACACACAGGAAAAAACCTGCTCGAAGTCATATAGAAAGTCAATGAAGCAAGAAACAGACCTACCTTACAACTCCCCCATTCTAAGCCTGAACCACTAAAAGCCACTCTTTTACAGAGACTCAAGAAATTCAAACGTTTCATCTCAGCGTTCATCCTCCAACCTTCTTAAAGTTTACTCATAACTAACTATGAGAGTTGTAACTGGGCAGTTCTGCATCCTGGGCAGCAATGGCACATGGGGCACCAGTGGCAGTCAGGCTGCCAGTGGTATTGCCTAGACTAAAAGTATAGCAGACACTATTTTTGCACTCCTTCCCAAGTTGTCACCAAGGGCTGGTGCCCCCATGGTGCTCCATGCCCCCAGCAAGTCACACTGCTGCTAATTATAACATAAAATATGTTATTTAGGTGAGGATAATTTGGAGCCAGCTTTTGAAAACTCTAGTCAAGTTTTATTCATTTAGTCTTTGTTTGAGCAAAAACACTAAGTGTTTAAAAAAAATTAAGTCAAAGAAAGAACTTCAGGATTCATCTATTCCAGTGCTACTAGACTTCTTTAAAAATAGCATGGAAAATTTCTAAAACCTCATTTGGAAAGCGAACAGAAAAGTACAGGACAAGTTGAGAGTTCAGAATATCAGGTTGGCCATAGGCAGAAACAAACTTTTTTCTTACTAAAGATTTATGTAGTTTAAGTAAGATACAGATACACTTCCATTTATGTACAGGAAAATATGTCCTATATCTTAGCAACAGTGTTTGAAAGGCTCTCACATTTTCTAAACAATAATGTTTATATTCATTAGTCTCCATTCCCTGTTCTCTTTAGTGATGACTAATAGGAAAGAATAAGTACCTTTCTAGAGTGAAGTAAGAATCTATTTCTTTACAGAACATATAGTAAAGCAGTTCTTTATGTTACATAGAACTACACTTCTCTAAATTCAATAGCCTAAATTTTATCAACTACAATTATATCCTTATCTATCTATCTACCTATCTATATACATATACGTATACAGATCTATGTACACACACACACACACACACACACACACACACACATATAGATAGATAGATAAATATTATATTATATACAGTAAAAGCTTTGCTATTCAGCATGAGTGAGGTAATGGGGATGCCGGTTATCTAAAAATTCCTGTTATCTGAGAGTTATACCTATCAAGGAAGACAGGATCACAGTGTGGCTAGCCCTGCTAGGAAGAGCCTGGCACTGCCCCGCCCCAGCCCGCAGCAGCAGCTCAACCTGCCCTGTGCAGATCTCTTTTTCTTCCCCCTCCCCCACAAACTTTCCCACCGAGGGGGGGGGGGGGGCATGAGCACCCATGCATGCATGCTCAGCCCCCCTCTCAAATTTTTTTTCTTCCTCCACCTATGCGGATATCAACTAGAAGGGTTCCCAGCAACTCCTCTATCAGCAGCGTCACTAACTAATGTAAACAACAGAAATAATTGATGCACATGCCAGATGGATTTGGCAAAGACTGTTTGCTAAAATGAGGAATTGTATTGGGGGATATTGGAAATTCCAGTTAATAGAGTATTCTGGTTAGTAAAATGCCAGTTAACACAGCTTTTACTGTGTATACACACACACACACACACTCTTATATTATATTGAGGCATATATTCCAGATATTTAAAACTTCTGCGTGCATTTAATGTACACACGCACGCATGTGTGTACACACACTTCTGGATCATACACTGCTAGAAGACACTATAGAAAGACTACAAGAGAAAAATAAAATTTTTGTTCATTTGCAATGAGTGTCAGACTTTCACTAAATCATCCAAAAATTTGAAAAATCATTAGTATGAAAAGGACATTGTATTCTAAGAGATACACTTTTGCAGACAGTTTACCAAAATTTCTGGTATTGTCTTCTGTACTACAGGACTACTTTAATTTTACAGCAAAATTATCTTCTAAACAACACAAATGCTAGAGTCATTTTTAATCACTTTGGAATGAATAACTTGCAGTTTCAATTACAGGCTGCAACCAACTAAGCAAAGTTGAATTAAGAGTGCTTTAAAACATTCCAATTAACATCCCAAATATAAGAAAATCCATACTACCAGAATATGGTGCCTCAGTTTCTAATTGAACATTCAAAGATTATTTTGCTCTACCATTTTGCTGCTTTATTCCTTCATCAGTATGGTTCCCCTGGGACCTCACTTAAATTATAAACAGGCTTAAATTCAAGCCACAGCAGTGAAACCATTCAAGAGAATGAGAAACACAATTTTTTGAAATTGATATGGTTTTAGTTACTACTATCCATCAAGGAATTCTGCCTCTTAGTGGAGTGGGGATATGCTACTGGGAAGAAAGTAATAGTACAGTTACATAAGTAGTAAATGACAAAATACTTTGCTAAACATGTGCACTGCATACTCAGATCAAATAAAACAGATCTTCAGTACTATATGTTGTATTCAGTATTATATGCCTACAAATATAATATATGCTTGTCAGTATATTCAGAGATAACATGGCACACAGGTTAAACTTTACCCATGCGAAAGGTGAATAGAATCCTGGCTTTTCTTTTCCAAAAATAATCTGTAATGCAAGCTGAAGGAAAAGTAAACTGCTGTCAGTGGTCTAATAAGACTTTCATCTTGGGGGACCCCGCCATCAAATGGCATTAGTAGTGACATTACATTATATACACTTCTGGTAAATAACACTAACAGAGGGTGTGTTATACATGTGCAATAGATCCAGAAGCAGTTTACTTATGAATAAACTACTCACAAGTAAATGCTCCTAGGCAGGCATCTACACATGTAGGCAAGCAGGAGTGGATTTGCTGTGGATGGCAGCAAACTACTCTTGCTTCCTGGGGACCTGCAATGGACCCCTGCTGCCACCAGGGAGAGCTCTAGGCTCTCCCTGGGTGCTAGCCCAGAGCCTGGCCAGGGCTGAGACATTTCTCCCTGCCCCTGGAGGGCTGCCTGCTGCTGGGGTAGGGACAATGTCCCCCTGCCCTGGCAGCAGGGAGCTCCCAGCCCTGGCTCCCTGATCAGGGACTTAGAAAGAGTTGCAGGGGAGGGGGAAGTCCATTGCACTGATCCACTGGTGGGACAGCTAGCAGCAAGCCCATGACTGGGTGGAGATTCTCCAGCTAGCTGGGGGCTCGCTGCCAGATGCCGAACCGGTAGGGCAGGGGGCTGGAACTACCGCACCTCTGCTGCTCTTTCCAAGCCTTGTGCCTCAATCACCTGATCAGGGCATGGGCCTGGGACCTGTCCGTGACTGGGACAGGTCCCAGGCCCTGCTCCATGATCACAGAGCAGGGGCTGGAGAGCTTGTTCCCTGCTCAGCTCCATGATCATGGAGCTGGATGGGGAACAGGCTCCCTAGCCCCTGACAGCAAGGAGCTCCCAGTGCCAAGAGATCCTTATCTCCGAGTGCCGGCCTCACAACTGCAGAGCCAGTGCCCCTAACTGCCTGATCACGATGGGAAAGCAGGGACTCGGAGATAAGGATCTCCCAGTCCCTGCTCCCTGATCACAATCTAGGAGCAGGAGACTTGGGAGCTCCCTGCTGCTGGGGCAGGGGGACAGCAGGCAGCTCCTGGGGATAGGGAGCAATCTCCCAGCCCCTGCTGTCTGGATGACAGCAGTATATTTGCTCCCAGTCTGGAATCTACAAGAGTACTACTGAGTAGTTACAGCAAGTAAATTTGCTGCTTGCATTTGCAGGTAGCAAATTTACTCTCAATTAGTGAGGTTTACTGTGCAGTATGCATGTGCATGTATAGATGCACATGCTTATTGCCCAGTAAACTACACTACTTTGCAGTAAAGCATCCCATGTAGATGCCCCCAGCGAATTTAGAAAAAGAGCTAGATCTATAATTTTCACAGGAAACTAAGTTTCACTTGATGCCCAACTCTCAGCAAAATATACAACATCAGTCAGACTGTTATTGGTTTTGGTGTTCACACTAAAAATGGGTTTTGAAAAACTGGTAAGGGATAGAAAAAGAGCTGCAAGAATAAATCAAAGTCTGGGAAAGATGCTGCATACTGAGATATCTAAATTAGAGCTTAATCTGTTTAGTATATCTGAGAAAAAAATGAAGCAGTGGATTAATCACATTCTATAAGTACTTATATAGGAAAGAGATTTTTGATAGAAGAAATATCATTAGCAGGAAAAGAAATGGTGAGGTGCTATGATAGAAGCTGAAGCTAGACATATTCAGACTAGAAATAACATGTAATTTTTAATAGCTACTGTAATTAACAATTAGCAGAGGAGTAGCTGAGCAGTTTTGCATTCTGGGCAGCAGTGGTTGATGAGACAGCAATAGTGGCCAGGCCACTGGCAACACAAAGCCAGCAGCAGGGGTAGCTGCTATTTTTGTGCCCTCCCCCTCCCCCAAGTCAGCACTGAGGGATCATGCCCCACCTTGGTTACACTACTGACTGCTGGAATAATTTACATTGATAAATGGTACATTCTCCCTCATTTGAGGTCTTTGAAACAAGAGCATAACTGTTTGAAACAGAAGCCATGAGTTTGATTCAGAAAATTCTGGGTAAATTCCTAAGTTAGGTGTTAGCTGGAGATCAAATGAAATTATTATGGTGGGTGTAGCAGGGCACTAAGATGCCTGCTACTCATAGAGCAGAGATAACTACCCAGGTGCAGGCTGCTAGGGCAATCAGAGTGAGCTAGTGACCCACACCTGCCAGCAGTCAGCTGACTGGAAGGGGCAGGGCCTGGCTCACATTTAAACCCCAGGGCTGAGGGTAGGCTGGGAGTTCCTTGCTGGCAGCCAAGGGGGAAGGAGCTTTGCCTGAGTGAGCAAAGGGGGAGAGGCATGACTGCACAAGCAGCTCCTGATACTGGTGAGGGATAGAGCACCCCTGGGGTGGCTTGAATGATGTTTTAGCCGGGCAGCTGGAATTTATGTTATAGCACAGGGGCTTGTGTTTTGTTTGCTGTTTTGACTGGTGGCTTGGGAGAGGGTATTTATTAGGGGATGGAGGAGGCCTCATAGGGGACTCATGGTAGCGTGGGGACCCTGGCCCCAGAGAGGGGGCAGCTTTTGGGGGTACAGACCCTGGTGCCAGAAAGGTGCAGAGCGAGACCAAAGAACATCTATTCCATCTGTGAGGCTTGGGGTGTGTTGAAGGGGTGGTTGGAGCCACGCATAGCCCATAAGGCTACAGTGCCCTGAAACACCCATTACAGAATAGGGCCCATGAGGGATTTAGGAGCCCTGGGGCCAGTGTACAGCAAGGAATCATGTCCAAAAATGACGGAAAGGCAGCCTCCCTATTAGACATCTTCTATCAAAGATGTGGTGGGTGAGAATTGAGGGTGCCCTTTGGGCCAGCTTGGCATGATAGAGGGGACCTTAAGGGAAATCGTGGCGACCCAAGGACCCCAAGCTGTTACAGTGGGTCTATTGCATCTTAAAATCTATTAATGTGCCATGGCATTTGGGTACCTAACTCCCTTAAGTTTCCAACCTGCAATGGAAGTCACTAAAAAGTAAGCACTTGATAATAGTTATCAAATGGGATGTTCTTCCAAGAAGGAGTATTTCTGATAAGAGATGGGATCCACCTTACGAAAAGAGGAAAAAGTGTCCTTGTAGACAGGCTCACTAACCTAGTGAGGAGGGTTTTAAACTAGGTTTGCTGGGGGATGTTGACCAAAGCCCTGAGGTAAGTGGGGAAGTGGCTGACTTACAGGAAGAGCAAGCAGGAGGGGGCCAAAAGGGGAGGCATTTACATACTTCCTGAGAAATTGGGGCAATTCACTAGTTACCTCAGGTACCTGTACACAAATACACGGAGACTGGGAAAAAAACAGGAAGAATTAGAAGTCCTTTCACAGTCTAGGAACTATGATGCGATTGGAATAATAGAGACTTGGTGGGCTAGCATGCATGACTGGAGCACTAGGAAGCCAATCTGAGGGGGCAAAGAGTCCAGGAGAGTTGGCTGTACTTAAAAGAAGCCTTACTGAGAGTGCAGCAACAAAACATTCTGAAGTGCAGGAAGACTTGCAAGTATGGCAGAAGACCAGCTTGGCTTAGCAGGGAACACTTCAGTAAACTAAATCACAAAAAGGAAACATATAAGAAGCGGAAACTTGGACAAATGACTAGGGAAGCATATAAGAGCTTTGCATAGGCATGCAGGGATGAAGCCAGGAAGGCCAAAGTGCAATTAGAGTTCCAGCTAGCAAGGCATGTGAAGGGTAACAAGAAGGGTTTCTACAAGTATGTTGATAGCAAGAAGAGGATCAGAGAAAGTATGGGTCCCTTACTGAATTGGGGAGGCAACCTAGTGACAGAGGAGGCAGAAAAGGCTGAAGTGCTCGATGCGTTTTTTACCTCGGTCTTTACAGGCAAGGTCAGCTCCTAGACTACTGCACCAGGCAGCACAGTTTGGAGAGGAGGTGGGCAGCCAATAGTGATGAAAGAACAGGATAGGGACTACTTAGAAAAGCTGTATGTGAACAAGTCCATGGGGCCAGATGGGATGCACCAGAGGGTGCTGAGGGAGTTGGCTGATGTGACTGCAGAGCCATTTGCCATCATCCTAGAAAACTCCTGGTGATCAGGAGAGGTCCCAGATGATTGGAAAAGGGGCAAACATAGTGCCCATATTTAAGAAAGAGAAAAAGGAGGATCCAGGGAACTACAGACCAGTGAGCCTTACCTGAGATACTGGAAAAATCATGGAGCAGATCCTCGAGGAATCCATCCAAGCACTTGGAGGAGAAAAAGATGATTAGAAACAGTCGGCCTTGATTCACCAGGGGCAAGTTACGCCTGAGCAATCTGATTGCCTTCTATGGTCAGATGACTGGCTCTGTGGACATGGAGAGACCAATGGATGTGGTATACTTTGATTTTAGCAAAGCTTTTGATATGGTCTCCCACAACGTTCTCACAGGCAAGCTAAGGTAGGATGGACTGGATGAATGGACTGTAAGGTGAACAGAAAACTGGCTGGAGCATTGGGCTCAGAGAGTAGTAATCAGTGGCTCCATGTCTAGTTGGCAGCTGGTATCAAGTGGAGTGCCCCAGAGGTTGGTCCTGGGGCCAGTGTTGTTCAATGTCTTCATCAACAATCTGGAAGATGGCATAGAGTGCACCCTCAGCAAGTTTGCATATGACACCAAGCTGGAGGGAGTAGTAGATATGCTGGAGGGTAGGGCTAGGATTCAGAATGACCTAGACAAGTTGGAGGACTAGGCCAAAAGTAATCTCATGAGGCTCAACAAGGACAAGTGTAAAGTTCTGCACTTAGGATGGAGCAATCCCATGAACCAGTACAGGCTGGGGGCTGACTGCCTGGGAAGCAGCTCTGTAGGAAAGGAGGTGGGGGTTACAGTGGACAATAAGCTGAATAGGAGCCTTCCAAGAAGGCTAACAGCATACTGGCCTGCATTGGTAGGTGTGTTGCCAGTAGGTCAAGAGAAATGATCATTCCCCTCTATTCAGTACTGATGAGGCCACATCTGGAGTACTGTGTTCAGTTTTGGGCCCCCCACTACAGAAAGAATGTGGACAAATTGGAGAGAGACAAAATGGTGAAGGGACTGGGGGACATGACTTCTGAGGGAACTTGGCTTATTTAGTCTAGAGAAGAGGAGACTAAGAGGGGACTTAATAGCAGCCTTCAACTACCTGAAGTGGGATTCGACTGAGGATGGAGCTAAACTGTTCTCAGAGGTGGCAGATGACAGAACAAGGAGCAACAATTTTAAGTTGCAGCAACGGAAGTTTAGGTTGGATATTACGAAGAACTTTCTCACTAGATTCATAGATTGTAGTCTCGGAAGAGACCACAAAGGATCATCGTGCCCCTGGCAGGAAAGAGGACCGAGGTCAGATGACCCCAGCCAGGTGTCTATCAAGCCTCCTCTTAAAGAACTCCAAGTTAGGTGATGGTATCACCTCTCTTGGAAGCCCATTCCAGATTCTGGCCACCCTTACTATAAAAAAATTTCTTCCTAATGTCCAACTTGAATTTACTCTCCACTAGTTTGCACCCATTATTCCTAGTTACTCCTAGGGGTGCTCTGGTAAACAGCACATCTCCAATTCCCTGTTGTCCTCCCTTGATAAACTTATAGGTGGCTACAAGGTCTCCGCTCAGATGTCTCTTGTGAGGGCTGAAGAGATCTAGATCCCTCAACCTCCCCTCAGAGGGTCTTGCACGGAGGCCACTAATCATGCGAGTGGCCCTCCTCTGAACCCTCTCCAGATTCTCCCTCAGCCTGTTGAAGTGCAGCACCCAAAACTGGACACAGTACTCCAACTGCGGCCTGACCAATGCCGCATAGAGGGGGAGCATCACCTCCCTTGATCTGTTGCTCATGTATCTGCTAATGCACAACAAGGTGAGATTGGCCTTGTTGATGGATTCGTTACGCTGCCGGCTCACATTCATCTTGGAGTCAATTATGATTCCAAGATCCCTCTCAGCTGTTGAGCTGCTGAGGAGGTCATCCCCCAACCTATAGGTGTGCTGGGGATACTTCCTCCTTAGGTGGAGTATCTTGCATTTATCTTTGTTGAATTGCATCCTATTTTGTTCTGCCCATTGATCCAGCCTGTATCTGCTCCCTGTCCTCCAGTGTGTTAACTTTACCCCATAACTTGGTATCATCTGTGAACTTGGAGAGGGTGCTCTCTGCACCCTTGTCCAAATCACTGATGAAGATATTAAATAACACCGGTCCAAGGACCAAACCCTGCAGGACCTCACTGCCCACCTCCCTCCAGGCCAAGAATGACCTGTGCACCACCACTGTCTGGGTGCAGTCCCTAAGCCAGTTGGCCACCCACCTGACTGTAAGAATTAACTCCACAGCCTGCTAGTTTTCCTATGAAAATAGGATGCAAAACTGTATCAAAGGCCTTCTTAAAGTCCAAGTAGATGACATCAGTCTCTGTTCCTGTGTCAGGGCAGTGTCTGACCTGGTCATAAAAAGACTATAAAGCTTGTCAGGCAGGATCTACCTGTGACAAATCCATGCTGGTTTCCTGTCAGCATCATTTCCCCTGCTGGGCCTTCACAAATGTGCGGGAGGTGCTGCGTGGAGGGTCCAGGAGGGGACTGAGCCTGGTGCTGCACAAGGCAGCCCAGGCCTCTGACCCATAGCAAAAGGTTGAGTCCAGGGAGCCAGATGGTGCTTGGGCTACTGAGCCAAAAGACAGGGCTAAGCCAGAGGCCCCAGAAGCCCTGCATAGATGAGCCCTGTTCCAGGGAACAGCGACTCCCCACAAAGCCCACTACAGGTGAGAAAGCAGCTTGGCACAGCGGACAAGGACCATCCTCCAGGTCTGGGAGCCATGAGTTGCAGGGAAAAGAGGATTCCCACAGAGGAGGGGGAGTCCCGTCCCTCCCTCCCTACTGCTCCGTTTCCATCCGTCCTTATAGAACCAGGCCAGTCAGGGGACTTAACTATATACAAATTTATTTACATTAACTTATCACAAGGGAAATGAACATGGATATAAACATATGTACTAATACTACTGTTTTTGTTACTTGTTTAGATACTTATATTTCTATATCTTTAGATACTGATATATCTCTAAACAATTAAAGTATCTAAATAATTTTTATTTATTTACATTTATTTATATATATATATATATGTATGTAAATGTAAATAAATAAAAATTATTTAGATACTTTAATTGTTTAGAGATATATCAGTATCTAAAGATATAGAAATATAAGTATCTAAACAAGTAACAAAAACAGTAGTATTAGTACATATGTTTATATCCATGTTCATTTCCCTTGTGATAAGTTAATGTAAATAAATTTGTATATAGTTAAGTCCCCTGACTGGCCTGGTTCTATAAGGACGGATGGAAACGGAGCAGTCTGTGGTTTTCCCCCCTCCCCAACAGCACATGTGCCAGCTAACAACCCCCTTCAATTGGAGAAGTGGAGTGTATACACCTGGGTTACCTGGCCTACATATTCATATTGCATTTGACTGCATAATAGAATTGATATCACTTTGTTCCTTAATAGCTGCCTTGGAATAACTTTGGTGAACTAGTCATTTGCCTAAGGGGAAGGATTCTCAAACCACTCATAGTATAGACCATACCTTAAAGTGAGTTAACCAAGATAAACAATACCAGTCAGTATCACATGATCAACACATGCTTCCAGGACCACACTTTGAGAACTGATACTTTATGGTTAATATATGCATTCAGTTAATTTACTTGCTTTAAATACATGTCTTAAATAATTCTAATAAAATTATAACTGTTGACTTAAAAGCTGACTTAAACATATACATAAATCGCACAAGATTTTAACTGGTATCATTTTTTTCATAGAGAAGCTAGTTCTCCGAGTTTGATTACAATAACTAGACCTTTATTCCTTTAAATAGTGTTATTATTTTAAGGGTAAAAGGAACAAATCGCAGTAAATAGGTTGTCACTATTAACAAATGTTAATCATTTTAGGGGAAATAAATAGATATTTATATGTTGTTGTTTTTTTGTTTTGTTTTGTTGTTTTCCTTTTGACAAACCTTGTGATCAGACCGGTCACAAAGAACAAAACACTCAACCAGTAAAATGTAATTTAGGACCATTACCATCAGCAAATCAAACTCTCACTGTCTAATGACTCTGAAGGGTATCACAGTTTCTAGCAGTTTGTATAAGATTTCAGCTTTTACCCATGAAAGGATAATTTGTATCACAAAGAAAGCTCTCTGAAAACAATACCAAGTGCTTATTTCTTAATGCTTATTAAAGTATAGGCAGTGTGAGAAAACTAATGCTAGAATGTGATACTCTGTGGGTCTACCCTTATGTTCTTTCAAAGGTCCTCTCTACACTTTATACTTAAGTTGTGATTAAGCAGCTAATCACACCTTAAATTGTGACCCAGCTACACATTCAACCAGTAAATGGTGTGATAGAACAAGCAATAAGCTACAAAATTATTCAATAAAAATATGTAATAACTTTGTGGCTTGTTCTAATTACATCATTAACTGAATGTGTGGTGAAGTGCTCCCCTGTGGCTGGGAGCTCCATCAATTGAGGGGCTCCCAGCCAAAGGGGTGCACCACTTGCTGCCAGCTCCCACAGCTGACAAGACTCACAGGGGCAGTAGTGTTTCTGGAATTGCCCCCACTATGAATCTCATTAGCTGTGGGGTTTCTGGTGTAGAGAAAGCTACTACTGCTGCAAGCCTCATTGGCTGAAAGCCTTTCAGAGGGCAGGGCTGGCCCACAATTTTTTGGGGCCCCCTGCAAGACATAGCTTTGGGGCCCCCTGAAGCAAAGAAGGCATTGGCAGTGGGAGGGTGGGGAGATAGCAAGAACAGAGGCAGATTAAGGTGTATTGGGGCCCTGGGCAAGCACAAAATTGGAGGCCCGCCTCCCCCCATGGGAGCTGGGCTTCAGGAGGGAGGGGCACCTGCCATGCTGAGGGGCAAATGCCCACCATTTTTTCCCTGCTCCCCACCCCCACTATGGTCAAATGTACGCATACACATGGCAGACAAGGTTCTTTGGGTAAATCTGATATCTTTTATTAGAACAACCAAATACAATAAAAGCTCCGTTATCTGGCATCCCCCAGGAACGGGGGATGCCAGATAACAAAATATGCTGGTTAATTAAGCGGCCCCAGCTGCTACTTCTCATGCCGTGTTTGGGGCATCCCTCCACCCCTCCCATGGCATCGGAGGTGGGTCCCACACAGCCCTGCATAGCCTGTTATGCCCCAGGGCGTGGGGGCTCAGCAGTGCAGGCTGCTTTACCCTGAGCCATGAGGGCTCAAAGAAACCGGAAGTGTCATGGTGTGCACTTCCAGTTTCACTTTATCTTACAAGCTGGCATGCTGGTTAGTGGAGCATGCCAGCTTGTAAGATGCCAGATAACAGAAATTTTACTGTAGTTGGAAAGATTTTTCTAGCAAGCTTTCAGGTTTAAAAACCCTTGGTCAGTCTAAGGAAACATCTGCAGTTGGCGTGTGCTCTTTCTGGATGGAACGAATAGTAAACAAGCAAAAGGCAAGAGGTTGGTCTGCAGGAAAGCCAGTCAGTGAAAACATAAATTGAGAAGTCAGTGGGTGAGAGTCAATGGGTCTCATGGAATCGATCCTTAAACTGCTTGTTAACGAAAGAGCAAGTTTTGTCCAAGACACTACAGGCTTTCTACAAAAACTTAAAAACATAGACCACCTACCCAGCAACACTCTCCTAGCCACCATGGATGTTACCAACATCTCACACCAGGACAGCATCTATGCCTGCTTTACATACCTACAAAAGCAAGATGATAACTCTGAGTACAGACCCAGATATTACTGAAATTAGGTGCTTCATCCTCACACACAACAATTTCATTTTTAATAATAAACACTTCCGCCAGACCATGGGAACAGCTATGGGCACCAAAATGGCCCCACAGTATACCAAGCTTTTTATAAGCCACCTGAAAGAAGAATTGCTCAAAGACTGGACCATCAAACCCTAGCTATACTTAAGATGTATTGATGACATCTTCATCATTTGGACTGAAAACCTGCAAACTCTGAGTTCTATCAGAAATTCAGCAATCATCACCCCTCTATCCAACTATCTCTTGAGTTTTCCAGCACCAACATCTCCTTTTTAGACACAATGATCAGCATCCAGAATGGTAAAACACAGACTTTGTTATACAAGAAACCTGCAGACCAACATACATATCTGCACAGAACCAGCAATAACCCTAAACACACCAAGAAACCTGTGATATACAGCCAAGCCCTCATATCCCATCCAATTTGCACTTAGGAGAACACCCAGGATTGCTACCTCTCAAATCTTAAAAAGGCTTTCACGCAACAAGGACACTCCTCCAGAGAGAGAGATGCACATTTGAAAGAGCCACCCAGATACCACGTGAAGAATTGCTGCAGTACAGAAGGAAAACCCCCATGAATTGCACACTGCTGGTTATGACATATCAGCCCTCCCTCCAACCTATATGGAATATCCTCAAACAATTGCTGCCCATACTAGGAGACCCAATTCTTAAAGAGATCTTCCCAGATCCACCCATCCTAGCCTTCAAACAAACACTGAGCCTCGCTAACCTCATCACCAGAAGCAAACTTCCTATGATCCAAAACACACTGAATGGATCCAGGCCATGCCATGAAAAGAAATGCAAAACCTGCCAACACATCTCCACCACCCCCACAATTACTACACCCCACAACAGAACCATCAATATTCCTGGATCTTACAGCTGCACCTCCAGAAACATTATATCATTCAGTGCACCAGATGCCCTGATGGAAAATATGTAGGAGAGACCAAACAACAACTGTGCACCAGAATGAATGCACACCCGAAATCCATTAAAGACCAGAATACCCAATTGATGGTGGGGACACATTTCTCACAAGAAAACCACTCTCTCCAATCTCTCAGTATTAATCCTCAAAGGGAATTCACAAAACACATTTCACAGACGAGTCTATGAACTTCACTTCATCAACCTCCTGGATACAAAAGATCATGGACTAAACATAGAAGAAATACAAAAATTTAGAACTCTTGGTTCCAAAATGATACCTTTTATTAAACCAACTGGGAAACAGCAAGAAAATTGTCCTTTTCTGCAAGCTTTAGGGCTCAAAGGCCCTTCATCAGGCTCTGAGAAAAATATAGATGGTAAAAAGTCCCCATAGGTAGGAAATAAACTTCACTTTTGCACAGAGGGAGCTGGAGATGGAAAGCTGTCCTTCCGGGTCCAGCTTTTTCTTGTGATTTCCCAGTCGGTCTAATAAAAGGTATCCTTCTGGAACCAAAAGTTCTACAATTTTGTATTTCTTCTCATCTCAGACCAACACAGCTACCAAGTACATCTCTGAAACATGGAAGATGCTGAATTTTAGCCACTTTTGGATTTTAAACTTCATTTCAGAACAAGAAAGATTTTTTGCCTCCCCATCTGCCATCTGGCACCTACAAGGAAGGAATTTTCCCTAATCTACATACCAAAGAGCATCTCAGCAACTCTCCAAGACACAGCTACTAAGTACATCTCTGAACTAAGCATAGACATTGGATTAATGACACACTATAGGCTGCCTGACATCTGACTCCCCGGGTACCTCTCCATTTTTCCCTGCTACATCCCCTTCACCCCCAGCCTGCCTCACCAACTGAGTCCTCAATTTACATCCTCACTGACTGCCTGTCTTGCATGCATACCAGTCTCTGGCCTCTTTACTATTCATTCCATCCAGAAAGAGCATACACCAACTGCAGATGCTTCCCTAGCCTGACCAATGGCTTTTAAACCAAAAAACTTGCTAAGAAAAATGTTTCTAACTATTTAGTTGGTCTAATAAAAGATATCACACACACAGACAGCCCCCCGCCCTGTCCCCACCACCCTGCAGCCACCCTCGGCTCAGTCTCACTCCCCACCCCCACCATTATACTCACATGCAAGGAGCTGCTTGCTGCCTGGCCATCCTGAGCAGCTCCACAGATGCAGAGTGCTTGGCCCGGCAGGGAGCAGTTAAGGCAGGGCTCTCTCCTGGCCTTGTTCGGGCCCCTCAGGTGTGACAGAGCTCTTCAGACAAGACCCTAGCCCTGCTCCCCCCTCCCCAAGCCCCATTGGTGGATGTGTCCTGCTTCCAGCTGCCAGGGGAGCAAACATGCAAGCCGCAATTTTAAACTTGGTGCCAAAAATGGGCGCGGAGTTTAAAACTGTGGCTTTCACTTCCCTGCTGGGGAGGATGCTGGCCACATGGGGCCCCTTGGCTGCGATGCCCCTGCAGCCACAGGTTTTGCAGGCATGGACGGGCTGGCCCTGGCAGTGGGGGGCAGCATCTTCAGCTGTGGGGCTCACAGGAAGAACACTGATGCCACTGCAAGCTCCACACCTCACGAGGCTTATAGCAGTGACCATGGTCTCCCTGCTGCCCCCATTTTTAGCCCCACACTTCATGAAGCTCTCAGGGGCAGCTGCATTCTCTCCACTGCTCCTGCTGCAAGCCCCGTAGCCCACACTGGCTGCAGGGCTCACAGCCATGATAGCCAGTGCAGAGGGAGCCTGGAATTATGATCCTGGACTTCCCCTTACCCAGCTACAAATTGCAATGGGATCTAATGCGCAATCCCACAATTGCACATCCAGTCTCTGAACCTAAGTAACTTTGGTTAACACTGTAAAGGTGCTATATACTAATAATCTTGCTGATGGTGCCAAACTGAGAACAGAATCTGGCTTGCCTACCTCTCACTATACAGGGGCTTCAGAGCTAAAAGAAATAAAAGGTTCTGGGGTATCACAATAAACAGTTGTAATATGAAAACATAGAGGAAAAATACTGAGCAAAATCAGATTTTTATTTATTTATTTGATACTCTCAGCAGTCATTTTTCTATTGGGTTTTATGTTTTTACTAGGTTCCCTGCAGGGCACCTCTAGTGCCTGTAGCTTCTTTTGAATATAGCAGAATGTCTGATCAGTGTTCTGTATTATACTGGCTCTGCATTTTCTCTTTGCTCTTCCACATATTTCATGTTCCTAGCCACTTAAAACAAATAAACACAACACACCAGTAGCGTGCTTTTGTAACTTTTTCCCCACTTGTTTAATTAACATGGCATATTTGGCCGATGACTCTGTCAGTGGTGACATATGTGTCAAAAGTGGAATGGGTGTCCTTGCTGCAAGGAATTCTGTTTTTAGCTATATGTGACTAAAGAACTACTGAGGTCTCCCAAAAGCTACAGTTTCTGTTTATCTTTGAGGAGACAGGGTAAAAAGAAAAAAAGAGAGGTCATACCTCTATTTATGTTTATAGTTTAGACCACTAATAATAACCCTTTGATGGTTTATGCAACACCACACTAAATGATGGTGTTCCCTGCAAGTCATATTTGATAACTACTTTGGTACATACAGGGCACGTCTACATGAGATGCTTTACTTGAGATTACAAGTAATTACTGTACAATAAACATCACCATCTACATATGCAGATGCTTACTGTGCAGTAATCTGCGCTAATCAAGAGTAAATTTGCTACTTGTAAATACAAGTAGCAAATTTACTCTTGATTACTTACTGCACAGTAGCACACATGTAGATGCCTGACCAGGAGGCAATGTGCTTCCGGTCAGTCCGGCAGCAGGGGACAGGAGATGGCTCCCTGCCCCAGCAGGCAGTTCCCAGGGGCAGAAAGCAATGTCCCAGCCTCTGCCAGGAGACATCTGCCTCCTGACCCTGTGCTCCCTGCCACCCCCTGGGTTAGTACCCAGGGGGAGCCTAGACCTCCCCCTGGCTGCTGAAGGGCCTCAGGGAGCAGAAGCAGTCTGCTGCTAGGAGCAGTAAATATGCTCCCACTTCCCTGCATCTGTAGATGCATGCCTGGGAGAGTTTATTCTAGAGTACTTTACTCCAGAGCAAACTGCTCCCAGATTATTTGTACATGTAGACACACCCACTGTGTCTTTCTAAGTGGAATCTGAAGTGCCCCTTCTTTACATTAGACAGATGTACAGTCTTGTCCAGTGGTAAGGCAGAAATTGCCTAGCTAATCAGACGAGGGGGTTGGGCAGGGGAATGAAGGCTGCAATCTTTGCTAATAGTCAGATACTTTAGATCAAACAAAACATAGGCTTTCATCTAAAAAGAGAAAAAAATGTGGAGTTAGATTATAAATTGTAAATAAATTATAATATATTTGGATGATTAAAAACAAAAAACCACGCGCGCACACACAATCGGTGTTCTTCCAGAAGAGTAAGAAACTAAGAGAGTCCTGTGTTATCATTATCAAAACCAGAAACTGAAATTAACTATGAACAGAAAAAAATAATCTGATTGATTGAAACTAATAGTCTGTCCTGAATGTCAAAAACAAACCTGAAAAAATGATGAAAATAAATGAATAAATGGTGAATAGCAAATTTCTAAAAGAACTTAGCTTTCACTGACAACAATGAGAACTTCTGTATATTGAACACTTTAAATCTGATTTAAGATGTATTAATTCAATTTTAATAAGCCAAAAATGTTATCAGTTAAATGAATAAAAGAATTATTGTAATAACAATATGGTTCTTGAATATCTTTAATATTCTTATAAACTGCTTAACTACAAATATCATATGAGATGGAAAAACTAGCTATGGAAGAAATAGCTATGATAGAGGAATTGGAGTAAAGATCTTTCCCT
>NW_005841852.1:5672647-5676059 GCF_000455745.1 Alligator sinensis
TGTCATGATCTAACTTTGGATGACAAAACAGCAGCAACAAAGCCTTGTGCTACCAATTTAAGGAACTATTGTTGTTAACTTTTAGATAAGCTATGTAAAATAACAACTTCATGAATTGTATAGTTTCAGAAACATTCTATTGTGACTGAATTAAAGAAATGTCATGTCTATCTTATCAACTATACTGAAAGATAAAACTATCATTTGAGCTAACTGTGCACTCAAAGTAGCCTCACCATTATGGGGAAAAAAAAGGAGGGGAGGCGGTTTCTGAAAACAGAAACCTACCAGAACCATTGAGCCAGAATGAGGCGCACATCTTCATAGAGCTAGGATAAATTTCAGAAACCTCCAAGAAGCTGCCCAAGGGTAGTCAGTGATAAAATTGTGTTGTAAAGGAAAGATAACTAAATGTTAACTTTTTGTCCAAAATTCTTTCGATTTCTTTTAAGTAGAAAATATTTTTGTAAAAGTGAAATCTCAGTGAGAACCTTGACCCTCAGAGGTTTTGATACTCGGAGAAATGAAAGGGTAATTTCCCTCAGTTGATAATCAGCTGGACTATCTTTATACCTTGCCTCCTGTTTCAGAAAACAAAGAAAAAATGCCTGTTTCTGCTTCTCTTCCTATTGGCACAAACCCACCCCCAAGGTAGGAATATTCTGGAGTGTTCATGGGTGTATTGGTTCTAGAGTTCTGCATTTCTTCTTGGAGTGTTCATAGAATATCATGCATAGATATTTTCTTGAATCAGATTTACTAATGTAGTGTTTTGTTGCTATATGTGGTTAACATTAATCTGTGTTTAGTTTTGTACTTTCTATGCCTGTATGATATTTCATGTGAATATTTTTTTTTGTATTTTACAATGTCACTGACATGAGCCAGTAGAGTAATTATAGGTTAGACAGCAATGCTTATCTACAGCTATTTACATCTAGGAGAACAAGGTCTGGGTAGCTAAGGAAAAGTAAACTCTGAGAATTTGCATTTGAGATGGTTAGGCATATTGGTCAGCCAAGGGGGTGAAAAGTTAGCTGGGAAGAAGTCTAATCAAAGACTGATATTTCTCATCATTGGGAATAAGTGAGAAACTATATCTCTCTGCAATAATTTCTGGCTAAGGATATTGGCTTAGTAGTTTATATATCTGAAAGGTAATAAATATTTCCTAGATATAATCGGATTAGGAATGACACCTGACCCACCATATGGATGGACCCACATCTGGGGGAGGAAGTTATCTGCATATTGTATACATGCTCCCAGAGAACTGATTGAAAGAATGTAAATGAGCAAATAAGGTGGGTACTTAAAAGCACTTGTGGTTGGGATGATTTAGACACCCAGATGACAGGTGTCTGGTAGTAGAAACTGTCAAGCTGCTTGCAGCCACTTGATACAGGGTCTGAGGCAAAAGCTGCACATTAAGAAAAAGTAGAGGGTAAGATTATATCTAATTCTTATAAGGATTTTTGTTCCCATATCTCTGTTTCAATATGCAGTCACTGATTATGAGTTCTCTGTTTATGTAATTAATCTTTTGACTATTTCTTACCCATTACTGATAGTCTGTGGTAAGAGTAATTGGTGATTACAGGTTGGTCACTCCTACAGGACTGAAAACTTGTAATATCTTACATAAACTGGATAAGAGTGTTATTCTTCAAGTTTGCAGAATCTCCTCTGCAGGAGTTTAAAAAGTCTAATGAGACAGGTAAGGTGAGGTGCACTGGACTAAGAAGCTGGCCCATTGGCAAAACTCAGTTTTTTCTCAGAGGTTGAGCAGCAGGTGGTGGAAAGAGTTTAAGGGTAAAGTCCTCCCTTGAAGGTCAGAGTACCTCACTTGTCACAGCTACAAATGCTCACAATTAAAGGATAAGATCTGAAAGATAACAAATGGCCACTCACTAACTTGCAGTTCTTGAGCCTTCATTCCACATAGGAAGAGTTTTATCAGTAGTTTGACTATCTCTTGTCTTTCCTTGTATCATGACTTTCAGGAACAGCTTGACAAATTTCAAACATTCAAAAGAATTAAACTACTTCTATATTTTAATTAAACCCATTTTCTTGATACTAAATTACTGATTGGATTAAAAACTCATTTTGATAATGAAATAACAGCCTGTTACATATATATATATATATTTCTGTGCATCTGTATATTAATCTCTTGTCTCAAAGAGAAGGAGAAAGACCCCATCTTGAAGAAGTTATGACCTTTCTAATCACAATATTCCTGGAGTGAATGGCAAATTAAATACCAAAAAGCCTGCATGAGCATATTTTCTTGGTGGTTCTTCACAGATGAAGATATTAGGACGGTAACTGCCCACTGGCGACTGATCAGTCCAATTGCAGAGGCAAATTCTGCTGCAATGGTTACACCTATATGTCTGATTGCTGCTAGATGAGGGTGCAACTTTCCTCCATCTCCTCTTCTCGTTGTTGCTGGCTTTGTGCTGACATTCAAAGAGGGCTGTTGCCCTTTTGATTTGGAGCCTCCAGGCACCTCAATCTGCAGCCTGTGTTTCCCACAGTTTGCTGTCAATACCACAGACAAAAAAGGACCTCTTCAGGGTGTCCCTGAGACGCCTATGTGGGGCCCCTCTGTCACATTCCACAGTCATTACTTCCCATACAGCACGGCCTTTGGTGGGTGGTTGTCATCTATCCAGTCCATGTGGTCTGCCCACTGCAGCTGAGTCTGCAGGAGAATCACCTTGATGCCAGTGGTGTTGGTTCTTTGTAGCACATCCACATTGGTGACATAATTCTGCCAGTGGATCTTGAGAATGGTGCAGAGGCAGCACTGATGGAAGCGCTCAAGGAGGTGCACATGTCGGTGATATAAGACCCATGACTCAGCACCATACAGTAGGGTGGAGATAACAACAGATCTGTACACCTTAGCTTTGGTCTGTGCCCATAAGCTGTGACTGTTCCAGACGTGCTTGAAGAGTCTGCTGAAGGCACTACTGGCTTTTGAGTGTCTGTTGTCTACCTCCTTGTTGATCGTGGCATCCTAGAAGATGACACTCTCCAGGTAGGTGAACTGCTTAACAGCATTTAGCTCAATTCCCTCAATAGTCATCTTTGATTGCACATAAGCTTGGCATTGGCTGATGAAGAACTTCAGTCTTCCCCAGGCAGATGGTGAGTCCGAAGAGTTGGGCTGCAGTAGCAAAGCAAGTAGTCATGTGCTGCAGATTGTGTTGGGTGTGGGCCACCACGGCACAATCATCTGCAAACAGAAGTTCACAGATGAGCTGTTGTGAGGTCTTTGTGTAGGCCTGTAGCTGTCTGAGATTGAAGAAGTTTCCATCTGCCCAGAAGCGGATGTAGACACCTTCCTCAAGACTGTCCAATGCTTGCTGCAGCATCATGGTGAAGAAAATGGTGAACAAGG
>NW_005841852.1:5676071-5682355 GCF_000455745.1 Alligator sinensis
TCTTTCTTAATTCCACTGGAGATCAGGAACAGACCCAAGAAACTGTTGTTGTACTTGACTTGTCCATGCTGACTGTCATGGAGTTTGTCTAACCATGGTGAGGAACTTGGGTACCCACCTAATATGGACATGCATGTTATATAAATATCAACTTTCTGCAGAAAGTAAATTTATGGAGGACCTCATTCAATACCTATTTGAAATCTCCTGTCTTACATCTCTTCATCATTCTACTACCACATGTTCTATTCATCCCTTAGCTGCTCCACTCCCACTCCTTTTCCTTCATAGGTGCCTTGATTCTTTTTGTCTGTCCATGAACTTTCTCCATCCTCCAATATTCCAGCCATAGCCATGATGGTTGGAACCTCAATATTAGAGGTTTTGAGGGAAGGTTGTTGGTTCCTTTTTAATTAATTGGTTATTTAAATAATGAATACTAAAATGTAATAATTGAAAATATTAACTAAAAGGTAATCAAGATGTATCCTTTCCATTTTTTTCAATTTTTTTTTTACAATGGACTCATTCTTTCCACCACACAGTCTCTGAGATATTGGATAACAGAGCTAATATACATATGTTTATCTACTTACTGTGTGATATTTTATAGTTTTATAGTGCTTAGGGTCAGAAGAGACCTAACCAGGTCATCAGGCCTCACACCCTGCCCCGGGGAGGAACGAGTGCTGGGGTCATAACACCCCAACCAAATATCTGTCCAGCCTCCTCTTGAAGACCCCCAAGGTAGGAGAGAGAACCACCTCCCCTGGGAGTCCATTCCAGAGCCTGGCAGCCCTAACTGTAAAGTAATGTCTCCTGATGTCCAGCCTGAACCTTCTCTCTAACAATTTGTGCCTATTATTCCTAGTAACCCCCAGTGGTGCCCAGGGGAACAGAGCCTCACCCAATTCCTGCTAGTTCCCCCTGGTGAGTTTGTAAACAGCCACCAGATCCCCTCTCAGCCTTCTCTTGTGGAGGCTGAATAGATTCAGGCCCTTTAGCCTCTCCTCGTAGGTTCTGCCCCGCTGCGGGGTGACCCTCCTCTGGACCCTTTCAATGCTACCCACATCCCTCTTGAAGTGCGGCACCCAGAACTGGACACAGTACTCTAACTGCGGCCTGACCAAAGCTGCATAGAGGGGAAGAATCACCTCCCTGGACCTGCTTGTGATGCATCTGTAGATACACGACAAGGTGCGGTTAGCCTTACTGACCACTTCCTTGCATTGGTGGCTCTTGTTCATCTTGGAGTCAACAATGACTCCAAGATCCCTTTATGCCATTTCTGCCATGGTGTTGACAAGAAGGGTGTTCCCCAGTTTATAGGTGTGCTGTTGGTTCCTTCTCCCTAGATGTAGCACCCTGCACTTGTCTGTGCTGAATTCCATCCTATTCTCATGTGCCCATCTCTGTAACCTGTCTAGATCTAGCTGGATTCTGTCCCTCCCCTCCAGCATGCCCACCTCACCCCACATCTCGGTGTCATCAGCAAATTTGAACAGCGTGCTTTCCACATCAACATTCAGATTGCTGATAAAGATGCTGAACAGTACAGGCCCCAGGACTGAGCCCTAGGGGACTCCACTGCCCATGTCACTCCAGGTCGAAAATGACCCGTCCACCACCACTCTCTGGGTGTGACCATCTAGCCAATTTGCCACCCATCTGACTATGTAGGCATCAATGCCACAGTCACCTAGTTTTTTTAAGAGAATGTGGGAAATAGTGTCAAAGGCCTTCTTAAAGTCCAGGAAGATGACATCTACCTCAACACCCTCATCCAGGGACTTTGTGACCTGATCATAAAAGGAAACCAAGTTAGTCAGGCAGGACCTGCCCTCAATGAACCCATGTTGGTTGCCCCTGAGCATTACCTCCCCTGATGGGCCCTTGCAGATGTGCTTCTTGATGATTTTCTCAAGGGTTTTCCCAAGGACCAAGGTAAGGCTGATTAGCCTATAGTTGCCAGGGTGTCCTTTCTCCTCTTCTTGTAAATGGGGACCAGGGTTTTCCCAAGGACCAAGGTAAGGCTGATTAGCCTATAGTTGCCAGGGTGTCCTTTCTCCTCTTCTTGTAAATGGGGACCACATTGGCCCTTTTCCAATCCTCTGGTACCTGGCCAGAGCCCCATAAGTGCTCATACAGCTGTGCCAGGGGCCCCGCTATGATCCCCGCCAATTCCCTCAGCACCCTCAGGGGAGGAGCATCTGGACCTACTGATTTAAACACATCCAGCCCCTCCAAAAATTCCCTAACTAGGTCATTCCTGACCCTAGGCATGGTGCTGCCTCCCCTAGGTCCTTCCATAATCCTAATGGGGGAAATGTCCTGGTCCCTGTCCAGGAATATGGAGGCAAAACATTCCTTAAAGTGGTCAGCTTTTTCATTTGTTGCAATCACCAGAATCCCAAGCCTATTCTGTAGGGGGCCCACATTACCCAGTGCCTTCCTTTTACTTCCTATGTATTTGAAAAAGGACTTTTTGTCATCCCTAATTCTGGTCATTAGCCCTATCTCCATCTCTGTCTTGGCCTTCCTAACAGCCTCCCTGCAGTCACGAGCAATGGAGGTATAGTCCTCCTTGGTGATAGTCCCTTGCTTGCCCTGTTTGGATGACTCCTTTTTTGCCCTCAGGCGATCCTGGATGCCTTTGCCAAGCCATGGGTTTTTTTTTTTAGCACTCCTGCCCACCTTGGTGCACATTGGGACTGACTCCCTTTAAGCTCGGAGGATTGTCTCCTTGAGGAACAACCACCTGTCTTGGACTCCCATCTCATTGAGGCTCCGAGACCCCAATGCCTCTCTTACTAATCTACTTTGTTCACTGAAGTTGGCCCTCATGAAGTCGAGGACTTTTGCCTTACTGCTTGCTTTCACCACCCTGTGCTGGATAGTAAATTCCAGCAGGCGATGCTTACTGTCACCCACGTGGTCAAGTACCCGCAGACCCCTCACCAGATCGTTGCATATTATGCATTAAATGTTACCATGTCTCTACTTCTTTAGTATAAGAGCCACATACCTAAGTTATTAAATTTGCTGCATTTTCAAGATAGCTTTTTTTTTTAATGATGTGTTATTAGAGGCATTCAAAACCACAAAGGAAAGTCACATATGATGAAAACTTACTTAATTTCAGCAAATTCCATAAATCAACAATAAGGAACAAAAACACAAATTGAAGAGTAACTTAAAACATCAAGAACAAGAAATCTCTTTACACAACACAGTTAACCTGAGCAATTCAAGGCTTCAAGAGGTTACTGATAAGAGTGTTGCAGCTATCTTATAAGAAAACCTACATCTGCAAAGGTAATAAATTGGTCACTTATCTTCTAAAATCATTACTGGATAAGTACATTGTGATAGATAAGCATTGGAAAATCTTTTTCATTAGATATTTTAGATTGCTTGTGAGGCTTAGGAATTATTTTGATCTATAGCTACCTGTATTACATAAAGTAGATTTAAAAATTTCATGGGGGAATTTTAATAGTTTTATATATCAGTAGCAATAATATTAGGAACATGTTCATTATCCAGTATCTCACCAGAAAATGGCACCTTTAAGCCACAGAAGGTAATGTGTGTTATGCTGGGGGAGAGTAAAGGAATATAAAAAGTATCTTTGTGGAGTATGGGCATGCTGGCCAGTTACAGGGATGTTACCTATTGAGAGGTTTAACAGTTCTCCCTTTTGGTTCATACAATTCCTATTTTTTCCCATGCTGCCTATGTGAACTCTGGAGCAACCCTACCCTTCCTTGAAAGCAGTGGGGGAAGGCATATATAAATAATCTTTTATGGAAGTGATTATCTACTCGCTGTGCTAATTTGGAAGATGAATGAATGTACTCTTAGATAATGTGAGTTTAAACAATGACAGACCTACCTAGGACACTCAGCCACAAAAGTCAATTACCACAGAGTAGACATAGTGTGATACATGATGGTGCTTGACTAGACTAAGCAAGGTTTTATTGCAAAGAATGTAATGTACTAGCACAGCTGTATTATAGACTTCCAACTTAAAAAAACTTGCAGAAAAACTGTTCGAGTATTGAGGTTTTTATCCATATGTTTACTAAGCATTTCCAAAACTCAAATACTGTACAAATGTTCTGAAAAGTTAGGACGACTAATGACTGATAAAGGGCCTTCTGGAAAAGGAATCAATCAAGAGAAGGAATCAGTCAGACTCACGCTGCAAAATGAAAAGTGGAAAAATTTCAGAGTATGCAAATCAAGAAAATGGGAAGCCTTTCCAGGCTTTAATATTTCTGTTGGTTTGGGGACATGTCTACATGTTCATATAATGCACCTTAGTTACTGCACATTTAGTTTAGTACTTGCTTAATAAAGTACTAACTAAATGCACAGTTACTAGTGTTACTGTGCAGTTGTGCTGGTGCACCGTTATTTTGTGATGTTTATTGTACATTAGCCTAATAACACTGTGCAGTAAACTATTAGCACGGTTTGTGCCCACCACGCTATTGCACAATGTTATTAGGCTAATGTGCAGTAAGTGTCTCATGTAGACGTGCCGTTGGTGTCTTACACAATACTGATGGGATTTTCAAAGAAATTAACTGGTTTTTCAAATCTAATTGACTTTGAAATCCAATTGACTATGAAAATCCCAGCATCTATTAAAAATGGAGAACACTACTCTCTGAAAGATTATTTATGTCCAATATAAAGGACAGCATATATTGTTTTTTAGAAATGGTTGGCTACTTTCCATAAAAATTATTTACCAGTGGCCAACAAAATTCCTGCAAAATTAAAATTTTCCAAATAAAATTCTAACGTTGGGGTTGGGTTAGTTTGACCTGAATCACAATACTGTGTTTTGATTAATTTCAAATTGAATCAGTTGAATAAAACATTAAATTGCATTTTCCTATCTGCTCATTCCTTTATGTGAACTGCAGCTTTTTTAAAAGACATATAAAGATATGTCTTTAAAAAAGACTCCCCATCTTTTTTAAAGACATATCTACTGGGAGTACTATAAACTCTAACAATGAAAAGCAGTTTTCTTTCTGACCAAGTTCTGCATGGTGCTCATGAGAAATGTGGTCTAGCCTGGAATCTTGGTCCAAACATGAAACTGCTAATCAGGCTCTTGAACGGTCACTCCAATAAGGCAGAATATCCCAATGCCATACTTCAGTTTAATGTTGAGTTTACTTGAAATAAAAATGCCTTGGAGAAATTGAAAGAAATCTCTCAATTTCAGGAATGTCAAAACATTTTTTTTTAAATTGAAAATGTTTAAATAATAATGTATCAATATTTCTGAATACATTATTTTCAGAATCTTTGTTCTAGAAAGTATCTGGAAGAAGGAACTCCATTTTGGAACTATTATTGAAATGTTGGAAGTTCTTTGGGATAAAAATTCCAAGTTTCACTTCAGTACAACTGTCCTGAAGACTACCAATGTTAATTCTCAGCATTCATCCTTTGTTTTTCATTGTTAATCTCTTAGATGTTGCAACCATATCACTTCCTTATGTTTGGATAGGTACCAACAGGGGCAGATCCAGGATTTAGCAAAGGGGGATACACCTCTGCTCCCACCCTTCCCCTTCTCCCCCCCCTCCCTCCAACCCACCAGTGTGACCAAACCATGGTGCAGAAGCCTCTGGGAACTTTTTAAAGATTCCAAAGCAAGTAAGCATTCCCACCTTTCTCTCCATGCTCAGGGGCACATCCCCTCCCCTCCTTCCATCCCCTACTCCTCCAGTCATTGCTGCTTCTTCTGCTGTCCTGGGGGTGGGGGAAGCTTCACAGCTGTGTGGGAGCTGGGCACAGCTGTGTGGGAGCTGGGCTTAGCTGTGAACAGCAGCAGCATCAACTGGAAGAAGATAGGTTTGCCCACACTGCCTGGCATAAGCGGCGGAAGGCCAGGGCTTAACCCTCCCGAAATGCAGGACAGTGGTGGCAGCACAGAGGATGACAGGGCAGCCTAGGTGTGGGCTCCAGTTGGCTGCAGTGGGTGGGAGGAGTGCACACAGACACAGACAAACAGCCGGAGCCTACAGGCATCCAGGAACTCAGCCTGGTCCAGCTGCATGGGGAGCAGTGCCCAGCAGGTAAGTGTGTACGGGGAAGTTGGGGGGAAGGGGAAGAGGCATGAGGGGCAAATTGAGGCCCCCACAGTGAGGGGGGGGGCAGAGACAGGGGATGGGGTGAACAGGACCCTGGGGCAGGTCTTGGGAGGGTCAGAGCCCGGGTGGCTCATCCAGGGGCGTGGGGGGGGGGGGGGGGCA
>NW_005841852.1:5682369-5724592 GCF_000455745.1 Alligator sinensis
CGGCGGGGTGGTGGGGGGGGCGGTGGCGGCCTGCCGCAGCATGCTGAGCTCTGTGCCCTGCTGCTGCTGCCCTGGCAACTGCGCGACGCCATGTGCCTTCTGTTATTTCCCCAGGTGTGGAGAGCTGCTGCTGCTGCTGCCACCGATGAACCCCATGCAGCCCAGCTGGTGCAGGGAAGAGGAGCTATGAAGATTCCTCTGCCCCTGGGACAGTAGGGAAAACAGCTAGCACAGGTGGGAGATGGAGGAAGGGGAAGAGAAGAGGCATGCTGCTGAGCACAGTGGGGAAGTGGAGATCCTATTCTGCCTAGAGGACTTTAAAAAAGTCCTCTGAGGCTCCAGCAGCATGGACCAGTATGAAAGGGGAGTGGGGAGTGCAGCTGCACCACTGCACCCCACTCTGGATCTGTTCCTGAGTACCACAAATATTGTATATATAAAGATTTACAGTATTCTGTTTCTAGTCTATACTGGAAATGGCATTGATCACTGTATACTCTAAATTACAGTGATCAGTAATTTGTAATTCTGACATCCCAGACAGTGCTAACTGCAAAAGAAGATTTATTCAGTGTAATGAATCCCTAGCAGCAATGAATAGTATCACACCTTGCACCTTAAAATAAAAAACATGATTACTATATCTGAAAGATGGAAAAGACTTCTTTTTCTATTCTAGTTTAATATCTTCACTGTATTTCCAGATATGTGGGGAGCTGGAGGAAAAGCAAGGGCAACATTGGACCCCTGCTGAATCAGATGGGACAACTGACAACTGATGCCCAGGAAAAAGCCAACCTATTAACTGGGTACTTTGCGTCAGTCTTTCATCAGTTCCATGGGACGCCCATGCCCGCTACGGGACAGGGAGGTCCAGGTGAGGGAGATCCCTTGCTCTCCATCAATGTGGACCTCATGAAGGAACACCTTGAGATGCTGGATACCTTCTAGTTAGCTGGCCCTGACAATCTACACCCCAGGGTACTCAAGGAGCTTGCAAGCATCATAGCTCAGGCCCTGGCATGGATCTTTGAGAACTCCTGGTGCTCTGGTGAAGTAACCGAAGACTGGAAGAAGGCCAATGTGGTGCCTGTCTTCAAAAAAGGGAGGAAAGTGGATCTGGCAAACTATAGGCCCATCAGCCTGACTTCTATCCCAGGGAAGATCTTAGAAAATTTTATTGAAGAGATCATCCTTAATGGACTGTCCAACGCCAACATCCTGAGGGATAGCCAGCATGGGTTTGTAGCGGGTAGGTCTTGCTTGACCAATCTCATTTCCTTTAACGACCAGGTGACCCTATCACCTTCAATCTGGTATCCCATGATCACCTCTTGGCGAAACTGTCCAATTGTGGCCTTGTGTCCACCATGATCCACTGGCTGGGAAATTGGCTCCGTGGTCGGAACCAGAGGGTGGTAATTGATGGAAGTCAATCGTCATGGTGCCCTATGACCAGTGGGCTCCCCCAAGGCTCGGTCCTTGGACCCATAGTGTTCAACATCTTCATTAATATGTGGACATTGGAGTCAGAAGTGGACTGGCCAAGTTTGCCGATGATACCAAACTTTGGGGTAAAGCATCCACACCTGAAGACAGGAGGGCGATCCAGGCAGACCTTGACAGGCTCATGAAATGGGCAGATGAGAACCTGATGGTGTTCAACACCGAAAAATGCAAGGTTCTCCACCTTGGGAGGAAAAACCTGCAGCACCCTTATAGGCTCAGCAGTGCTATGCTGGCTAGTACTACAGAAGAAAGAGACTTGGGGGTCATCACTGACCACAAGATGAACATGAGCCTGCAATGCGATGCTGTGGCTAGTAAAGCAACCAAAACGCTGGCTTGCATCCATAGATGTTTCTCAAGCAAATCCCAGGACATCATTCTCCCCTTGTGCTTCCCGCAGCTGGAGTACTGCGTCCAGTTTTAGGCTCCACAGTTCAAAAAGGATGTGGAGAATCTTGAGAGAGTCCAGAAAAGAGCCATGCACATGATCAGAGGTCAGGAAAACAGACCTTACAATGACAGGCTGAGATCTATGAGGCTCTTTAGCCTGGAAAAGCACAGGCTCAGGGGTGATCTGATGGCCACCTATAAGTTTATCTGGGGTGACCATCAGTATCTGGGGGAATGTTTGTTCACCAGATCACCCCAAGGGATGACAAGGTTGAACGGTTATAAACTACTACAAGACAATTTCAGGCTAGACATAAGGAAGAATTTCTTTACTGTCCAAGCCCCCAAGATCTGGAATAGCCTGCCATCGGTGGTGGTTCAAGCACCTACATTGAACAACTTCAAGAGTAAATTGGATGCTTATCTTGCTGGGATCCTATGACCCCAGCTGACTTCCTGCCCTTTGAGCGGGGGGCTGGACTCAATGATCTTCCGAGGTCCCTTCCAGCCCTAATGTCTATGAAATCTTTTAATTTTATTACACTTTGTGTATAGTCACTTTCAGAATTTTGACAATGGTCACTTGCACTTTCTGACTCATACACTAGTAGTGTCATTACTTTAGTTCTGTAGTTTTCAACCTGTGGTCCCTGGAACCCTGGGGATCTGTAGACTACATCTAAAGGATCTGTGAAAGATGACTTTGATCAATCAAAGTATGTGAATACCCACACTTAAAATCCAAAGAAATCTGTACCTCCATTCAAAATTTCCAAAGGGCTCCACAAATGAAAAAACTTGAATACCATTGCTCTACTTCTCAGAAGAGTAGACACACAGGGAGTTTAGACCTTCCTTGAAGCCTAAAAGCAGCAAAGTGGAAACTGAAGAACTGGTAGGGAAGTTTGCATATAGAAGAAATAAAGCCCAGCTCAAGCATGTTTGGGCTTCTTGTTACTTAGTGTTCAGATCACTCTTTGTTAAAAAGATTGAACAAATATGAGCAGAGTATCAGAAAATGTCTTTATAAGTCTACTGGTTGCTTTAATATTCCAAGAAGGGTCAAGTTTCATTCAAAACACTTAATCCTGTTAACTAAAGATACTGACAAGAGACAGAACTCAGAGAACTTAGAGCTAGCACTTTTCAAATCCTCAAATTCTCAGAAGGGGAAAAGCCAAAATCAGACAGATTGTTAAATTCTTTAGCAATGACAAATCCAAAATTCTTCTTTCTTTAGCACAAGATAGCCATACCCCAACTAGTAAAGTTTAACAGGTAGTCATCCTAACTTGACCCTCCAATTAATGACATTCAACATTAAATATTAATAGTCCACATCACTGAAATGCTCCAAGCAGCGGAGTTTAAACATTAATCAGAAGAATAAATACATTCAATCTTATCAGTCACTAGTTCCAGAACATCATTGAGTAAATATGCTAACATTTAAGATACTGATCTGCTCTCTGTTTAGTTGTAGGATTATGCTTTGCCTTGAAATTCTGGAACTAAAAGTTAAGGAAAGTCCATTGTTACTCTCACGGAAATTCAAAAAACATTCAGTAACCCCTGGATGTATAAGTGGTGTACATCAGGATCTGGGGGAACACCTGTTCACCAGAGCACCCAGGGGATGACAACATCAAACGGTCACAAACTTCTCCAAGACCATTTCAGGCTGCACATAAAGAAGAACTTCTTTACAGTCTGAGCCCCCAAGACCTGGAAACGACTGCTGCCAGAGATGGTGCAAGCACCTGCTCTGGATTCCTTTAAGAGTCAATTGGACATTTATCTTGCTGGGATCCTATGACCCCAGCTGACTTCCTGCCCCTGGGGCAGGGGGCTGGACTTGATGATCTTCTGAAGTCCCTTCCAGCCCTAATGTCTATGAAATCTATAAATGATGTATGATTTCACCTGTTGTCCTTTAGCTAAGTATTACAGATTAGGATGTCTGTAGTGACTGCATCACCTAAACAGTTTCTAGAATTGCTTTAGTAGTTGTAATCTCTTCTACACAGAACTGAACAAATAAAGTACCATGGATAAGGTGCATTGTCATAACATATAGCTCAAGAAGAAGGGACAAGAAAGCAGACTTAGGTGATGAAATCTAGTTTCTTTTCAGTCAGCAGTTTTATTAATTACTCCTATGGGGGAAGGGTCTGGTTCTATGGAGAGAAGAGAGAAGGCCAGGAGGAAGGGAAGAATTATAATTTTACTGTTAAACTGAGGAAGCAATAATGAAAGGAGAAAATGAAGGGGAAAAATGAACAACAGAATTAACAGCTTTCCTTAATGACCTGCGGAGCTCAATTTCAGGCAAGCTAAAGAAACATGAAAACAGTAGTGAATTGTATGGGTCTTAAAAACAGATATGATTATGTGAAAGGAAACAATAAGAAAAAAGAAGAAATCAAATCAGGAAAGAGACCATATCTCAGGTTAACAGACTAGCTCCACATGTACAAAAAGAAAAAGAAAATCAGATGCTGAGAGAAAGAGAGAGAGAAAGTTAAATTGAGCAAGTTAGTCTGAGATACAAAGTCATTCCTAACAGATAATTTAAATGGGAACCAATATCTAAACTTGAAGTTCACCTGGAAAAAAACTACAGTGTCTAAAATTTTAGAATGAAAATGATGTGATATTGGAAGAGCCTGGAAGATATTATCTAATCCAACTTCATGCACTGAGGCTGAAAGCAAGTAAACCTAGACCATTCCTGACAGCTGTTTATCATATCTGTTCTTAAAAGTCTAATGAACAAAAATCTACATACCCCTACATCACCTATTCCAGTACTTTTTTAAATACAGATTTTTAATGTAGATTTAAATATAGATTTTTTTTTAAATCTAAATCTAGGTATCAAACTGGCAAAGAAAAACTGGGCAGTAACAGGGAAAACCTCCTCACACAACCTGGACAACATACAGGGGAAAAAAAACTGGGAAAACCTCCTCACACAACCCTGGCCAAAGCAGCACTATTCATTTCATGCTTGCAACAGAATGACCAAATGTATTTTTGATGCAGGCTCTTGTCCATATTATCAAGTATGGATTGTGATTACTAATTACTAATCTGAGCATAATTGTTATGGAAGAACTAGAGTTGAAAGGTTTCAGATCATATTAACAAAATCTCAGTGGACCATTTAGTTCCTAAAGCACTAGGGCCTCTTTTGGAGGGGTAGGGGAAGGAGGAATATTATACTACTCTTTACTTGTCTAAGAAGTCATTAACTGTGCCTGGAATTTATTGAGGTTAAAAGATTATACTAATAAAATATGGTGTCCTATTTTGAAAATCAAACTCTTAACCTCATGTTATTTTCAGTATACACATGCCATTAATTCTAATGACATATATTTATACATAGTCCTACTGGATAATACATTCATATAAATAATATTACACAATATCTTTGGATGTACAAACAAATGATTACATTGGGACAAACTCTTTATATTGGAAATAACAAAATGCTAAGGGCTTGAACTTCAAAATATAAATATACCTACACAATAAATAATGACTGACTAGCCTGCATCTTTCTGCTTCACAACAGCTGAAGAGAAGTCATAGATGAAATAACCAGTAAGTAAAAATGTTGGAAAGAAAACAGGCTAATTCTGCATGTGCAAGTTCATATATGAAATTTTCATATTTTTTATTACGAAGATCTTACTTGATATCAAGTAAGATATCACCTTCTTCAAATAACAGTTTTATCTGCAAGAGGAGGGACAGAAATTACATATAAACCAGTATAAGTGATTGGAAACTGGCTCAAATCTTTAACACAACAGAAGTTCAGCATGCACAAACTGTTTTCAAAATGGCCACAATTGGTTTAAAATAAACCTGGATGGATGTAGTATCAAACTTCACTGATTGAGGTTAAATCTGTTTGTTGACCTTCTGTCCCAGATCCCCTCTAGACTTAAGTTAGCTCACAGTCTTCCATCCCAGGATGCTTTGAACCTCCCTACACCCTCGCAGGATGGATGGGCTAGCCTTGGCCCACGCTGTCTGTTCCAGCTAAGCAAGGAGGTATGCTCTAGCACCCTCCCACCCCACCCCCAGCTTCTGGCCTGAGCCACTGCAGGCATGTGGCTGCATTTCCAGAATCAAAAGTGAACGTCTGTTCACTTGGTTATTAGTTCAATCTACACAGCTCAGACTAATTTGAGAAGATTGAATCCATTCAGCTTCAGGTTTTTTGACTGTCTGTACTTAGTTCAAGTGTCCCATAGGTAACATCTGTTTTAATGTGATATACGTAGGAACGTACCTAAATCACAGTGAGACACAGGGTTTTCCATGGCCAACTCATGGTGCACCCAGACAATATCACAGGCATTTTATGGCAGTCCCACCCCTCAGCACTGATTGGTGGAGGGGCCCTCCCCTTAGCACTGACTGGCAGAGAGGCCCTAGGGCAGAGGACAGATGAGGGGGCAGCCACCATCTTGATGGCTGGCTGCCCTTTGTGCTGCTCTGCACCTCAGCACTGATTAGCAGCGGGACGCCCAGTGTGGGGAGAAGGGACAAGGGAGAAAGTGCAATCTTGTCTTTGTACCGCCCTGAGACCAGTGCGTTCCCCTCTTGGCAGCAAGGACCACTGGCTCCCACTGGGGAACCAGCATTTCATTTTTATTATTTTTTTGTTGTTGATGATTTTGCAGATTTCCTGGACAATCCTGGATTTTGCAGTTACCATGAAATCCTGAATTAAGTAGATCCCTAGTTATATGCCTGCTGTCCCACAAGGGGTCTGATTTTCAGGAACGTCAAGCAAGTTCTGTTTCAGTCTTGAAGTACTAAGACAGAGCATTCCTGAAGTTTTCACAAATTGCATGTGCTTAGAGCAAGTAATTTATGGAAGTACCAAAATCTGAACTTTTTCAGCCAAACAAGTTACAATATATTAATTTTCTTTACTCAGTGGTCAAGGTTTTGAATTCTTCTGTTCCTTTCCTTCAGAAGGAGATGAACAACTGATATTTCATTTGAAGGTTATCCCCAACATAATTTGTCATGAAAGCATATAACTGCTGAGTAACAATGAGGTAGGAATGAATACTGGCAGGAATCTTCCTCCCTCCCTGTCACAAACTCTGCTGTTTTGGGGGGTTCCAGCATCTCATTAATGTTTTCTTGTGTTTTGTGCAGATAAATTGTTGCCTTATTGGAAAGCCCACGTTATGTCATATCCATTTATGTTATTGTTAACACTGCATACGTTATGTTATACTGTCTGTATATAACTTTATGGTTTTGGATATGATGTAGTTAAGGAAATAGAGTGGGCACAGCTGCTAAATCTCTGTTACTCTTGTGACTCTAGGGCAGGAAAAATTGCCACTCTCAGACATAGGCAGTAGGGGTTGGGCTCCAAGGCATCGTCTACCTGTAATGGGGAAATCAGCTCCTCTATAGCAAAGGCATTGAGAGGAATGGCTGATCAGGCCAGAGGAATGCCAGGTAGGCAGGGAGGCCAGAAACATCCAAAAGGTTCTGGTCACTCATGGGCAACTAGATTAATACTGATGGGATCAGGGACTGGTTTGCCGTCTTTTTAGAGACTACCTAGGATAGAATCAGTGTCAGGCTTTGGGGATTCAGAGTTTTGATCTTCTATCTCCAAATCTATGTTCTGTTTTACTTATATAATTCTTTTATCCTATGTTCTAAATCTTTTTGATGTTTTGTCTCCTGACTGATTGACTGAGGAAAGAGTCATTTCTAGGCAAGTGAAATTCCAGGTTAGCTCTCTGTATGGAGAAGGGGACAGTGAATTTATTTTCAGCCCAAAAAATCTCTGGAGCTAACAGATATTCCTGTGCTGTGTCTGCAAGGTCTGGTATAAAGGCAATGGAATTGAGACTTGGTGGTGTACGGAGCTATCCCAGAGCAATCTCGGTCTGTTCCTTGGGGAAGTGGAAGCACAGTGGGAAGAAATTCAGGGATCTGGGGGTCCCATCACCATCCCCCACAGATACTTTAATGGGAGTGTCATAAACCTAAATTTTTTCTTATCAGAACGTTTACAAGAAAAATTATTTCATGTTTAATTCCAAGACCCATTTGGAGTATATACAGTAATAAAATGTTTTACAAACATAGACTATATGTCTCTATAAACATGTCTAGAGGCCACAACAAAAACAAATCACTATCACTAATTTAAGGATTTTTATCCTTCCTGTACTTTATCCTAATGTCTGCAAATATGCATAACATTTGCATATTGCTTATCCAGACTAGTGAAAAACTCTGTAGACTAGCACATATTGATCAGCAGAATAACAGAAAAGTTATCTAAGATCATGCTTTTAAATCTGTCTCGGGAGTAGTAGGAAGTTATTTCAATAATTTCTATGACTTCTTTGAATTCCTTAGAATATATGAGGCATTGCTTTGTTTTGTTTTTTTTTACAAATGTAATCAATTTGTTGTTTTTAGATCTTGATGGCATGGAATAAGCATATCGTGAACCAATGTAAACCACTGAGCTATTACATGGATAGCAAAGGAAACGTGTGAGTTAACCCTTACATGTTGAGTTAAGTTACATATCAGAAGTCAAACTATATTCTTTCTTCTTGTACTAGTCAACCACCTAAAAAGTAGAAGCAGCTATTCATCACTGTATAACAAGGGACATGCATTCACCAATGAAGCAGGAAAAAATTGGTTCTGGTCACAAAAAATGGTATGCTCTCTTTGCCACTTTGAGGTTCCATAGGCTGTGCAGTTAATCAGATACATACAATTCAGTACTGCCCTCAGGGATTTCATTTTGGAATAAGTTCTTGGAGACTATTCACCTATTTCCCACCTTAAAATTCATGTCAAGTCAGATATGTGAAGAGCTACCACTGTTAATTTTCAAAATCTCATAACTTCTCTGTGTTTTGTCTGTTTTGTATATGTACAGCACCTACAAAAATGCAATCCTGGTCTATGACTGGGGATCTTAAGTGTTACTGCAATACAAGTAATATACAAGAAGAAAAACAAAAAAGGATATTTCTGTTCCAGTCCATGTCGTGCCTTGTTGACTCTGTCACTCTGTTATATAGTAGGTAAACCATTTGTGGCATTGGATTTGCTTACAGTTAACAGCTTCTGTCCTTCTCAAATGGCCTTGCTTCTCTTTGGTGTTCAATTGCCCACAAGGGCTGTTTATTGCATTGTGTACTCCTCTTGCTTCAACCATAGCCCTTAATTAGAACAACAGTGGTGACCACTGAGCCTTGGCTATAGACACTGCTTTTGAATCTTACCACAGCACACTGCAGAAAATTAACTCCTATGGCCATGGAGTGAGGAGGCACCATTTCCACACATGTCTTTACTAGATGGATAAGGGAGTACATTACAGGAACTAATACAAAGACAGTAAAGACAAAATCAGATCTGTCTGGCTTGCCTAAGATTTGGAAAATCCTGTTTTATTCTGTATGAATATAAAGGATGACAATTCAGTCTTTTAAAGCTATACACTTTGTCATTGCCCAAAGATCAGTAGTAGGAGCAGTGTGTTAAATTTATAGTTTATGGAGATCAATATGAACTGAATGTATAGTCTCTAAGTGATTGAGAAGTACTTACTCAGTGGGGGTTCATTTAGATATTTAACCTAAAGTTTCTTTACACTGAAGAATGCTAAATTGCATCTGCTATATCTCAAATACATTACGGAATAGTTAATGAAACAATAGGTCAGCACTAGGAATTAACCTTTTTTATGCAACACAACTCAACCTGATTTAGCTGGGCAAAGGACAGATCTATCACCTTAAAGTTGAGGTTATTTGTTGCAAGAGTCTGCCAAGAGTCACTGCAGTATTAACAGAGCTAAGAGAATTGAAAAAGGTAATACAAAATACTGGCTGCAGGGGACCATGGTGAATCAGGACAATCTCAGAGGAGTAATGTCCATATTTCCATTATCAAAAAACAAATGAAGTCTCCAGTTAAATTTTATGTATTATTATTTATTTCTCTGGTGTGCTAGAGAAAAGAGATTATTACTATTTAGGGAGGGAACTCCCTCATCTAAACAAGCAGTTTCAGAGAACAGAAGAACAGCAAAGAAAGAGAAAGATGAACTAAAAAGAGATATGAAGGGAGAGAGAGAAGCTCCTTTAAACATACACATAAGTACCTGCAGTAGCGGGGGGACAAATTTAAGATGATCCTCCAAAAATTAGATTCTGTAAGTGGAAAATTATAATAGATACAATGTACATATAGTAGAGACCATGAAAGTCCTGTTAAATTTCTTCGCAAAATAATGAATATTACTATGGTATTCACAGGTATTCATGTTGCTTAGTGTTGGGAATAACAAGTTTTTCTATCTATGTTCCAAGCAAATATTTGTAAAGTTTTTAATGATGGACATTTTAATTTTGAGCAACTTTTAAACAATATGTGGCAACCCCATCAGAAAATGAGTCTTCAGCATTTTAATATATCCTTGATACCCCATATAAGGCAACTCTAAGAAATGCATGATGAACACGATGGAAGAAAGAAGAGGAAGTATTTTGTGTAGGCCCAAAAAACTGCATTCAGACAAAGCTTAGTTTGTTATTTATCCGAAATAAAGACGTTACATAAGAGTGAATGTCATCCTAAATAGAGAAGGCTACTATAATATGCCACTTAAGTTTCACTTAAGCTCTCTAAAATATTACTTTGGTTATGCATAGTATTTCTGCTGACGTATATAGCAGCAAATTGTACCCTTCCAGCAGAAATGAACCAAGACACAATAAATGGCTATAAGCATTATAATGATGCTGTACAGGTTGAAGAAGGAGCTCTATAGTAGAAAAGAGAATTATTTTTTAGCTGAAAAAAGACACGTGGGCAGCATAAAGAATTAGCCTATTTTTAAATTTAAAACACACCAATATATTGTGTCAACCTTGCGAATACTGCATTTACTTGATTCCAAAACAAGGTTTTCCCCCCATTTAACATGGAGAAAAAAGTCCCTCATCTTGGAATCAAATATGAAGCACTAGGGAGATTTGGGATCTGGATTTGGAATCAATATTTCATATAGGTGGGTGTGGAGAGGGTGGCAGTGGGTGACATTGTCTAAGGATGACCAAGTTTTTTTGGGCTGTGAAGACAGGTGATTTAGTCAGGGTGCATACTTTCCTACCAGATTGGAACTACAAAAACCAGTTTCAATTCTTGGGCACCGCAAAAGATTTTCTGCCCATTCCAGTTAACTTCCTAGTCTTACTACCCCTTTTGTAAATAGAGAATACTCTTTTCTCCTGTCTTTTGTCTCTCTAGTTAAATTCCAAGTTCTCTAGAGCAATGACTGTATTAATGTGCAATGCTTAACACAATGAGACACTAATTCCACTTTAAACCTCTAGGTACTATGTTTACATAAATATTAATAAACTGTCTTGTGGTTTTGTTACAAAAGAGTTTGCTACATTATAGTAAATTCCTTTCAGAAGACAAAGTGGCAAAGACAGTTGCCTCAGCAGTCTAGGTAGGATATGAAAAGATCTCCATATTGCAACAGAAGCCGAGAAAATAAATCTTTCTGAATGCACAGAATTCAACAGGAAGCGAGGTGTTTCTTTTGGACGTCAATACTGCACCACTGTGTCAGAATATATTAAAATTGCTCTGAATGCCCATGCCAACATGGTATCCTGCTATTATTGTTTCAAAACAGAGAAGTAACAAATGGATATTTGTGGTGGGGGTTGGGGGTTAATTAATAAGTGATGGATCGCAAGAAAACTGAATTCCATCAGCGGCTTGCACATGCCTGGGACTGAACTCACTAAATTACCTCAGCCCCTCTTGACTACTGGCAGTGTTCTTTTATATTGCTGGAGGTACAATTGCATATATGGATGTACAACTTCTTTAAATTGTTACTAGAAAGCCAAATCGGAAAGCGTGGGGAAAGGTCTAGGAAAAAGCTCTACATTGATGTACAGCAGAAGGCCTCTGACATACGTGCATGGCAGGATATAGGATTTTTGGATTGAGGATCAGATCCTAATGGTGCCATTATTAATCTGTCAGCACATGGGGAGCCCCAGATCATGATCCCAGGCTCCCTCTGCACCAGCAAATACAAAGCTGGTTGCCCAGTGACCAGGGCCCCTGTCACACATTCAATTTATAACACAATGAAAACCAATCACAAATTATTCCACATATTTTATGGAATAATTGTGTGGCTTATTTCCCATTTTACTGCATTATTAATTGCCTGAACATGTGGCTGGGTTTCTATTTAAGATGCAATTTACTGGTTAATTACATCTTAAGTATAACTCCTGCCAGGGGCCTAAAACAGAGTAGCTTTAGGGTTAATGTCCTTTCTTTTTTCAAATAAAGCTCCTTGCTCAGTGTTAGAATTTAACTTTTACTCTTTTAATTGTCATGCAAAAAGAATCTTAGGAAACTATTTCTCAGAACATGTAAGGTGCTAAGAATAAAGAACCTAGCCACTTATAGAATATCTGTGTAAATTGTATTCTTCTATAATCCAATCCAAAATTAGCATTTGCAGTTAAAACAGATTCAAATCCAGTGTTAGGCTGAGCTGCCTTCATCTCCCACTGACTTCAACCCCCATGGAGGCAGATCAACAATCATGAAGATTTGGTTTCTGATGGCTAAATCTGAGCTCCCTTTTTATCACCATCAAGACAGAAGGAAAACAATTACGAATGAGGTAGATAAATAGGGGTGTTTGCAGACAACACTTTAAAGTGAGGTTAAAGTGGGTTAAATGTCTTTTGCACTGTGTTAATGGTATTGCTGTTTGCACATTCAGCCACATATTGCACACTAATTCCAGCTGCTGTAGCATATTTGGTGGCATAATGCACCTTAAATGACTTTGGGATGCAGCAAATGACATTGGGGCGCTGCAAAGTAAAACACCGCTGAGGAGTTTTAGTTTCTTACCTACAGCCGCAGAGGGAAGCACTATGCTCTGTGAGGCTCAAGGGTTGTGCAGGCACACCATGCAGGCAGCCCGGCAGCAGCCCAGGAAGTCATGCTCCACAGAAGGCTCCACCACTTCAATTTTGGGAGAATTAAACCTCCATCCCAGAGGATATTTAATGATTTTTTTTTTTTTAGAACAGTTTGTACCAGTTTGTAACTGGGGTGCACTCATACCTTCAGGAGTGTCCTTCAGCCCCATAACCCTTTCCGCTGTCTGCTGCTTGGTCACAGAGAACAAGCTGACATGAACCCTTGGTGCAAGGTTCCTCAGATACTTCAGTCTCAACCAGGCCTTGCTAGCCCTTAGCAGAGAAGATTTTGCCAGGTAAAGCAACGCTGTCCAACTTCTAAATGGCCAAAGGCCATATCCCATGTGGGCCACATCAACCAGAGCCATGGTCACCCCCTGCTGCAATGTATGCACACTGAACACTCCACTGCACTGCATGTGTAGGCACCCTTGTCCCCACCCTTACTTTTCCAGACCTGGTCTCTCCTGGCACTGTGGATTGTGCCAAGCTGTGCCATCTGCTGGGGTGGGGGCAAGAAATGGAAGCCAAAGGTGGCCATAGGATCTTGAAAATCCAAGCTGCTGTTGCAGCCAGAGCAGTGGTGCAGAGCAGCAGGTGGGTGTGACCCCAGGAACTATAAATTTAGCCCTTGTGGGCTGGACATGGCCCACAGGCTGCCAGCTGGACAGCCCTAAGCTAAAAAATCACACCTTTTATCCATCCTGTTCTATATAACACAGATTTTCTCCTCTGTGGAAGAAGACTAGACACTAGAACAGGAGAAATTATAAGAATTGGTAACCATATATTGAAATACAGGCAGGGATATAAAAAAAGGTGTGAAAAGCAAAAGAAACTATAAGAACTATGATTCATTCTTAAACTCGCATCTTAGCCCTAAAAATGTAGCTTCTAACCAAGCCAAAGTCCCTGCAAAACTGTCAGCTTGTGTTACCCAGTTTTTCCCGCTGGGGAACTACAGTAATCAATACCTTGGAATCTTTAGACAAAGGCCTGCTGCAATGGCAGTTCTTAAATATTGGTGTTTATCTGCTCAATTGCATACTCCTTCAATGAATTTTTGGAAGCATATACTAAACGTATACATTCCTGTCACCAGTGTGTATTTATTTGGCAAGTGAGGCTTCTTTCCTAATTGAATTATAGCAAGGAAATAATTTACAGCCATAAAGGTTACTGGTCTCCAAATAAAAGGTACTGTCTCTCATTGCTAAAAAAAGACAGAGTAGCTTTAGTATTGTCATATCTATTCGGACAGAAAACTATTTCCCCTGACCTCTTCTTTGAATTTTAAGTCATTATTGTCTCTGTTGGCTTCTGCTCACGTGCCTTTCCTCGCTTTTGCACCCAATATAGAGTCATGTGACTGAGCAGGAACAATCAAGATAGCAGCCCTGGGTGCCACTTTTGTGGGTGGGGAAAAAGGGTTACAAAAACAGACAATCACCGTGGTGGATGATTGTGCCAGTGTGATTGACACCACAGCAGCTAGTGCTGATCCAGGCACAGGGCTGCCCAGCTATGCCTCTGTATGTCTATAACCCCAAAGACAAAGAATTGGCACAATTCTTTGTGCCAATATGCACAACCATACAAAGACAAATTCTCAGTTATTACTTCTTTCTAAGCAGGCTAGTCATTGTCCCTTCCAAAGGTGAGAATAGCTTTGGATGCAGACAAAAGTGACAATTTTCGCCCAATTTGGCCACAGAAAGCAGTTTACAGATATGACCAAACACAAGTGCACGGCTGCAGACAGCTTAATAAATGGCCAATTCAGTGAAAATCTGACCCCTCATTAAAATGTAGCATCTTTTGTAACTTTGGTCTGTGGAGCTCCCAGCCTGTTGCTGTTTTCAAAATAGGAGAGGGGAAATGGTGTAATCGTAGATGATACTAAGTTATGGGGCAAAGTTAACACACTGGAGGGCAAGGAGCAGATACAGGCCGACCTAGACAGGTTGGATCAATGGGCGGAATGAAATAGGATGCAATTCAACAAAGATAAATGTAAGGTACTCCACCTAGGGAGGAGGAACCCCCAGCACACCTATAGGTTGGGGATGACCTCCTTAGCAACTCAGAGGCTGAGAGAGATCTTGAAGTCATAGTTGACTCCAAAATGAACATGAGCCAGCAGTGTAATGAGGCCATCAACAAGGCCAATCACACCTTGTCGTGTATTAGCAGATGCATGACCAACAGATCAAGGGAGGTGATGCTCCCTCTCTATGCAGCGTTGGTCAGGCCACAGTTGGCATACTGTGTCCAGTTTTGGGTGCCGTACTTCAAGATGGCCACAGAGAATCTGGAGAGGAGGGTTCAGAGGAGGGCAGTCACACAATTAGTGGCCTCTGTGAAAGACCCTGTGAGGGGAGGTTGAGAGATCTGGATCTCTTCAGCCTTCACAAGAGACATCTGAGAGGAGACATTGTAGCCACCTATAAGTTTATCAAGGGAAGACAACAGTGAATTGGTGATGCACTATTTACCAGAGCACCCCAGGGAATAACTAGTAATAATGGGTGCAAACTAGTGGAGAGTAGATTTAGGTTAGATGTTAGGAACACATTTTTTACAGTAAGGGTGGCCAGAATCTGGAATGGGCTTGCAAGAGAGGTTGTACTATCATCTAACTTGGAGGCCTTCAAGAGGTGGCTTGATAGTCACCTGGCTGGAGTCATCTGACCTTGGCCCTTTTTCCTGCCAGGGGTAGGGGGTCAATCACAATGATCCATTGCAGTCCCTTCTGACTCTAAAATCTATGAATCTATGAAAGGGAGCAAGGGGAGTTCAGCCTGAGGGTTTTCATCCCCTGCAGAGATTTTCACCCCCCGCTATTCCCCCAGAGAGTGGGGCAGGTGTATTGGAGCCCCTCTAAGGTGAGAGGGCTTCCCTTCAGCACTAGCTGGGAAGCCCCAAGAACAAGCTTCCTCCACTGCCTTTCCCCACTTCTCATCCTGAAAACAGTGAGCACTGGCTGAGAGCTGTGGCCATTGCTATGGGAACCTGGCTGCAGGCTCCCAGCCCAGATTTCATGGGCAATGCCTGGTTTTGTGGAATTTGCAAATCACTAATTCAGTTAGGTCACTAGGTATCTATTGTACTTCTGAGTGCTCTGAAACCATACTGGGACTTGGGAATCTCCTTGGCGAGGAACGTAAGTCTACCGATAAGATTTCAGGTGAGGATATTCCTAGCTATGGACAGGACTGCAATGCTGTGATAATTGTTGCAGTCCAATATCTTTCCTTTTTTTGAGTATGGTAATGATTCTGTGCATCTCTCAAGACCCTGAGAATCTGACATATAGTTTTTTCCTTGCTTATAAATGTTAGTTGGTGTTCCATCAAGAGACATGCTTTTTCATTTTTTATTTGCTCAATGGCTTTCAAGGCCTCTTGATAAGTTGGTGTGTGTGTGTTGTGGAATGGCTTTGATGGTAATGTCTTCAACATTAGAATCTCAGTTCAGGAGATCTTGAAACTGTTACTTCCACTGTGCATTGATGATGGAACTTTTTTTTTAAAGGATTCTTGATCCTTGGATCCCAGAGGGATGGCTCCTTGTGTGTTTAGCGTATGGATTGCTTTGGTTGCACTGAAGAAACTACACAATTTTTTTACACTTATTTGTCTAGATCTCAGTTTTAACATGGTGATAAATATTTTGCTTCTGTTTGGAGCTGATGTCATACTGTCAAGTTTTGAAGGCTCTCCTCTTTCTAGCAGTAAAAGCTTGAATTTCCCTAACATTTTCATCAAACCAGTCCTTATGTTTCTTTGTAGAGAAGCCTAGAGATTTCTCATATGCCTCATGAATGCCTTCTTGAGGGTCTCCCAGTGATCAGTGCTGTCAACATCATCAGAGAGTTTCTCCCTGAGGCACTGCTTGAGATGATCAGTTTCAGCAATATTGAACCTCTTCCTTGGTTGCTTCTATTGGTTATGTCATTTTACAGTAATATGAATGGTCATAATAGAATGTATCTAATGATGATCTGTCCAGCAGTTGTCTGCAAGGGGGATAGTTCTGGTGATACAGATGTCACAGGGGTTCCAGTCATGCACTGTGGCATAGATAATTGGATGTCAGAGTTTTGAGTGGAGATGCATTCATGATGTCTTCCATTTGTTGCTATGGCAGAGTAAGGAGTTAACAATGATGAGAACGTGCTCCAAACACTTGTTCAGGAGAAGAATTCCATTTGAATTCACTTTTCCCATGCCTTCCTTTCCCAGTGTTCCTTTCTGTAGCTCAGAGTCTCTGCCCAGTCTATAACTGAAATTGCCAAGAAAAAAAATATTTTATCTTCTTTGGGGACAGATGATAGGATCTGGTGAGTTTAGAACAGAATTCATTTGTTTCATCATCTGCATCAAGGGTTGGTGTGTATACACTGATAATTGTTGCATGTTGTTTGTTGGTTAGTTGAAGATGAATGGTCATGAGACTCTTGCTGATCCCAAGTGGACACTCAGGCATCTGAATAAGTCTTATCTTGATAGCAAAACAAACGCTGTTAATATTTCTGTCATCTTTGGCTTTTCCTTCTCAAAAGAGGGTGTAGCCACTACCATTCTCCTCTCCTGTGCCTCTAGTGCAGCAGTGTCAGTATCAAATTGTAAGTTTTCCAGTCAGGGAAAATGAGACAAACTATGCTTAGGGCACTTTTCGTAGCCCCCTCCCCAGTCAGGGTGAGCAGATTGGATCTTAATTAGGCCTGCTTAGTAATAATTGCAGCTGCCAAAATGCACAACTCTCTCAGTTCTAAGTACAAAACAAGCATCATATAATCATCACTAGGGAAAACTATGTTGACCACAATCACCAGGAAATCCAGCACTGGCCCCAATTTCCTGTTAAATCAAACCAAAAAAATACAGTAGTAATGTAGGCTGAATGAAGGCACCCTCTGTCAACCAGCAGTGGAGGAAAAATGTCCAGCACACCTACAACCTAGGGAATGACCTGCTGGGTGGCACGGAAGTGGAAAGGGATCTTGGAGTCCTAGTGGACTCTAAGATGAACATGAGTCGGCAGTGTGACGAAGCCATCAGAAAAGCCAATGGCACTTTATCGTGCATCAGCAGATACATGACGAATAGATTCAAAGAGGTGATACTTCCCCTCTATCAGGCGCTGGTCAGACCGCAGTTGGAGTACTGCACCGCAATTCAAGAGGGATGCGGATAACCTGGAGAGGGTCCAGAGAAGGGCCACTCGTATGGTTAAGGGCCTGCAGACCAAGCCCTACGAGGAGAGACTAGAGAAACTGGACCTTTTCAGCCTCCGCAAGAGAAGGTTGAGAGGCAACCTTGTGGCTGCCTATAAGTTCATCACGGGGGCACAGAAGGGAATTGGTGAGTTTTTATTCACCAAGGCACCCCTGGGGGTTACAAGAAATAATGGCCACAAGCTAGCAGAGAGCAGATTTAGGTTGGACATTAGGAGGAACTTCTTCACAGTTAGAGTGGCCAAGGTCTGGAACGGGCTCCCAAGGGAGGTGGTGCTCTCCCCTACCCTGGGGGTCTTCAAGAGGAGGTTAGATAACCATCTAGCTGGGGTCATCTAGACCCAGCACTCTTTCCTGCCTATGCAGGGGGTCGGACTCGATGATCTATTGAGGTCCCTTTCGACCCTAACATCTATGAATCTATGAATCAGTGAAGGTTGGAGCTACTGCAAAATCAGCTGTGTGCCACGAGCAGGCTGCAAAAAATCTGTTGTCTCACTGCGACTTAGGTAGGTCCCTAATCATCATCTCCATGACTAGGGGCTTCTGGTAATCGTTAGAACCTGCCCTTGTCACTGCTTGCTCACCACTGTAGGACTTGCTATTGAAGGAAAATGCCAACGCATGTCTACTTTTGATGGGGGGATGCCATTGAGCATCAGTAACCACATGATACTTTGCAGAAAGGAAACTGTAAGCCAGTGGCAAAGAACACCTATACAACTGAAAGTTTCTATTCTGCTGCTACCTTCATCTATCTTTGTAGCCATTGTGGAGTATTCTTCCTTCATCATCCTGCTCCATCATTGAGGACTTCAATTTTTATTTTGGGATCACTCAGTTTGGAAAACTTGCTCTCGACCTTGCCACAGCTGGGCACAGGACTACAGCCTCCACAGCCCAGTGGGTGGGGGGGGAGGGGCATGTTTCTCCCCACCCCCCATTCCTCCACCACTTTGCCTGTGTTCCCCCATCCCACTGCATCCCCCCATGCTCACCCCCATAGACTTACCTGGAGGGGGCTGCAGAAGCTGCTCTCTACCACCCTGTCTGGCTGCTACATGCATGTATGAGCATGCACATGCACATCGTACCCTCTGTGTCCCGCTCCCCCCAGTCCCAAGCAGCCATTTGCAAGATAGATCTCAGCCAGCTTGAAAGAGGAAACTCTCCATTTCCTGTGTTTTTCTTTTTCAAAGGAGAAAATCTGTATTTTTCTCCTTTAAATGGGAAAATATGCATTTTCCATGGCAAACAGAAAACCTGGATCCCCGGTCATATGTATCCATTTAATTGAAGAGCTCCTGGTCACTCTTGATAGCATCTGTGAAGCAGATGAAATGCTTGGTCTAACTGTCAACTTCATGAAAACCAAGATGCTTTAGTAACCCACCCTAAGCCAACCAGCTGCTCCTCCACTTACTACAATTAGAGGGCAATCCTTGGATAATGTTGAGTATTTCCTTTCCTTGGGTAGCTACCATTCCCAAAAAGTAAACAAAGGCAATGATATTTAACAGCGAATAAAATCTGCCAATGTTGCCTTTAAATGCCTCCAAAACCATGTCTTTGATGAGTGTGACATCAAGACCCAAACCAAACTTCTCATCTACCAGGCTGTTGTTATCCCTACCCTGCTTTATGGGTGTAAAACTTGGATGACAAATCAGAAACACCTGAAAGCTTTGGAACATTTCCATTAGTGATGTCTTCAGAAAACCCTCCATATAAATTGGAAAGACAGAAGAATGAACATCAGCATTATGGCTCAAGCAAGCACCACTAACACTGAATCCAGGTTTATGGCAGGTCCTGTCCAACAGAGCTGATGCCATATAAAGATGCTTGACAACTGACTCCCAGAACAGATCCTATACTCCCAATGGAAGGCAAATAAAGCACTTCAAAGACACCCTGAAGGCAAACATAAAGAGGTGTAACATCAACATGAGCACTTGGGAGACCCTTGCTCAGGACTGACCAAAATGGAGGAAGATTCTCTGGGAGGGACCTCAAAACTTTGAAACAGCTCGTCGATGGGCAGAAGAGGAAAAGAGGAACAGTCAAAAAGATCAGAACATCCAACACAGCAACACAGTGCCGATCCCTCCTGGAAACACCTGTCCACACTGCAACAGGACATGTGGATCTAGAGTAGGGGAGGAGGAGGGTGAAGGGGAGGGTGGCTGTTCCCTCCCCCCCCTGCAACTTCCTCCTCAGCCTGCCCACTGGCCAAGAAGGGGGCATGGCCAGGTGATCAACCGGGCTCCCAGGTTCCAGCTCAGGTCAGGGGAGTAAAGCCCCACTTTGGGATCCCCCCCCCGAACCAGGCACAGCCGGGCTGGGGGTCCAGAGCCAGGCGGAGGGGGGCCAATCCCCCCCTCCACACTTCCTCCTCAGATGAGCCTGCCGGCCAGGAAGGAGACATGGCTAGGTGACCTCAGGTCCCAGATTGGGTGGAGAGAGTAAAGACCACGCTGTGGGTTTCCCCACAGTCGGGAGCTAGGGTGATCACCCAGCCATGCCCCCTCCCAGGGTGGCAGGCCAGCTGAGGAGGAAGTGTGCGGGAAAGAGGGATGAAGGCCCCCACCCACCTAGATCTGGACCCCCAGCCAAACCCTGCCCAGCACCAGGGGGAAGCCCGTAGTGGGGACCAGTTTCTCTCTCACTCCCTCCTCAGCCAGCCCACCAGCTGGCTGAAGAAGAACCATAACTGGATGATTGCCCTGGCTCCCAGCTGCAGGGAAACATACAGTGGGGGTTTTACATCCCCTGCCCAAGCCAGGAGCTGAAGCAATAACATGGCTCTGTTCTCTCCCTGGCTGGCCGGCCAGCTGAGGAAGGGCTGGGAGGGAAAAGTGGCCTCCACTGCAGGCTTCCCCCCATGCTGGGGGTGCAGCCAGGTAACTGCCCAAGCTCCTAGCTGCAGGGAAGCCCAGAGTGAAGGCTTTACTCCCCCTACCCAAACTGGGGCCTGGGGCAATCACCCAGCCACTGCCTTTCCTCGGCCGGCAGGCTGGCTAAGGAGGAAGTGACAGAGGGAAAAACAGCCTCCACTGTGGGTTTCACTCCTGCCCTGCTCCCAGCACAGCCAGCTAGAGGTCTGGAGCTGGAAAGGGGGGTGTTTCCCCCACTCAACTCCCTCCTCAGCTAGCCAAGGAGGGGGCATGGCTGGGTGATTGGCCCGGGTCTGGCTCTGGGTGAGGTGGCTGTGGGGGAAGAGAGGGAGAAATGCCCTGCTTGGGGCTTCCCTCTTTCCCCTTTACCCTCACACAAGAGAAACTCCAGCTGGGGGTCTGGTGCAGGGTAGGGGGTTCCCCCCACACTCCCTCCTCAGCTGTCCCAGATTGAGGAGGAGGCATGGCTAGGGGAACCATTTCTGAGCAAGGGGGAGAAAGAGAGAAATGACCCACTGGGGTCTTCACCCCTGCCCCTTCCCCAGTGCCAGGGGGACCCTGGCTGGGGGTCAGTATGGGGGGTGGTGTTTCCCCCCTTGCCCCTTTAACAGCTGGCTGGAGGCTAAAGAGGAAGCAAGGATGGGAGAGCTGCTCATCTTCCAGCTGTCTGCAGTGCTTGGCAGGCTAAGAGGCATGCTTTAGCAGCCCTTGCCTCCTGGTATGGGCCACTGCAGGGATTTGACTGCCTTTCAGGTTTGAAAAGTGACTATCAGTTCATTTTCTTATAGGTTCAATCTAGGCAGAAACCTGCAAAGATTGAATTGATTCAGCCTCAGGCTTTTTGACTGTCTATACTTAGCAGAGGTGGGCAAAAGAACAGATTCAAGGATACCTTTAAAGCCAATCTGAAAAAATGCAGTATTAATACCAATATGTGGGACACTCAAACACTGAATTGGTGCTGTGATGTACAACAAAGCATCAATAATTTTTAAAAAAACTCACTTCACTTTGGAAGAGGATAGAAAAGAAGGAGAAAAAGCTGTGACATGACAATACCAGGATCTATCCATTCTGCTCTGAAGTATTTGCCACATCTGCAGTTGAACCAGATCTCAAACTGACCTCCTAAGTCCTCTCCAGGCTCATTGATGACTTCCCTATTTACTGGAAGACTGTTATCCTCATACTGAAGGAGCGCCAACAATATTAATTCACTCTACTTAGATCCACACCTGAAGTTGGGCAAGAAAAATTGATGTGAACATTTACCCAAAGCTGTTCATAGCATGCATGTTCCACAGAGCTGAGATGTTGTTAGAAGCACAAGAAACTGCCTCTCAGCTCACTATGGCAGTTAAAGTGAAGTTATGGTACACTCCAAAACAGCAATGGAGTGCCTCGATGTTAGAGCTGATTGTATAAGTGCGTTATTAAAAATATTAAAAAAAAATCAAGTGTTCTTGTCCTGTGATTTTTCTTTTTTTACTTTTAAGAAAAACTCAACAAAAATTACACTTAGTTTCATTTAAAGATTTGTCAAGAACTCTCAGGATTTTTTTCTCCCTATCCTCTCCTTACAAAAAGTGTGCATGTGTGGTGGGGGAAAGAGGACTGGAAGGCCTTTTTAAAAAAAAAATGGTTTGTTTGTTTTTAAAATATGTTCAGGCCTAAAAATCCCCACTAATTCGGCATCACCTCAGAGAAGCAACATGCACAGTGAATGTTTACACTCAGAGGTAAAGATTCTGGAATTACATTAACTGTGCCTCTGGTGATGCTGAAGCCACAAGAAAATCTAACTCACCTTCTCAAGGTGGAATGGAACATGAAGTTCTAAAGAGGACTAAAAAACTAGAAAATAACTTTTGTTTTAATTAGGACACAGTTCTATGTGATTCTTAATATGCATGGGGAGCAAGTTGGCTGAGCAAGAGGGCATCATTATTACAAGATCACTTTGGGGGCATGTACTGTCAGTATCTGACTGTTGTCCTCTCCCTTTCTGCCACAACCTCAAGCTAATTCCCAGACCAGGAAAGGCATATTGGGATTATCTTTGGGTTTACATTATCTTATTTTTTTAATCTACATAAAAAACAGCATTTTTGTACAACTGTTCCCCAGAGGTATTAATTGTTTAAAACAACGGTGGCCAACCTTTTTGCCCTGTGGGCCAGATGGGCCATCTCTGGTCTACTTGGAGTCCAGATTCCGCTGGTAAGCCTGATATAGCATCTGTGGAGGGAATACAGCTTGGCCCAAATCTGGTGTGCAGGAAGTGGGGGTATGGGGCACGTCCTGGCTTTGATCCAGCCGGGTATGGTGGGAAGGGGGGTGGGGAGAGCAGGCCCAATGTACCATTCCCATGATCTGGTCATGAGGACAAGACTGTCCTGGGCCTGAAATGGTCATATGCAAGGGGAAGCAGGCCGATCACTAACCCAGCCATGCAGAGGTGTGGTGGGGTGGGGAACTCCCAGGCCTGATCTGGCTGCATGAGACTTGAAAACTTGGCAGCAGGGGAGAGGTGGCAGTATTAATTGTCACTGCTTCCCTGCCTCCACATTTCCTGACCCATGGAGAACTTAGCAGACTGGATGTCATGACTCCACAGGCTGGATTTGGCCCATAGGCCAGGGTTGAGCGCTGCTGGTTTAAAAAGACATGTTACATTTTAATGTCAAAACCAAAGCAAAAAACCTAACCAACCAAAAAAAAAGTATTCACCTTGCTGGTATGACAACAGGGACTCTTAAAAATAGTTAATTAAACCAAACTGAACAAAAAATATCTGAATCTGAAAGCAAGGATACTTAATACCCTACAACACAGCAGGCAATGTACAATATTGTATTTTATCCAATACAGCCTTCCTAATGCCGCAGCTGTCATTTTAAAGCACCAGGTATATTTGCCCTCCTTATAAAGATATGAATGGCACAATATTAGGTAGCCTTTTTCTGGTTTTCCCATTAGGATATTAAAATAAAAAAGAAAGTTGCCACTGTGTGTGTTTGGCTATTAAGTAATGGATCTGATTCCACTAACCTATAAAACCTTGATCAACATAAACTGAGTATAGAAAAAGTCTAAAATAAAATAGTACCAAATGAGAATAGCAGTGGTTTTTTGCTGGGCAAATGATTACAACATAGTTTGGAGAATGGAGAGAAGGCCCTGAAGGGTAGAGAGACTCTTTTGGTTTGCCTTCACACTGATTTGAATATCTGTAGCATGTTAATAAAGAAAAGCCATAAGCAGAGGAACTGGAATGGTATAGTTATTTTTGAGCATGATTTTACCTTCCCCACTGGTAGTTTTGTCCCCCAAGCTAAAAGTAACATCCTGGAAACAAAAGTTAGAACACAGGCATGACTCAAGAAAGGTCAAAGAGAAGGAGGCAGGGGAAAAATATACATAAGAAAGGAGAATCAGGTTCAACATGTGTAATGGCATGCTTATTAAAAGTTGCACTCTCCTTTAGGTGCTGATTATTATTATTCACAGATAAATGTGAAACACAAAAAGTGAAGATCAATTTTTGTGCAGTTAATAGTCAACCCCAATTCTGATTGCCATGTAACTAGAATTCTGACATCTTTAAAATACACTGCACAGCTAGCTAGTGCTTTGCATCACATGAATAGTGGAAACACAAGTTTAGAACTGGTTTTACTAAACACCATACTTGAGAATTAATGTACATTAAAAGAGTATATTTCATTCCATTTGATTCTACACTGGCAATATGGATGGGACATCACTGTGTAATACAAATCAGATTTTTTCACTGCAGGAAACTGACTGTGTAGTTACCAGGTCTGAATTTAACTAGTCAAGGTTATTTTCTGCAGGAATAAAAGAATAAAAAGAAATGATAACACACTAATGGAATCCATTGGCTTGAGGTTACTGGATGGTGACTGCAGTTGTGCGTTAAACATTAGCTAAGTCCACTGATGAGACAACCTGCAGATAAACTTCTTTTCTATCCTCACTAGGCAAGAAATAGCAATAAGTCTGAAGTAACCCACAAATTAGGGTGTGTGTAGAAGAAACAGGGGCCCTAAACTGAAGCGGTGGGTTTTTAAAAACACCGATTCAATTTAGGGCCCTTTAAAACCTCGTGTTGTGTACACCTGTATAACTTACCTGTACCTGCCTCTCCGGCAGCGGGGAGGAGAGGGCAAGCTACCAGCAGGCGGAGAAGTCCTTGGACTTGGAGGGGAGGAGTTGGTGCTTCCCTCTGCGGCAGCAGCAGCCCACGGCCAGGCAGCATCCGCCTTCAGGAACCCAGCTTGGGTGGTCCCAGGGGACACCACAGTCGTGGAGGGAAACACCAGGCCCCTGCACAGCTCAGGCAGGCAGGCAGGCTCCAGGGGGGGCGGGGATCAGGCTTGCTGCTGCTTTTTTTTTTCCTTGGGTGGAGCCTGCCTTCCCAGGCTTCTGCCAGGCTGTCTGCATGGGCTTCCTGCAGAGCCCCTGAGCTGCATGGAGCCTGGTGCTTCACTCTGCAGCTGCAGGGCACCAAACTAAAACTCCTCAGAGGAGTTTCTCTCTGCTGAAAAGAAGTATAATAGTCAAAGGCTTCCAGAGGCCAACTGACTAAAAATCACTGGGTAGACATGACTCTAAAAATGCTAGGGTAAACATTGTTTCACAGAAGATATGTAGCTCCAGGAACAAGTAACATTGTTCCTGCAATTAGAATTCAATTCAGCAGAACTTAAAACACAAGCAGAAACAAATTTTCATCTGTCCATGACGTTTTTGTTTTACTGACCCTTTCAACAGGGAATTGTATGCCTTTTATGCACATAATGAAGTGTCACCCATACTCCTAGGAAAAGTCTGTCTATTCAAGGATACTTCACTATTGTCCTCAGAAAAACAACACATGCTTCTTTGATAGCGATAAAAAAAATTGGCTACAAGTTCATGAAAAATCTGGTCTCAACGTTAAGAATCAAAAGGGCTTTTCCTCACTACACTGCCAGAGAGAGAACCTGAGGTTTTTTACCAAAACCTCTAGCTCAAGTTAAATTTTACTATAGGTTCAAGGTAACTGGTGCAAAAAAGTTTGACAGGATTAAAACCTGGAGTGATACTGATGCTTCTGCTAGTAATTTAACAGGGGATACAACAGCTCAAAACCCCATACATCATCAACTCTTAATTCAGTTTCTCTGGGCATGTCAGTGCAAAAATATGTGTGTCCTAGCTCATGTGCACACAGGCACATGCTTGAGCATCTGCATGGAAGAAATTCACATGACCCGTAGTCATAGATCTACATCCCACTTGTACAGCAGTCACAGAAGTTTGGTGCTAGGACTTCAGATTAGGCAGCCCAGTGTTTTTAGTACACCACTAATCTGTGTTAGTCAATCAGTGTTGCTGTCTTTTATGAGAATTTGATAGACTTTTCTGAGTCCTAAGCAGAAGTGTTTTTGCTCTGACAGACAACACATTGTGCTGAGGCCTTTCTGATTCTGCACTCTCCTTGCTTCTAACCATTCCTGCCAGCACCAAGTCATAGATACAGCCCAGTATGACCCATTACTTCTAATTTTTTTCAAAGGGTAGATGGTTTGCAATCTGGTGGAGAGCATTTTAAGCGCCATTCTGAGCAATGGAAGGTGATGTGACTGAGAAGGGAGTTTGCCATGCAGAGACCAGTCCTTTGTTGTGATGGTCTGACTCTACACAAGTGTTTATGGTGCAGGACAATCAGCACTGAGCAGTGGAATCATGTCATCACACCAACCCACAATGAACAACAGAGCCTCCAAAACTTCTGCATAGGGAGGCAGGCGTTCCTAGAGCTATGCAAGGAGCTTGCCAGAACACTCCAGTGCCTGGAGAAACAAATGAAGGAACCCATACATGTTTAGAACCAGACTGCTACTGCCATCTGCAGACTATTCCAGACTGCTACAAGTCTACCATTTTGGTGCTGACAAGTCAACTGTTACCGCTGCTTGTGTTTATGCAGCTAAAGAGACTTTACTATTTGTCTTAGTGTTTGGAAGCTTTTTCATTACCCCTAAACTTCTTGACCCACAAGAAATAGCACAGAGGAAGAATAAGATGTCTGAGTGAACTCAAGAGATATAAGATGACATCCAATAGTACAAAGTGCTCCACCATGCACTTAGAACTAGAAGAACATCTGATATAATCAGTTGAAAATGATGGAAGAGGAAAAAACCTGGGTGTATTAGTTCATGATAAAATGCAGCCATGAAAAAATAAATGCTATCTTGTATCCTTAGTCAGGGTATTTCATGTAGACATAGGAAAACTATTAAAGACAAGGTCTGGATACAATTCCATCCTGGAACACAGTTTCGGTACAGGAAAAATTAATTCAAAGTGAAACAGGTACAGGGAAGTATGACCAGGAAAGTGAGAGTATATCCTTTAAGAGGAGATTAAAAGACTTTGGCTTGTTTAACCTACCAAAGCCAAGCCTAAAGGGGATCTGAGTAGTGGAGATGGGTAAACTCCAGAGAGGGAAAAGTATTATTTAGCTAAAAAACAATGTTCATGCAAGAACAGATGGGTTTAAACTGCCCATAAATATATTTAGACTGGAATCTGAAGGTTTCTAACCAAAGACAGGAGGTTTTGTACCAAAGAAAGGATGGCTTACCTTTAAGAATAGTGAGAGCAAAACCCTAACTAGTTTTAAATGGACCTTGATCATTATGAAGAGGATTATATGACATGGTTACTTACAAGGGGACTCAATAATACAGTACGGTTCACCATACCAGTCTTATGAATCATGTGCCTATAGGGTTTGGGGACCACAAAGACAAGTTCATAATTATCAATGCAGAATTTCAGAAAAGGTACTGAAGAGAGTGGGTGCTACCTATTGGGACAAGCAGGGATGTTATTCCCTCATAAAGATGTGACCTGTTATTCTGGGGCACCTACTGTTATGCCTCAGGAAACAGTGCCATAATTTCAGAACTCCTGGCAAATGCAGATTTAATTATACATTTACAGGTGCAGAAATGTGCATTTGGCAAACTGAAATCAAGATGACAATTCCTCCAAATCTGCTAGAACATCAGTTTGGTCAACTGCATTTGTAATATTGTGCAGTCCACATTCTACATCACCTTGGTGTGGAGAAAAGCAAGAATTTTTTTAATGCAGCAGACTGAAGCTACTGTCAGGTTACAAACCCAGTACAAGCAACCATAAATTGCAACTGTCATCACCAGGACAGGTGAGAAAAGGAAGTAAAGGGTTTTTTATGTCCCCAGATTTTACTTTGCAAAGAAACGTGGCTGAGGAATGACAGAGTATCATGTCCTGACAAGGGGGTTGCAATTTTATGCACTGCTGTGGCATACCTAACAAAATATTTTCCATGGCTGACTTGGTTCATAGTTAAAACACATACCTACAGATTCAGAGAAACCTCACTCTAGACCGCAAAGCAGTTCGCAGTCAACCTAACTGTAAATGAGTAACTGGCATAACATTTGGAATGGGAAATTGAAGGTGACTGCATGAGATTCTAGTATATCACTCCCTTTTGTGTCCCTGGCTACCCAATCTGTCATTCCTTAAGCACGGTGGATCTCATAATAGTGGGAAGACTTCTGATTCTACTTTGATCATTGATGTTTTTCTATCATGTTTGACATGGATTTATGCAATCTTAAATGTGATCCTTAATTAAAACTTTCAGAAACAACTTCTTGTATTATCCTTTTTTCCAAGCACTAATAGACCAGCAAAGTGTAGACCTAGATGAACAAAAATTATGAAAAAAAAAATTGTTAACCTACTGAAGAACACTTTTGTAGGAATACCAGCTGCCAGTTCAGCATTAGCTACAACTGTGTGAAATGACAGACCCTCCTAGACCCTCAAGTACTGTTTTGCATTGTCTCTTACTCAAGCTAGAATGGATCATGCATTTGGAATACCTTGAGTTCACTGTTGCAATGAAGACAAGCCCAAAGATATTTTTAAGTGTTTTATTTGTACACTCCTAAAGCATAATATACCACTAATCCTCTGATAGATTTCCTTTCTCCAGAGGTGAGCTCAATACTATTAACAATCTTCTTACCAGGGCTATGTTTGTGAGATGCTAATGATCTAGACAAAAGTTATATATCAGCACCACGCTTATGTTACAGTAAGAAAAGCATCTATATGAGTATCTAATGAACCAAAATGAGACTATAACTAGTTACAGTATTGTGTAACACAGCATTTGCATCACTGTGTCAGGCAACACATCATGATAACAACATCTAGCTACCCCCTGATTCATATCACAAAGTATCACGAGGCAAATATCACTTGACCACAACTTATTCATTCCCAAATAATGTTGAGCTATTCTATCTCTAGCAAGCTTACTTCACATGATAGAAAACAAGCCCATCAGACTCAGAACATGGAAATGGATCACAGTGATAGGTATAATTATTATGACTTGTTTTACATATAGCCTTTTGATGAGTTCTCAGAGGTGTTCCTGGAAGTTTGGCTACATACTCATTTATTCTCCTGGATGGTCTGTGACCTCTTGACTCACATCTCCTACATCCCATACATTCAAATTATAAACTTGAGGGATTCTGAAAATCACAATGGAACTGAAAGATTAAAATTCCCCCACAGGATATATAATCTAAACCCATAGAAATTATTTCTCTTTCTACAGCTCCAAATGCGATCAAACCACACAGTTAACAAAAAGAATAAATCATTTCTTCATCCCTGAAACTAGCTTGGAAGACTATACATTATTATAAAGTTCTTCACACTCAGAAGATGAAATAAAGCATTGACTTGAAGTAGATGAATGGAGCAATTTAAAGAAGCATAATTGCTGTAGGAGAGAAAAGAAAATTTATTAGAATACTCACTTTGACGAATCTATGAAGTATATTACAAGAGCACCAATACTAAGAGCGAAGACTAAGACAACCTGCAGGAGAAAAGAAAAAGTGCAATTACTTAACAGTGTTAGACTGAAACATTTATTCTTTTAGAAATGAAAGACAGAGAAAGTAATTCAAAAAAACCATTATTCATTTTACATTTGCCTGTCATTTGCTTTACAGAAAGGAACCTCTCCTGCTTGTATCCCATGCACTACATGTATTACTATGACTTATTTTCTGCAATGGGAAGGAAAAGGCTGAATTCTGTCTCAGGGAAATGGAGACTACAAATAGATCCTACATTTTAATCTTTGCTAAAATGGATTCATTAATTTCAAAAGACAGGCTTCCCCAGTGCATGGCATTCAAGTCATACTACAGTTCTATCAGAACTATATGTCAGCTTTAAAGTAAAAAATTCTGCTTATACCTTGTAGGTAACCAATAAAGATGATAGATCAGATTGCATATATGTTTATATTACATATGCAGTGGTGAAATCCATAAGATAAATTGTAGAACTGTGTAGGAATTTGCATTTACCTTTCACCTTTGATCATGTTGCTGACAATTAATAGCACCTTCTCTCTTGGGACGTTTTCTAAAATTTAAAACCCTCAAATACATCCACATGCCTTATTTTCCTTTCACCATCCTACTGGAGAAATAATCCTTCTTTCCAACCAGCTGTGATATAAAGGTGAATCTTTGGCTAGGGAAAGGTTTAAGACTCTCACAAATGAGGAAAACTAAAAATTAATGAAAAAAATCTGAGAAACTTCTTTTAAATAAAACATTGGTCGTTAAATTCTGATCTAATAACCTATCAAATACCATATCTTTTGGATTTATCAAAATATATTTTAAAGCAAATTGTAGATTTTTCTCAATATAAATTAGTTATAATTTTCTGGTTTTGGTTTCTCTCATTTGATCACAGGATACTAAGGACCCTGGGTATATAAAGAAAAGGCATGTGAACATGGCTTTACAAGCACTCATGGTGCTCTGGCCAGATACTAGATGACTGGAAGAAAGCCAACGTGGTCCCCATCTTCAAAAAAGGGAAGGAGGAGGACCCGGGCAACTATAGGACCATTAGTCTTACTTCAATCCTGGGGAAACTCTTTGAGAAGATCATCAAGGAGCACATCTGTGATGGGCCAGCAGCAGGGATGATGCTCAAGGGCAACCAGCACAGTTTCATTAGGGGCAGGTCCTGTCAGACCAACCTGATTGCCTTCTACGATCAGGTCACAAAAGCATTGGACGCAGGTATCGTGGTAGATGTAGTCTTTCTGGACTTCAGCAAGGCCTTCGACACTGTTTCCCACCCCATTCTCATCAAAAAACTAGGTGACTATGGCATTGATGCCTACACAGTCAGATGGATTGCAAATTGGCTGAAGGGTCATACTCAGAGGGTAGTGGTGGATGGGTCTTTTTCAACCTGGAGGGAAGTGGGCAGTTGAGGCCCTCAGGGCTCCGTCCTTGGGCCTGCACTGTTCAAATTCTTTATTAGTGACTTGGACGACAGGGTAAAAAGCAGCCTGTTTAAATTTTCTGATGAGAGCAAGATTTGGGGTGAGGTGGGCATGCTAGTAGGGAAGGACAGATTACAGCAGGACCTGGACAGGTTACAGGGGTGGGCTAATGAAAATAGGATGGGTTTCAATACTGACAAGTGCAGGGTGTGGAACTTGGGCAGCAGGAACCAGCAGCATGCTTATAAGCTGGGAAACTCCCTTCTCGAGAGCACAGTGGCAGAAAGAGATCTTGGAGTCATTATAGACTCCAAGATGAACATGGGCCAACAATGCGAGGCCACAGTCAGTAGGGCTAACTGTACCTTGTCATGCATTCACAAATGCATCTCAAGCAGGGCCAAGGAGGTGATCCTCCCCCTCTATGCGACACTGGTCAGGCCAGAACTGGAGCACTGTGTTCAGTTCTGGGCACCACACTTCAGGAGGGATGTAGACAGCATTGAGAAGGTCCAGAGGAGGGCCACTCTCATGATCCGGGGACAACAGGGCAGACCCTATGAAGAGAAGCTACGGGACCTTAACCTGTTCAGCTTTCACAAGAGAAAGCTGAGGGGGGACCTGGTGGCCATCTATAAACTTACTAGGGGGGACCAGCGGAGTTTGGGAGAGACCTTGTTCCCCTGAGTGCCTCCTGGAATAACAAGGAATAACAGCCACAAATTGTTAGAGAGTAGAGACTAGACATCTGAAGGCACTACTTCACAGTCAAGGTGGCTAGGATCTGGAACCAACTTCCAAGGGAAGTGGTGATGGCTCTTACCCTGGGGGTCTTTAAGAGGAGGCTTGATGTCTACTGCCTGGGGTCATGTGATCCCAGTTTCAATCCTGCCGAGGGCAGGGGGCAGACTTGATGATCTACAAGGTCCCTTCCGACCCTACTTCTATGAATCTATGAAAACCAGTATCAATTCAAATCTTTTCTGACAAATTTCTAAAACATTTTTCTCCATTAAAATACACAGCAAACAAATATGGAGTAAAGATGTGTTGTAATCTAGATATTATTGGCTCTTGTTTAAGGATAATTATCTAAATGTGTCCTAAACTTATGCCAATAAAACCTCTGTTACACATCAAAACATATGTATACTATGCAGCTATATACACATTGTATATTTTTCTACCAAATAGATAGTTGAGTAATTCTATCATTATAGCTTCTCTACTATGCTTGGAAGCTAGGAAGACCTTGGACCTTTGCCCTGTAGGTTGATACAATTCAATATTGTTTGAGTAGCAAGAGAAGAAGAAAATATATATCAAGGGAACATAAGAATTTCAAATTATAAGAAGTTATATGAATTTCTTATCAGTTAAAAGAATTTCATATTATAAACAGCATGATATCTCAATAGATCCTTTTCAGCTTGAGAAATGCTAAACCATTATGAAAGTATGTGCTGAGTCATTCTGAACCTAATCTCACTACTTTAGTAAATAATTCTGATGTAGGCAATTACTGATTCAAACAAACAGAAAGCACTGGCTCAGATAAATGTTAGCCTCCTCAACAATGCAAAGAAAAACAGGTTATAACTAAAACTCCTGCAATTTGCCAAGCCATTGGATACATAAGGATCAGTTTCTAGCCTCAATAGCTCACACCTTTAAGGTGTTTCAGAGTGTCATTGGCAGCCTTACCAATGACATCATTGGGTGCAGGATGGACTGTGACAGGTTAAGACCTCTAATTCAGCCTAAGAGGTAAAGTATTGATTATCCAAACCCTGTTTTATACTTAACATTCCTTCAAGCATATGTCTGGTGTGACTCCCTTGTACATACGTCCCCACATTTTCCAGTGATATTAGAAACGGCCAAATCATTCAAATACTCAGGATTCTACTGCATGGTAGAAAAATGTGTCCCAAGATTAATTTTATATCTTCACCAAAACAGCTCACCTTCAGTGAGCAGTGAACAGTAAATAGTACTGTAACATTCATAGTTTTTGCAGTCTTCTTTTTTTTATATCAAAGACCTATAAGCACACCATTGCCCATTCATTGCGACTGAAGTTGGATAAATCCAAGTCATGCCTATCTGCCTGATTACTCTCCAAATCCGATTCAGAATTAGGAAGCATGAGCTGACACAATAGTAGTGGTCCATTTTCTTTCATGTCCAGCAATGTGACTCCTATGGGAGGAATAAGACAAGCATCTTGTCTGCTGTAGTGAGAATTGAAACAGATGGCAAATGGTGTCTCTTGTGACTGTTGACTGGTCTACAGAAGCTATGCAAAGTCTCTTTTAATCTTCTGGCAGGCACTGCATAAATTGTTATCCTTTAACAAGAAACAAGGAGGTGACTGTTCAGGGCCCAGGAAATGGGACATGGAGCCTCTGATGTCTAAATTGCCAGCAAATCATCTGACCTGTCGGTTTCAATTGAGTCCCAAGTGAACAGATTCATACGCTCACTGAATGGGCATGGAAACAGAACACCAGGCCATCGGGGGTTAACACCATTTCTATTCTTCTAAGATGTTAGCAAGAGTTCTTCTACTGGTGATGATTCTGAAACCCTTTCACTGAGTAGCAACACAAAGTCAATGGAACTTCTTGTGGAAGTATCATTTAGCATTATTTTAAAAATATATTATTTGATCTAAGGAAATTTTGAGATCAGAAATTAGAATTTTTTATTTTTTCAACCTGACACAGTATATCACACATGATATTTCAAAATGAAAAAAAATAAAATAGTTTTAAAATACGCCATTTTCCTTGCTAAACCCCCTTATTATTAATTGACCTTGATGCCTTTGAACTAACAGGTCTCTTGTGTGTTTGTTTCCCAAACACTGGATTGTAATTAATCCCCTTGGGCACTGGAGACACAACAAGAGGATACTTCAGAAGGCATTATGCAACAAGGAACAGTAGTGCAACTTGGGAGGGGTAAGCAGGAATCAACCCCAGGTGCCAATTCAGAGTGGGAACCAAACTGGCAGCCATCAAGGAGCCTGAGCCACTGCCACAGCCTGTGTTGGGGGAAGCTGCACTGAGACAATAGCTCATGCTGCCTGAACAAGGAGATAAGGGCTCTGCCCCTGCTCTACCCTGAGCACCAAAATTTAAAGGTATATCTCTGATAAGCAGGCACATGAAGGCTGACCCACTGCTTTGCCCGTTTTAGAGTTTGCTTGGGGCCCATAAATCAACCTTCTCCACAATCCCTTTGGTGTGGTTATCTCAGGTAGAGATGAGTCAAGACCTTAACTGGCATGCAAAAGGATGGAAAAATAGAAGTAGCTTTTTCCTTCCCTTTGCATCCCAGAGATTATGTTGATATAGTTAATATTCTTGAAATTGGAGAAAAAATTAAAGGAAATCTCAAAAGTGAATTTATTTTGTGGAGGCAGGAAATCTGGACAAAAAATCTCAACATGAAATAGAACACAGATTTTTCATACCAAGATGGTTTGCAACTCACTTCATTCATGGTAAGTTGCTGAATTAAAGATGAACTTCTTAGCTGACTGCTGCAACTTTTACTTTAAAGGTTGCCACTTCTTCAGTCAGCTGAAGCAGAGCAGTGGTCCTGTGCAGCTGACTAGAGAAGTGCACCTTTTGAAATAAAAAGCTACAGCAAAATGCTAAAGCAACTCAGCAGTCCCATGCAGCTGTTGATTGTGGCTACATGTGCCCTTCACTAGTTTGCAAGCCCTCATCATTGTAGGGGAATAAGGAACCTAACTCTGGAAAGGATCTGGCTTCTGCTGTCTTACATTTCTGAGCCGACAGCACTCTATCATATAATTCTGCAGAAATCTGTACCTGAAACTGTTTATTATTCTAATATTATAAAAGCCTAAATCTGTCTGTCTGTCCGTAATGCTTTATTTGCGCTCTGATTGGCTGATGAAAACAACCAGAGTGCTCAAAGCATGGGGGAGCACCGCCATGATTTCAAAGCCATGCCAAGGACCAGACAGAGGGTGGGGGAGGCTCATGACCCTGCTCCCTGGAAGAGGCAGAACAGAGGCAGCATGGGGTGTTAGGTGGCAGCACTCCATCCCAGTCCCCCCCCACGCCCTCCCACCATCATTCTTGACAGGCAATTGGCTAGTATGGTTATAACATCAGTTTAAATTATTCAACTCTAGAGTAATAAATCCTTTTATACCACCTAAAATAAATTAAATTGGTCATTATTAATATTTTTAAAGCTCACAAAACTTAATTTTCAATATGAATACATTCAGCCTCCTAACAAAATGTTGCAACTGTTTTTATAATATTTAAAAATAAAGCTCTCTTTTTTAGCCTTTCTGTCTTGAATTACTCAATAATAAGATTACAAGCTATTGCTTACTACAATACAGCTGCAGCTTACCTTAGCTCAGGGATCCACTCATTTAGGAAAACCAGGGGCAAAATTAGTAACTTAGTAGCTTGTCTGTCTGTCCGTAATGCTTTATTTGCGCTCTGATTGGCTGATGAAAACAACCAGAGTGCTCAAAGCATGGGGGAGCACCGCCATGATTTCAAAGCCATGCCAAGGACCAGACAGAGGGTGGGGGAGGCTCATGACCCTGCTCCCTGGAAGAGGCAGAACAGAGGCAGCATGGGGTGTTAGGTGGCAGCACTCCATCCCAGTCCCCCCCCACGCCCTCCCACCATCATTCTTGACAGGCAATTGGCTAGTATGGTTATAACATCAGTTTAAATTATTCAACTCTAGAGTAATAAATCCTTTTATACCACCTAAAATAAATTAAATTGGTCATTATTAATATTTTTAAAGCTCACAAAACTTAATTTTCAATATGAATACATTCAGCCTCCTAACAAAATGTTGCAACTGTTTTTATAATATTTAAAAATAAAGCTCTCTTTTTTAGCCTTTCTGTCTTGAATTACTCAATAATAAGATTACAAGCTATTGCTTACTACAATACAGCTGCAGCTTACCTTAGCTCAGGGATCCACTCATTTAGGAAAACCAGGGGCAAAATTAGTAACTTAGTAGCTTCCTGATGCTTCTACCTCATTTGAAAATAAATGTATATAATTTTAAATATCAATCTTCCTTAAATAAAAATAATGAAAGGTAGTTGTATGCCTTTTACAAAGAAATAGGAATTGTTTGTTTGGTTTTATTACCAAGAAAAATCTGCATCTGGAGAGGCTTGACAAGAAGAATTGTGAGATCACAAGGCATAACTTAAAACTTTATGATCAACTGAATTAGGGGTTGGACATCTTTCTTATAACCCACAGGTTTGTAAATTTCCACATTGCCAGATTATGACATGCTGAGGCCTTAAACTATGTCTAGTTTAAAAGGCCCTATACAATAAAAGTCATCCATGAAATCCACAAAACTGGATTCTCATGAAATTTTAAAATGAATTATTGTTATTACTGCACACATTTATGAATTCAATATGAATAATAACTGTGGAGCCATACATATGTATATTTTGTCATATTGGAACAAAAATGTCCAGTTTATTTTTTCTTATTTAGAGGCCCCTCATATTGTGAAGCCCTAAACAGTAGCTTAAGCCTAAATCTGGCACAGAATTTCTATATCTGCCCCATTGGAGATACAGCATTGGTAACAGAAGTGGCAGCTCTGAGCAAGTCTAGATGAAAATGCGGTGATGAAAATGCTGATGGTTTATTTACGCTGCTGATCTAATTGTTGCTACAACTTTGAAGCTGTCTAGGAGCATGGCAGCTGTTGGAGGTTTCTAGAGAGAGCTCCACTTAAGCAAGCCATAACTAGCAGAAAGTTGTCTATTAATCATGGTTGAGAGTTTATCTGTTAATTCCCCATACAGAAATAAAGCATGAGCAAGTTGCTATAGAGAAATATGAATATTTTCTCTGAAAATCAAAGCTACTCTTGCTCATTTTGCGGATGGTTTATTTTACCTTAAAAAATGTTTTTGATATTGTCTTAGGACATCTCTTACTGTGATAAACCACATGGAGCTGCATCTGCTACATCATTTTAAACTATGCAAAACATAGTAATTCATACTAGCAAGATGTGTTTCAGTATGTAGCATTAAAACAAATTAAATGTGATTAGATAAAATACAACTTTCTGGTAGGCAGTGAGTAATTTGTGATAAAATATGCTTTGCTTTTTAAATTAAACTCTGCTCTCAAGGAGTGAAGCAGGGCATGTTTTAGAGTGGAAAAACCCACTAGCAGGATCCAATATCACGGAGCTGTCTGCAGGCTTTTTCTAGACTTGCAAATCGCTCCACACACCCATCACTGTCTTCTTCTTTCCTTAGACGTAATGAAGAATGCCTTGCATTAAAAAGCTTGTCTACCTTTATCCCAACCATCCACCAGATCTAATAAGAAATATTACCCCCAAAAATCTCTGCCTCCAAATATCCAGTCATTCTTGACTCCATGCTCTCCTTTGGTCCCTCTAGGCCAGTGGTTTTCAACCTTTTTTCATTTGTGGACCCCTAACCAAATTTGAATGGAGGTACAGTCCCCTTTGGAAAGTATGAATGGAAGTGTGGATCCCTTTGAATTGTATGTGCGAGTATTCACATACTTTTGATTAATCATAATCATCTTTCACAGACCCCTTAGACATAGCCTGCAGACCCCTAGGAGTCCATGGACCAAAAGTTGAAAATCACTGTTCTAGGCCAATCCATAAGATAAAAATAAAAGAAATTGTTGCTGAGTAGGTGATGATGAAAGTGAGGAGCATTACAGATAATATTCTCCCTCCTGCTGCTTAATCAGCACCACAGCAGATCTAAAGTGAGGCTTTCATCTTCTATGGTTTGGTAAAGTCATTGCTATTCCTGGTAAATTATATGTTCATAACTTTTAAAATAATTTCTTTAATGCTAACTTCTCTTTAAAGAAAAAATATGTCAGCATTCTGGATTAGTATACTGAGACATAAAAAAGCTAAACCTAAAAACAAAACAAAGTTCCCTTTTCACCTCTCCAACTAGATGGAGAGTTCAATTAGATGGGGGCCTAGTGAGGCCAATCTAAGTTAAACTACATCCAAGGAAGGCTTAAATTAGGTAATACCAGATGTTTTTAGACTGATCTAACCTCCTGAACTTCTGTACAGTTGCATTTAGATCAACCTAACTAGGGATCTAAGTACACCTGCACCTAGGTAAAATAAGTTAGATTGGGTGGCCATTTTTAACCTCCCTGAACATCTGAACCTAGCCACACAGTTGGGAAATGATGAGGAAAAGAAACTGCCCACAAATCCTTCTCTGCTGTGCATTCCAAATTTGGCATTTGGATTTGACCCAATTCTAGAAAGTATTAAATTAATCTGCCTTACTATGGTATCTGCTTCTGTACTTTGTGCTCCTTGATTACTAGAATCAGTTTGTTATCAGTCTGTAGGTATAAAGAAATGGTTTTCTTGGACTGTCTTTTAAGACTCAAAGGTTTAGCACTTGTCAGATTCTTAAGTGGAGGAGGCAAGTTCTCTAGCCCATCTATAGGAAGCTACCACCAATAAGTTTTCTGAAAAAGCAGGAGAGAATTGTGAATTTAAGACAAATCATACATACTAAAGCCACAGCAAGTTCATAGATTTCATAGACATTAGGGCTAGAAGGGACCTCGGAAGATCATTGAGTCCAGCCCCCCGCCTGAAAGGCAGGAAGTCAGTTGGGGCCATAGGACCCCAGCAAGATAAGCATCCAATTTACTCTTGAAGGTGTTCAATGTAGGTGCTTGAACCACCTCCAATGGCAGGCTATTCCAGACCTTGGGGGCTTGGACAGTAAAGAAATTCTTCCTTAAGTCCAGCCTGAAACAGTCTTGCAGTAGTTTATAACCGTTCGACCTCATCATCCCTTGGGGGGGTCTGGTGAACAAACGTTCCCCCAGATACTGGTGGTCACCCCTGATAAACTTGTAGGTGGCCATCAGATCACCCCTGAGCCTGTGCTTTTCCAGGCTAAAGAGCCCCATAGCTCTCAGCCTGTCATCGTAAGGTCTGTTTTCCTGACCTCTGATCATGCGCGTGGCTCTTCTCTGGATTCTCTCAAGCTTCTCCACATCCTTTGTGGAGCCCAAAACTGGACGCAGTATTTTGGTAATTTTACTAGCCGCAGCATCGCATTGAAGGCTCATGTTCATCTTGTGGCCAATCATAACCCCCCAAGTCTCTTTCTTCCATAGTGCTAGCTAGTGTAGCACTCCTGAGCCTATAAGGATGCTGCAAATTTTTCCTCCCAAGGTGGAGAACCTTGCATTTTTCAGTGTTATAAACCATCAGGTTCTCATCCGCCCATTTGCTGAGCCTGTCCTTGTCAGCCTGGGTCACCCTCCTGTCTTCATGTGTGGATGCTTTGCCCCAAAGTTTGGTGTCATCAGCAAACTTGGCCAGTCTGCTTCTGACTCCAATGTCCACATCATTAATGAAGATGTTGAACAATATGCATCCAAGGACAGAGCCTTGGGGGACCCCACTGGTCACAGGGCACCATGAAAATTTATCCATAAAAATTAACAAGGATCTCTTTTAAAAATAAAAATAATTTAAATATCAGAAAGGGTGATATCTTCTACTGGATAAGGCTGTGAAGTTAGGAAATCTGGGTGCTAATCCACTACTGTGCCACTGATCTCCTATATGTGACAGTGAGTGCCTCACTTCCTCTCTCCAGCTTTGATTGTCTCCTATCCTTTTTCTATTTTGTCTCTTTAGACCAGGGGTGGGCAAAATATGGGCCAGAGGCCAGATCCAGCCTTCCAACAGGTTCAATGCGTGAAGATGAATGGCCACCAATTCACTGGTTCTGGCCTGTGAGCAGCTGGCACACCAGTTGCCACATGGTGCCGGACAGGTTCAGTGGACTGCTTTGGCTCAGAAGCATCAGACACCAGCTGTAGACCCAGGTAGGGCTTTCCCTGCAGTGGGCAACTTCATCAGCTGTGGACATGTCAGGTAGGTTCAGAATTCTGGATGCCGAACCTACCGGTGTTGTCAACAACTGACCCGCCACCCTCCTGGTATGATGGAAGTTCCCACCTGGAGCCCTGACCCAGAACCTGCCAGCAGCATCAGCTGTGGACCCAGGCAGGAGCTGCTGCCGTGACAGGCAGGTGGCAGCATCTCTCTCTGTCTCTTCTCTTCTCTTCTCTCTTTTCTGTCTCTCTCCTCTTCCCTTCCTGGGTCCACAGCTGAGCATCAGGGCTCCTAGTGATCTACAGTTTTGGCTGGGTTCTGAAGGAAGGGAAGGGAAGGGAAGGGAAGGGAAGGGAAGGGAAGGGAGAGAGGGAGACAGAGAGGAGAGAAAGAGAGGCAGAGAAGATAAGAGAGTGAGAGACAGAGATGGCTCTGGCCCTCAACCGGTCCCCAAAACTCATTAAGTGACCCTCCAGCCAAAATAATTGCTCACACCTGATTTAGACTGTAAGCTATTTGAGGAACATCTGTAAAGACTGTAACACTATGGGATTCCAATGTCAGCAGAGGACTCTAAGCAATATTGTTGTTATTATAACCAAAACTGAATAAAAATGAGTCTGACAATCTATAGAACTGTAAGCAATATAAAAAAAGGCAAAGAGATTGCTTTTGTACAAGATGTTTATTTAAATATCAAACTTTAATGCCCTGGCCACTTATTTCTTGCTTTTTTTTTTGCTTTATTTTTTTAGTTGAGGCACATGAGCCCCCAGTGAGATTGGATTTTATATTACTGCTATACTGATTACTGTTTTCATATTCCTGCTATTACTGCTGCTATCATGATTTATACTCCATGGACAGGTACAGGCATTACACTTTTACCCATATAAGGGATCAGAATCCCAGTCTATACCCATATCAGAACAGAAGTTTGGCATGCAGACTAGTTTAAAAATGATGGAATCTGGTCTAAGGTTTGCTCCCCAACCAAAGGGTGAATTTGTGTTCTGTTTGCTACTGATCTAAACTACAGTGCTTATATTAAACTTCGTAACTTAGACCGATTCTGCCTTCAGCTTTTTGAATGCCTATGCCTAGCCCATAAGTATCTATGCAAGAAGACAAGTGCAGCTGTATGAAACACATTATTTATAGCATTCTTTCTATATATGTGTGTGTGCATGTATTCTTGTATGCCTGCATAATTACTGTAAATAAAAATCCAAAATGAAATTGGACTGTGAGATTTTATAGCATTAGCTATAATAGAATTAATAATAAAAAAAAGTTCAAGTGAATTTAGCCTGATCCCATCAGGTAGCATTCTCAGTTCCCACAGACAGTACTTCTATATCAGGGTGGTAGAAGTGGGGGTCTGAGATATATCCAAAACAGGGAGGTGGGACTCTGCACCTTGAAAGGTAAGACCTATACTGTGAATGACTCGATTATAAACAAATAAAACATATTAGCGAAGTGACCAAGTCAGTGAGCCTAGGTTTGCTGACTTCCTTTAAATATAACCAAACACACAAGTGAAACTCACTTACATCACCACACTTTTTTTTCCTATAAATGAAGATATGACCTCCACTCCAAATTTGTCATACAATATGTCTGTAGCAAGACCTCCTACATTTTGAGGCATTTGCCTCTAATGCAATGAGTTTCGTGTGTTGAAGAGCTTTAGGTTCTGAAATAGAGGTGTATTAAAATAGGTATCAAACCAAATGTGGCTGGTTTAGGAGGGATGTTTTTTACAAAACTAAAA
>NW_005841852.1:5724623-5742080 GCF_000455745.1 Alligator sinensis
TGATGAACCACAAGTAGAAAACAGTTTAAAAAACATGAAAAATCTCATCTTAGAAAGAAAAATGTAAAAATAGAAAACAACAGTTGAAATGTTCAGTCCTTGACAAGCCTCTAATCTTTACTCACTCTATTTCAATTCTATTTTTCTTTCTTTATATACATGCTTTCTTTTTTAAACTTCCCACAGACATATTGGCAAGCCAGATGAAGTCTTCTGTTCAATTCCTAAATTTTGAAGACAGAGATTTTCTAATTAGTGAAAAGTCTAAGACAAAAAACCCATCTGTTAATGGTGCTCTATAGCTTGAAGTTAATTAGGTTTGTTGGTGAACTGCTTTGTAATGTGACCAATTTAAGTGCATGCAGCTTTGCCAATACTGTATTTAATTTAATTAATCCAAAAAACAGCAGTAGTTTCAGTTCACTATGTGCGATTCTCTACTGCTAAATGCTGAGCTGGTGGCATATATATAAATTTTGACATAAAAAGCTCTTCCATCTGATTACTTAAAAGTAGCCATTGGTTCCAAACCTATTCCCATTAAAGTCAATAACAAAAAATGTCAATGATTTAATTGATGATAGCAATGGCAAAGCTCCCATTCATTTCCAATGGAAGCTAAACAGTGCCTTAGATATTCAATGAAATTGAGCAAAAAAGATATATTGAAAAATGTTATTGCTTATATTTAGTCCTCCAGCTCCTTCCAATCATAGCTGCATCCTGTAGCTAATAGTTTAAGAAGTTTCCAATAGATCTCTTTAACGATTCAAATCGTGCTAATACAAATTAAAATCAAACTGATTCAAACTCAGAAGAGGAACAGCTTTAGAGACTTATCTTCCTTCTGGGTGCAACAAAATACAAAACCCTTATGCACATGGGTGCTTGTTTTCAATAACATGGTCAATAAGTCTTTAAAGGCTGCAGCCACCTGAGCCCATGTGGGGGTGCAAGACCCCGAAGAGTGAGAAGGGTGGGACAGGCATGCTGGCGAGTGGTACCTGAGCTTGCGGTGGAGGTGTTTGACCCAAGGCCCCAGTGTAGGGGGCAGAGTATGTGCCTCAGTGGAGGCGGAGGTGCAGAGCAGGGTCCAAAGGGGCACCTTATGGCCTGCATCACAGTGGCAGTTGAGAGGCCCTGGAGTAAGGGGTGAGTAGAGAGTGGGAGTAATGAGGCCCTGCGAATGTGGGGGCCTGAGATGAGGCCCTGTAAGGAGGGGGGTGCAAAGTGGGCTCCGGTGAGCAGGGGGCTTGAGAGTAGGTCCCGCTAACATGGGGACCAAATTAGGTCCAGGTAAGCCTTTGGGCACCTGAGGCCACAGGTGGGCCAGAGGCTGATGGAGTGGGGTGGCTGAGGAAATGCCTCAGCCTTTGGCTTCTTTAATATTCATTCCATCCAAGAAGAGCACACGCCAACTGCAGATGCTTCCCTAGACAGACAAAGGGTTTTTCAACCCGAAAGCTTGCTAAGAAAAATTTTCCAACTATTTAATTGGTCTATTAAAAGATATCAGATTTACCCAAAGAATCTTGTCTGCCTATATCCTTAGACCAACATGGCTATATACTATGCCCCTGGAATATAAGTGATGCATTCTAACTGGAATGCTCCAGAAGACCTGATCGAGTCCGCTGTGATGCATTCTAATTAGAATGCACTGAAGCAGATGTTGGACATGTATATAGGTCCAGATCAGGGTGGTTAGCATCTTGGTCTGGAGTTAGAACTCTCACAGCTCTGTTACAGTACAATACAAAACATGCACCTCCCATATGTAGAACTAGAACAAGTTCTCATATAGGACCCAAAATTCCTGAAGTGCTACTTTTGGAAAGGGCATGTTATCAACACCAGAAAAAGAGGAGATAAGGGAGGACTTATTCCCGCAACATGTACACGAGTAGCCTCATACATGAACCTCCTTCAGTTATACAAATATGTAAGGATAATTGGAAAGAATAAAGGATACAAGATCTGGCTGCAACAACATAATCAAGAAGCAACAGCAGAAAGTTGTGTAAATTGAAGTAGATAAGTGTTAGCTTACTGGGTTCAAACTGAAATAGGAGGAATATGCAAAGATATTGGTTGTTATTAAAAATTCAACAATTGTCAAGAGACGGACAATATGTGGACAATTGTCCACAGAGCTGGGGGGGAAAAATACCATTGAAAATAGTCTCTGGATAAAACATATTGGCAGATTTCAGCACTTTAAAGGCAACACTTGTAGTTATCTAAGGGAAGGAATGGTTTTGCTTCCATATATTTTCTTATTTTAAAACACAAACATGAAGGTTTTCTTCTACCTCCTAAAATAAACCCAACAGCTGTTGTTGTTGAACTGATGATTTGTTAACAAAATAGACTCAGAGTCAAAAATGAGATACAGAGATATTTACAGGAAAGAAAGTCAGTGAAACATAAAGAAAATATTAGACTGCAGGATAAATTAACCTGATTGAGAACAGGGTGCTCTATAATAAGTTTAAATATAAAAATCTGAAAAATGTTTTTAGATATTGTGGGCTAGGGGCAACTATGAACCAAGTATTCAGAGGTATAAGTGAGGCTGCAAATTTAAACCATCTAAGAGTAAGAGCCTGGTCCTGAAGACTATAATGCTGTTATATCTTTGGTTTCAGATTTTATTGCTTTAACATAAGATAATTAAGAAGAATGTGCTCTCTAATCCTCACATGGTTACCTCTAAGAATAGAGTTTAATTAAATAGTTTACCTAAAAAGCACCTTTCGAAAGTCAGTACTAGAATGTCAGGCAAGACCAAGACAAATGCCACACACTACTTTGCTGGCACCACAGGTGGTACTCTGTGAGTACCTGGTTGGGGTGTCAGGGTGGAGACTGGACAGGCCTGAGATCACAAGTGGACAGGCCAGGACTGTGGGGAAACATATTAGCCAATGGAAGTTAGGGCAGGGTGGCACCTTAAAGACTAACTCATTCAAAGAAGCTTGAGCTTTCAGAAGAATCAACCTATGTTGTTGGATGTTGTGAATAAAAGAAGGACAGCGTATTTCATAGAGTACCACAGATCAAAGCAGAGGAGAGACACAGAGTCTCCACATAAATGGCCCTGACCTACTCCATCTTCAGGTTTAGGATCAAACCTGCAACCTGTTCCACAGACTGGCAAACAGTGGAATGATGGAAAAGGATCTCTGCCACAGGATCTTCTCAGAGTTTTCTTTCCGATGCTCAGAGCCTTATTGAAGGTTGAACCATGGGAATGGCTGAACATGTTCTTTTTTCTTCTTCTACAGTCGCTGCCTCACTCCAAACTAGATACTTTGCATTCATATAGGGAAAATGATTTCTTACTCATCAAAGGTGACACACAGGGAAGGGAAATATGATTGTAGATTGTCATCTGAAACATGAGAGTTACTTATTTTTCCTTTCCTGGATATATCTAAGTGAAGAGAGTAAAATACCATTCTGATCAAGAGACTGAGTGAGGGTAAATGGTGAAATCCCTCATCTTGCTAAAACATTAGTTTTGGACAGAGCAAGTATAGTAGGACAGTAGATTTGCAGATAACAGTTGGGATAGGGATGATCCTGTCTCAGGCAGGAGGCTGGATTAGATGGTTTCTTGAGGTTTCTTTTAGCTCTGCTTTTCTATTGATTCTAGGATTTTAAAATATAGAAACAAAACACACTTCTCAGAAAGGAAAGGAACTATTTATTCTTGATGAATTTACAAAAGCAGGTCCTAGCTGGAATATAGTACCAGTCAAACTTCTTCACTTAATCTGAAACAGTTAACTTTTCAAACCTTTCTTTCCCAAGGAGAAATTTGTTCTGATGAAGACACAGAATCATTCAGAGAACTGTCAAGTAATAAGCTTTCCTTTCTTACTCCAAAATAAATAGCAAGGAACAAGAGTTACTAGTAGTTACCAATGAGCAATGTCTCAGATCCATTCATTTCCTGTTGGGAATAAAGAACTATGGTATTTCAGATATATTTGTAACAAGTAATGATTGAGAAATGTTGACTTTCACTTTCTGTACCTATACCTCTGTTCCCAGAAGAGATCTGTATGAATAAAAGCTCTCTTTACTTATTAGTGGTTCATTCAGTGATGGCTGAAACACAATTTACTGCTGGTAACCTTACTAGTCTTTCCTTGGCAGCTAAAGGAAAAAAGAAGCATTGAACACCAATGAATGAAATTAATAATAGGAAGACACACTAATTAGAAAGGAAAAAAACATTCAATTAAAACAGTTTTGAAAATCATATTTATAAAGCTCTTTTCTCTCAGCCTTTTCCCCCGCAGGGATTTTTTGTTTGTTTGGGGTTTTTTGTTTTGTTTTCTTTTTCTTTTGTTTCATGGTGCCTTGTACTAGGGTCATTCTACCAAAATTGATAACTTTGACTGATGGTTACAGGAAAGCATCTCCCATGCTGCTCCTCCCTTTGAAGTATGAAAAATTGACTCTTCTGATCATTAGAAACATATCTAAGCACACTTAATCACTCAGCCTTGTATGAGTACCTGACAGTGGTGAACAATACCCTGTAATTAATTTACAAAGAAAACTTTAGACACAGAAGCTGCCTAGCTTACAATAGTAGTCATTACAAATCTCAGTCACTGTACAAAGTCAGGGTGCCTAATGGCTCTAAGCAGGGTATTCAAACCATATCTTAACTTAAAATAGACTTTAAAACCAGTGCAATCTGTTTTTTATGGATTCTACTTTTATGTATAGTTTTAATCATAGCCTTAAAGATAATACTCCCTATTCCTTCTGGTAACACACACATAACAAGCAGAAACCTTTTTGCTCTTAAACACAGGTTAAGTGCCATAGCCAATAATTCTTTCCTTGACAGTTATCTAAATTATGGTGTTTCTGGGATCTTCTCCATACTAAACATATAACATTATTTAACAACTAACAGTAAGGGCCAGGCCCATCAATATAATACATCAAAACTATTTGTAGTTGTAGTGTTGGCTCAGGCAGCAGAGGCTCTGTGGAGTGGGCTCCCTGGAAGACACCCCTGGTGCTATGTTTAAGTGGGGGGGGGATTATGGCACCCCCCCACAGTCAGTGCTTAGGGTTAGTTCCCCACTCAACCCCCCCCGCACCCCCATAATACCACTGCTATGCACTATATTAGTGTTGGCCCTCATGTAACCAGAGGCTGCTAATCTTATCTATTAATGCCAAATTATGTGTTTATTTTGAGAGATGGAAGAATGGGAATAAAATAGAATTTGATCTAGCCTATCATTTTCTAATCTGGCCTAAACTAAGATTAAAACCTGGGATTCCTGTGCCCTGGGGCCCTTATACAAACAGCATGTGTTATATCTTTATATCACCTAAAGGTGTTCTAGAAAGAAAGGGGCTATCTCAGAGGTCACTAATGCTAATCTCTCAGATTTATACTGGTACCAATGAATCAGAACAAGTCTTCCATTTCAAGAATGAGAATAGTTTATTCTAAAAGTTCTTTGCTTCTGATAAACTAGGTTTTCTTAAAGAAATTATATAAGGGAAGATTTCAAACACTGGAGTTATGTTTCAGATTCAATACCAGTATTTTGGGGGCCAAATTTTGTTCTTAGTCATACATGATTAGCTTTTATCACTCACTGAAATCTCATTTCATGGAAATCAGCAGCACCACCACATGTTTTACAGCAATCAGAAGAATCAGCTGACTTTCTGACAAGGCTATTACACACAGTTTACCAGCCCAAATCAGGTGACTGAGGACAGGAAATAGATGTCAGCCACCCTCCAAAACTATTCAACATTACACTTTTATTAAGATGTGCATGCCCATTGGCTGGATTTAACCTTTAGAGAACATTAAACACTACTTTTCATGGCTACATGGTTGTCATGATTGTTCTAGTTCAAGCTTTTGCACATCCACAAGGTTTCTTTTAAAAAATATGCCCCTTTCAGGAATATTTTAGCAAATGTGGAAAAAATAAATATGGCAAAAATGCTGTGCATAATTACTGTCTACTGAGTTGACAATTAAATGCCGTCACCATCAACACATCTACTCTCAGAAAGCTGAATGTATTTCAAACTATTAATCTTTTTCCAAATATTTTTCTAATTTTTTTTCAAAGATTTTCCTATTATCCAACACTCAATAATTAAACTCTCAGCAGTTTTCACCCAAACCGGCAATAAGCTTGTAAATGTAGCTTTAGGTCTCCTGACATTTGCTTTTTGTCTTCAGTGCAGATCTCATTTATTATTAAGAATATATTCACATCAGGTGCCTGGGTGCCTGCAAAGCCAACACAAAGTCAATGAAGCATCTGCTATTTTGAGAAGGGGCGTCTGTCCTTTAGCAAATGATAAAAAGTACCTATTTCACAGAACACCTCCATGAGATTTTTCATTAAATACTTTATTTACCTAAGAGCTCAACAATGAGCTCTCTGTTCAAGCTATCAGCAACGTAACTAATAGCATGCAGTTTGGAAAAGTCTAAATTATACTGAATCACAACAATGAGCTAGCTACCTTAGATCATAACTGAAAGTAAAAGGAGCCATGTAGAATGGTACTGGGGTGGTTTTAAGGTCTGAGCTTCCCAAATACAGAGGTGGACTGAGGCACTGTGAAGTTCTTTGTTTTTGTTATGTACAGTAAATTTGAACCAGGTGTGAAACAAAGCAGAACTCTCACAAATACCTAAAGTATCAAGATCACTGAACTCCATGACTGTGAGATCCTGAAGGATTAAAAAGAGTGTTATCCAACTGGCAGCCTGCAGGCCGCATGCTCCCACCATTACTCACCATGCTACTAGTGCTAAGGTCTCTGGAATCCCTCTCCCTCCTCCAGCTTCCACTTCCTGTTTTTCCTCCTGCCCCTGGGCCAAGGTGGGGTATCCTTGCAGGGCCAAGGGAGCTTGTAGCCAGGGGGCCAAAGGATATGGGGACCACATGTAGTGTGGGCGTTAGTGTGGTACAGCTGAGGGGTGTCCACCATGTGGAAGGGGGGGCCCACACAGGGTAGCAGTGCAGTGTTACAGGAAGGTACCAACCACAGTGCATAGCCTCCATGGGATGCAACCAGGGAGCATGCACCCTTGACCACTCAGAGGCTGGACAACCGTGGATGAAAATATCCATACCCTAAGGATGATTCATTTCACAATGATCCAAATAAGGAACAATAAGACAATAAAGCCCAAAGGAACACTCATATAAAAATCTATGAGCCACACACACAAACGATTTCCTCATGAGATCATCAAATTTTCCTCTCGTCTTGTTGGTATTTTTCCCTCCCTTTTAATATGTTGGTATTGTTTTGAGAGACAATGCAGTTATAGACATTACATCGCATGTAACATTGCGGATCGATATTGACTTACATATTATTTCTTGTATATGTTTGTATATTGTATATTCCTGTGACAACTTCCTGCCTAAGGTAAATTAAATAAATGGATTAATCAAAAGATTTAATTTCAGTTTAGGTAACAGGTATCAATTATGGAACTGCACATTTTACATCATGATGTGAAATCAACATAAATTTACCAAACCATTCCATGACAAATTAAATCATTGACAATATCAAAATTCCTGTAAACATTTATGGTGATATATAAATAAAGTCTGGGCATCTCTCCAGGGGTGGGCAAAATACGGTCCATGGCCTAGATCCAGCCTGACAACTGATCAGATCCAACCCACAGCTGCCCTTATGTTTCTCCAGCTCCCAGTTCCTGCCCCAGGACAGGCAGGCAGACTGGATGAAAGGCAACTGGGAGCTTCAGCCAGACAACTCCTCCCCCAGCATATGGGGGTCTGGCTACAGCTCCCAGCTGCCTTCCACCCACTCAGCTCACCCACCATGAGCACCTGAGTGGATGGAAAGCAGCCAGGAGCCAGAGCCAGAGTGGAGCCACGTGCTGCAGCAGGAGCTGCCTGGCTGAAGCCTCCTCCTGTCCAGGAGCAGCACAGCACAAGGAGGAAGTGTTGGAGGCGAAGGGAGAGGGGAGTATCATCCAGGTGGCTACAGCCACACCAGAAGCAGCCCTACTGGAAGCTGTGCATGCTGGCCAGGGCCAGGAAACAGCTGGCAGGCATGGGCTAAAGCATGGCATGGACTGCCCCAGGTGAGAGAGGCTGGGGCTTGGCCCCATGCCAAGCACCATGGGGGCAGCTGTCAACTGCACTGCCAAGTCAAGCTGTACTGTACATGCCCCCTGCCCCCTCCTCTTTCTCCTCACCCCCAGCTGGCTTCTGGGACTGGCAGACCCCCCACAAGCATGCACATACACATGTGCACATGTACACACACGCCCACCCCCCCAATGACAACCCTGCCCATTATGGGACAGGGAGGCCCAGGTGAGGGAGATTCCTTACCCCCCCATCAATGCTGACCTTGTGAAGGAACACCTTGAGAGGGACACCTTCAAGTCAGCTGGCCCTGACAGTTTACACCCAAGGGTACTCAAGGAGCTGGCTAACATCGTAGCTTAGCCCCTAGCACAGATTTTCAAGAACTCCTGGTGCTCTGGTGAAGTGCCCAAAGATTGGAAGTAGGCCAATGTGGTGCCTATCTTCAAGAAAGGGAGGAAAGTGGATCTGGCAAACTATAGGCCCATCAGCCGGACCTTTATCCCGGGGAAGGTCCTAGAAAAGATAATCAACATGGGAACATCCTGAGGGATAGCCAGCATGGGTTTGTTGTGGGTAAGTCTTGCTTGACCAATCTTATTTCCTTCTACAACCAGGTGACTTATCACCTACACAAGGGAGAGGAGATTGATGTCATATATCTTGACTTAAAAAAAGCCTTTGATCTGGTATTCCATGATCATCTTTTGGCAAAACTGACTAACTGCGGCCTAGACCTCACCACAATCCGCTGGCTGGGAAATTGGCTCTGTGGTAGGACCCAGAGGGTGGTGCTTGATGGAAGTCAATTGTTGTGGTGCCCTGTGACCAGTGGGGTCCCCCAAGGCTCTGTCCTTGGGCCTGTACTATTTAACATCTTCATTAATGATGTGGACGCTGGTGTCAGAAGTGGACTGGCCAAGTTCGCTGATGATACCAAACTCTGGGGTAAAGCGTCCACACCTGAGGACAGGAGGGTGATACAGGATGACCTGGACAGACTCAGGAAATGGGCAGACGAGAACCTGATGGTGTTTAACACCGAAAAATGCAAGGTTCTCCACCTTGGGAAGAAAAACCTGCAGCATCCTTATAGGCTCAGCAGTGCTACACTGGCTAGTACTATGGATGAAAGGGACTTGGGGGTCATGATTGACCACAAGATGAACATGAGCCTGAAATGTGATATGGCTGCTAGTAAAGCAAGCAAAAAGCTTGCTTGCATCCACAGATGCTTCTCAAGCAAATCCCAGGATGTCATTCTCCCATTGTACTCGACCTTAGTGAGTACTGCATCCAGTTATGGGCTCCACAATTCAAAAAGGATGTGGAGAAGCTTGAGAGAGTGCAGAGGAGAGCCACGTGCATGATCAGAGGTCAGGAAAACAGACCTTATGAAGAGAGGCTGAGAGCCATGGGACTCTTCAGCCTGGAAAAGCACAGGCTCAGGGGTGATCTGATGGCCACCTATAAGTTTACCAGGGGTGCTCATTAGGACCTGGGGGAATGTCTGTTCACTAGAGCGCTCCAAGGGATGACAAGGTTAAACAGTCACAAACTCCTCCATGACTGTTTCAGGCTGGACATAAGGAAGAACTTCTTTACTGTCCGAGCCCCCAAGGTTTGGAATAGATTGCTGCCGGAGGTGGTTCATGCACCTACTCTTAACGCCTTCAAAAGACATCTGGATGTTTATCTTGCTGGGATCCTATGATCCCTCCTGACTTTCTGCCTCTGGGGCACAGGGCTGGACACGATGATCTTCCAAGGTCCCTTCCAGCCCTAATGTCTATGAAATCTATGACCTAGCCCATGACAACTCTTGAAAACTCCCTATGTGGCCCCAGGCCCAAATAATTGCCCACCCCGGTCTTAAGCCCAACATAAGCCTTCACCATAGACCTATTAATGTATACCTCTTATGTAGGCATCATTTAATTTCAGATACATCTAAACTTCATAAATGTATTCACAAATCCATCTTCTAGGGAGATAGCCTGGGCTCAGATATAGGCATTTAAGATGCACGGCATTAGCAGAAGTGAATTGTGAATCAAGGAATTTTCTCTGAAACTCTCTGTACTCTGGGTAAAATGCCATAGAGGAAGTGTAAAAACCCAGATCTGCCTATAGTAGCTTTCATCTAATGCAAGAACTGAAGGCTCCTGGGCCACCTTGCCCATGGGAACAGTATTGAAATGGGAGATGGACAGATTTGTAGTGCTGAAAAAATTCTGGGCAACACCAGAATAGGGCATGCCAGAAAGGCTACTGTAACAAATTAATACCCAGGGCAATCCAAGGTCCAGTACATGCCTCCCTAGTACCTGAGAATGAAAGAAATAGAAGCAGTGACCTAAAAAAACCCCACTTCACCTCTGATTCTCCTTGCCTTAGTCTGCAAGTTTTGTGCTGAAACTTCTCAGGCTCTTTTTGCATGAGGAAATTTACCATTATAGATATTACACAACAATATCCTGTGCAACCTATACGTGCTGGAATAAAAGTCAGTTTATTTAATAAAGAATAATTGCTCTGAATATTTCTCAGAAACAAAACAATTATTCTTTATTATACATGATTTTAACAGAGTCACTTTTATTCCAGAATAGTGTCCTTTTGGGAAGTTATATGGTATTAGCTATTTTGATTGATTTCCATATGTGAACAAGGACTGTGCAGCATTGCAGAGTCCCACAACATTTTCTTAAATGGGACAAAATCTTCCCCTTCTATTAGCAGGAAGAGGCCTGTTGTGAGAGGGGCTATGTTAGGCTGGTCCCTAATGTCAGCCTGCTTGCCTGTCCAGGGCAGTCTGTCCTGTCTTTCCTGCCATGACTTGGTGTTTTATAACTATTATGAAGCTGCAGGAGACTGCCTGTTTAGTATCCCAATGCCTAGGGTGTCACGCATGGCTCCAACCTTCCCTATACAGTGTCCCATGCCCCGCAGATGACAGTCAAGATAAGTATTCTGCCACAGGCGCGCTGACACTTGCCTGAGTCTCGTGTCCTCTATCTGGGATCTCCATCTTATGCCCTCTCACTATGGCCTTATGCCTTCTTACTGTGGCTTACAACTCATTGGTGCCACCCTTCAGGTCCATCTACTCCAAACCTATTCAGCACAGCCCAGCCTCTTATACCCTACATGCCCCCTCTGTGGGGCTCCTTTGTTGCCCCCTCACTGGGGCATTGGGTTCTCACACCCCCTAGGCTCAGGTGCCTCTTCCTAGGTGTACCTGACCCCCTTCCTGTCCATATTGCCAGCGGTACATCCGGTTGTGGGGGCTGGGGTTATAAGACACCCCATACTTGCCTTTTACTGGGGAGGCAATTGGCATGGTACTTCCTGGGGACAACCCTGCCACGGGTGGACCCACCATACCATCTTTTCCCCAGCAGGGTGTAGTTTTATGTCATGCCCCAGGACCAGGAACCTCCTGCCTCCCCTATAGTTTCTTCCTGTACCTCCAAGATGTTGTAAGCAGCAGCTTCAGCCAGGTGGTGTTTTTCTGGCTACATGCAGCAAACTGCTGCCTCTGCCCTAAGGGCCTGGGTTAATATGGAGGCTGTTCCACCCCATCCTCCAATCCCAGGGCCCTCCTGAGGTCATGCGACTGTCTTATCAGGGCTGGTCCACACCTATTGGCCACCCTACTGCCTTTTCTGGACCTTAAAGTGGCAGGGGCCCAAAGGGGCCCGCCCCACCCAGGGGGCACACACAAGAGCCCCCCTGCCATACCTGTATTTTCAAATATTTTCCACATAAAGTAAGGGGAGGGGATTTACCATTAAATATAGTGGAGTAACAAGGCTAACATACATCTATCATGAAGGATTTCATCATTTTTGTGAGAAGCAGAAAACAAAACCTTTAGGGCATTTGTTTGGGGTTTTTTGTTTTTTAATGAAATCAGCCATTTTGGCCCTGATCTTTTATATTTTTGGTTATGTTTTTGTCCCTTAATTACTGAGGGAATTCTGATTAGTTTCTTTTCTTCTGTTAACTCGTATGCTTAAATTTTGTAGGTCACCTTATCTGATCTATGGTCTAAATGGTGATATTACTATTGTCTACTGTATATGATAATAATAATATAGCGAAAAGGAATGATTTATTGTGCTTTATTGTGTTTAACAAGACTGTCTTCTATGAAAAACCATGCTTTCCTTACTTCTGTAAATCAAAATCTGTAAAAGAAGAAAGGTGGAGAGGGGCAATCTGGTTCCCTCTTGAACATAACGCTCTTGCACAGTGGCACAATAACACCATGCCAAGTCAGTCAGTCATTGCTGACTCGGAGTAAAAAGTCCTACCTACTGAATCATTAAAACTATTCCCAGCAGCACTAGCATGTTTCTTGAAGATCTCTTGCTTAAGCAACAGCTGAGTTCAGCTCCCCGTAGCTAACTTGCTTACTGTGGCTCCAGGTAACTACCTTAATAAACCCAAAACAATCAGATAAGCACCTGCAACCTGCATATGTGTGTGTGTATAATACATACACACACACACACACAGTTACAGATACAGTGGGGGGCTGGACTTGATGATCTTCCAAGGTCCCTTCCAGCCCTAATGTCTATGAAATAATGTCTATAAATATAGATATATGGTATATACTAACAGTAGGATGGCATAAGCAACTGGAATATGTTACAGAGGATCTTTCTACTGCACAAAATATAGTCAGGAGGAGCAGCTTTTGTGAATGAGCAAATCCTGCTCTAATATGCATGATATGCAGAGGTCACACTAATAAAGGAGTCCCTCAGCTAGGTTTCCTGCCATTAACAGCAAAGGTATAAGCTGCAGATCAGCACAGTAGCTGAGCCAGCTGTATTATTTTTGCTCCAAATTGTTTTTGGTCTGGGAGCAAGTAACATCATGCCTAGCCTATTAGCTGTTTAGAATGTATTACCCTCTAGCCACTCTCTTATGTCTGAGTCCCTTGTGTAAATGAACAGAAATTAAGCACAACCCCTTTATTCCCTTTATTTCCTACTTACAAAAATTTAGATGCTTCATCTGATAAGATTTTGACAATCAGTGGGTGAGTCTACACATGCAAATAATGCAGAATCAGTTTACTCTAGAGTAAATTGTCCTGGGTATGCATCTACACATGCTGGGATGCAGGAGCAGATTTGCTCCCACTCCCTGTGGCCCTGCACTGGGCCCCTGCAGCTGCCAGGAGAAGCTCTAGGCTCCCCAGGGGCTGGCAGTTAACACGGGGCCAGAAGACAGCTGTCTCTTGGTGGAGGCTGGGACATTCCAGTTGAGTGGCCGTGATGTTCCCACCAGCCAATCAGGGGTGGCTTAGCCATTTGGTTCCACTAGGGAGTCTTTGGCAGGCCAGCAAGTCCCCAGGGCAAGTTGGGAGGTGTGCAAGAACACCCTCCCCGCCTCACCTGCTTGGCTTGGGCTATGCAAGCAGGCTCCAACACCCCCACCTCCCTGCCCCTGCCTGTTCTGCTTGCTCCTGATATAACCTTACACACTTACAGTAAAGCTCAAAAGTTAAAGTGCTTCCACTTCAGGCTTCTTGAACATTTGTACATAGTCTAAGGTGCTACCAGCTCTGCCTTCTGCCTTGCTTGTGACCTGTTAGAGATGGAAAAATCCATCCACTTAAGACTGGAGTCACATCAAGTAAAGAAAAATGATGAAGAGTTTTTAGATCAAAGAGAATAAATTTAGGTCAGCATCTTAGCCTTTAGCAAGTGGAGTCAAGAAGTTAGAGAAAGGTTCTAATGTGAATCCTCTTAGAATAAAATAATAATTTTTTGCCTAAAGAAATTCAAACTAAAATCCTATTCTGAACTATAAACAACTTATCCATGGATAATGCCCATGCCCCATGCTTAATGTAATCTAAAAAAAAAATGGTAAATTGCTCATTAGACAAAGTTTTAAAGAAACCAGCCACTCAAATGTTACCCTTTGCTAAGGTAGAAAATAAAATGTAGATTACTCTACCTAATAAAGTACAATAATCATTACCATCTAAGCTTGGCAAATCAACAATCACCCTCTCAAAACAATTATCATCATGAACTGTCAGCCTAAGAAGCTATTGTAAGAGAAGTCTACTATGTTGTTTAGATGGTAGAATTTGTGTCTTAATACAGAATAAAAAGCAAAGAAAATGATCTGAAGGAAGTAAAGAATACAATTTAACTAAACTCCCTGAAAAACTGTTTTACTGGATTGAGCTATCTTACTTCATAATATACCATTTATTTAGGGGGTAGGGCAAGGCTGAAATAACATGAAAATATTATCGGATACCCAATGAAGACAAACAAACAGTGACAACAGAAAACATGTTTCAGTGTAGCAGCAATGTCACCAACAAGAGCTTCAAAAGAAAATTCACTGTTTCCCATTGGGTACGTAAAAAAAGAGCTTCCTACCCCTATAATACAGTTGTCAAGATCCTACATCTTTAATGCACTTAAAAACAAAGCTTCCTTAAAATCATAAGTGCCTTTGGAAAACTTAGCCTAGTATAGTTTAAAATATGTCCTAGGCTAATATATTTTCAAAAGTTTTGTTCCTTTCATTACTACAATTGGAGGAATATTGGAAATCTAGTTTATGTTCAATTTACGTTCTAGTTTATGTTTATACTTATTTATTCCACTTCATTTTATTATAAAACTAGACTGAATTGTTTTATGATATTGCTGTGTTGAGACTTAATTTCATTATTATGAAATTACTTTTACTGTTTATAATTCATTTCACATGTGGCTCTCTTTTATTAATGCAAAGTAGGTGCTTGAGTTTAAATTAAATAAGAAGTTACATTTCAAAATACGGAAGGAGAAATCTTTTCATTTTTATATTTTCCAAATATTTCCATTACTAGAATATAAGAAATAGGTAAATAAATACTTTCTATAATATGAGCAAATACTACTTGACAGTGAGTATCTATTTAGAAATAAACAGTGTTATCCACTTGTTTTTCCTTTTGCTTTGTTTTTATTTTTCAAAATAAAAATCTGCTCAGCCACTGAGATTTTAGTTAACTTTTGAAGACCATTTGAGGCTATATAATGCTGACTCTGTCACCTGGGGGAAATTATTTTCTTTTACACTAATCTCCTGAAGCAGATCTTCTAGGATCCTAAAAGTTGGTTGAAAGTGCATGAGATTGTATTTTTGAGACAATCGTTAATTGTTCACAAATGCAGATATGTAGAAACTAGTACACATTTAACATATCTGTCTGAGAGAGGCTTATGTATAGATCAGAAGTATCTAAGTTTTCACAAAGACATTTGATACTTTTGCAAAAATAGCTTCCTTCTTCATAAAACCCAGAAGCTAGATGTTTCTGCCTACAGTATCATAATAATTATGTAATTTAAATATATTACTTAACTCCTTTTTTTAGGTAAAAGGAGATCCAACATGACTTTTTTCTGTTTCTCTTGAAGTTTGCATTACTCTGCTAGAGTGTTACAAACCTGCTAATTCATCTAAACTCTTGCAATAAATTATGCTTATTTTAAATCTCTACTAACTATACCTGAATGATTATGTACAAATCTCAAGAACTTTTTAAGTAAGTTTCTAGCCCTCATAATGAAGTAAAGCCAGAAAATATGACCAGAATTAATCCTAAAAATTAAAAAACCATAAGCCAATTAAAGAGAACTCAAGATCAGTTGCCTATGTGTATGATAAGTAATATTGCATAAATACTGCTCTCGTTAGCAGTGATTGGACTAAATACTGTAACTTACTATAATATTACAATTTTAAGACTCACTACATTTCATGCAATTATTTTTAGCTAAAAAATGAAGCTTTGTCTGGGCCTGATTCTTGGGCCCAGACAAGCAAGACCTGAGTTTGCCAGTATAGGGAAGGAAGGGGGAAAGGAAATATTGAAAAAAACATTTTTATACCATTAAATATCCCAGATTCTAAGTTTGATCAGTGGCAGCTCTGACCCAAGATGATTTACACAAGTCTTAATGTTCTGGCTTACTTATGATTACCTAAAGCCCTTGGTCATACACACCCCCTTCTCTGAGCCATGCTCACTACCTGTGGTATTGCCAAGAAGGCTGGCAGGAGCTATGACTTCTGAGGAAGGATTACCATTTTGTCAAATCTGCTTGAGCTCTTGTTCTTTTCATACCTGAATTAGTGCAAAAGATGAGGCAGCACAGGAAATTGGGCCCACTGGTACTGCATGCTAAAATGAATTATTTGCCTTGTTAATGCATAGCTCTAAAGCTAAGTTCTAACACAGCATGTTAATCAGCTGTGCTTGTCTGTTGAGAAACTCCAGGACCAGAAACAGTAAAGGAGACCATGGAAATAACCTCCAACCTTTGTCGAAAGACGCTTGATTAGATGATAAAAACCAAACAGTAATTGTTGTTCAAATGTTAGAAATAATAGTAAGAAACACAACCATTTTCTTTTTTCATAACTGTCAGTTCTATTAATGTATGTTTTTGGCAATGAACCATATTAATTTATGGCCAAATAAAACATAAGCACTGGCAGTGCTGAGACTAGCAAATTATGTGGGACTAGTTCATCAAAGCAAATAGCAGCAAAGCTGACACAAAATAAGAGCAATGCATTACACATCAAAAGGCAGGCTGCTAAATCCCAACTCCATTTGCTATGTAAGAAATTAAAGAGAAGAGACCAAGGGCGTGAGTATAATGCGCTTGATAAATGGTTGTCTGTTTTAGTAGAAGTGGGGAGAATAATTGACCAGTTGTGTGGGTTGATTTTGGGTTTTCTTTTAAAATGAAGTTTGCTTCATAAAATATCATAAACATGGCGGGAAAGAACGATGTGGGAGTTGTGAAGATGGGAAGAATTCCAATTATTTAAAGGAGAATTCAATTTCAAATAACAGAGGGAAAAAAAGGCAGCCAAGAAGCTAAAATGGATGAAAATATATTTCCATGTACTTTTGACTCTCATCCATACAATTCAAGTTACTTGATGTATTTGATTAATTAACCTTCACACACATAATGACACCAAATTTCTGTCTCGAAAACTGAAGAAAATGGCAGATAATTTGACTTCCCTAAAGACACAGACATGATGCATGAAGGCCTTATTCACAGATACCAGTAACTTTATTTAAAATACTAGTTGGTCATCACTAACTAATTAAATCATGGTGTGACGGCGGCGTGCCACCGTCACGGGCACAGGCAGGGAACAGAGAAGATTGGGGGGCAGCAACAACCCCTCAAGGAAAACCTGGGCCGAGCTACTTAAACTCGGGAGGGACGGCAGCGGCGGAGCTGGGACC